>NC_059107.1:48385938-48709376 GCF_020740685.1 Jaculus jaculus | reverse complement strand
ACTAAAAAACAATAATACTGATATCGTGTCTATTGCAGCTTCCTGACTTGTTTGGTATTTGTTGTTGGCTTTTGTGAGGAGGGCATTAGCTTCCTTTTATAATCTGATGTCATAGTGTACTCACAGGTGTTTTTCTGAGTTTATCGAGTTCAGGTGAAGGCTGTTCAGCTTCATTCTTACAATACACTTTCACCATCATGAGTCAGTGATTTACTACATTCTTGGCTTAAAACATAATTTGTGTTCTTGATCATTCTGACTTCTACTTTATATGTTGAGATTTTCCATAGGACAGTATATTGAGAGGTTCATTTCCACTGTTCACAGTTGAGAAGCAATGGGCTGTAAAGTTCAAACCAGCCTCCAGTGGTCTTTAGGCTACTGCATATGTACCTTGAAAGTATTGTAAGCCTCTGGCCCCTTCTTTTTCTTTTGTTCCCTGGAATATGGCATAAGTAGTTTGGCTCCATAATGTATTCATAAAGTGTTCTTCAGCACCACAGATTCAAAGCAATGGGGAAAATAATTATAGATTATAACCTTTAAGATTATAAATCAAAATAAACCCTACTTATGTTATTACTTTGGATACTTTTAATGTGGGAGAGAACTCTGTAAGATACAATATTCATACAAGCTGCTCTCAAGCCTTGGGTTCTTATCCACATTACCAAAGAATTGAAAATGAAAACTCAAAGGAGGGAAAACTAAAAAGTATGAGATTTATTTTAGGGAAACATAAAAGAGAAATCAAAGCACAAATGATCAAGGCAAAAGGAACTCCCCACCTTTCCAATTATTCTGGAAAGGGGTGGAGAGAAAAGAAAATCCCCCTCACATGAAGACTGGTAAGGGGCAAGAAGAGAGAATTCACACCTGTGGCCCAGGTCATATTATGTCAAATCTGGCATCAAATTAGAATGAGCCTCATAACCAGACAGAAATATGTAAAGGAGAGACTTGATTTGTTGGTGAGCTCAATAAACTGACTCAGGAAGGGCCAGTCTACTACAGGTGCTAAACCAGGGAAGCTAATAACTGGAGTTGTTACTGACAGCAATCTTGAATGGGAACAATACCCAGACTAAATCAGATGCAAGTTCTAGTCTTACCAGAGCTGTCAAGGTGGAATCTGTGGGCTAGTTTCTAGCTGATTCCCTACCAGGAGAAAGCTACCATGTTCCTAATGCATATCATTATCATATTAACATAACATATGCCTTTCATTTTGATAGAAACATATCACATTGATTTATTTCTATAAACTTTTTGCCTGTATTGAAATATATCACTCTTTTATAAAAGAGAAGTGTTACAGGGGTTCTGTTTGGTTCTAAATAACTACAAATTCTCTTTTATGGTTCTCTACATAGTACATACATGAAATCACAATTACATTTGACTTTCACTGAAAGCAGCTTCACCAATAGCATTTTTTTTCCTTGCAATAAGTTAAAAAGTGTTGAAAAAGACTACAGCATAGCTATGTTGCTAATTCCATAACAAACTTACTGTTGCAAAAATTTAGAGATTAGTGTGGATTTTGCTTTCTCATTTGATTACCATATTTTTTTATATGAATGTGGGAATTTACTTCTTACAACCCAATCTGAATCACCTTAAAGATCTGATCATGAACTTCTCATAAAAAGAAGTACAGTAACAAAATGAGCCTTGTCAATTATGTTCCAGAAGCATATAAATATTATGGTGTCTGTATTCCTCAACTGTTTTAGGTCTTGAAGTTATTTGATTTGTACTCCAGAGTTGAAAAGGAAATAGTAAGTTGAATTTGCAAGTATGCTAGGGTAAAAATAATTATGAATAATAGTTATGATCAATGAATAATTATTTCTTTATGATAGACAGTTTTTAAATAGAGCAGAGGTAGTCATTTTTAACAGAGAAGTGAGTATATGATGGGGATAATGACTCAAAGTATCCTCCACAAACACTGGGATTCCATGGTTTCACAATATTCTTGCTCCTTCAGGGTTCCCAGGATAGCTTCAATTATAAGGTTGGGAATTTGATTCCTACAGAACCTCTATGCACTGGAGAACAGGCAAAGGAGATGTGATTTGAATCAGTGGGGGTTGAAGCACTATGATTCAGAGAAAATCTAAAGAACAGATATGCCATGAATATGAGAGATTAACATCAATCACAGTCTTTTCTGTGCTAAGTTCCTAGCTGCTATCTTGAGCTGGCTTCACTACCTGCAGTCTGCCTTCCTGTTTATTTTCTACAAGTTGTTTCTTCTGTTTAGTACAGCAGGCACTGTCAAGAACACAAGCCCATCTACAAGGTAGATATTAGAGAATAAACTTTGCTGAAACCTGTATTTAAACTCAATCTGGGATACTCTTCTGCAGTTTTACAATAGGATAATGGATCTGAAAAGGGAGATTTTATTTGATTAGTATTTTAAGTCTGAGACTGGTTATAACACAACAGTAAAGTGTTTGCTACGCAAGAATGAAGACCCCAGTTAAGATCTCCAGCACTAACTAGTCTAGGTGAGCCATTAAAACCTGGGGTACATGAGAGACTCTGTATCCAAAAATGAAGTCAAAAGCAATTGAGGAAGCTACCCATTGACCTCTGTCTTCCACAAACAAGTGCAAATATATGAATGCATACCAACCCACACACATGTGTACATGCACATATGAACACCTGACACCTGTAAACACATGTATACAACACACACACCATTTTAAGTATATCACTATTTTGGAAAGCAAATGAAATATTAATTTGAACAAAATGAAACTCAGCATTTTATGAAAATTTTGCAACTGCCAAAATGGAAAATTTTTAAAAAGTCATTACTGTACAGGCCAGCAGTTCTTCTAATACTAGTCAAACTAGTTTAAAGCATCCTATTTCTTTTTCCCCCTTGAATGGACCTCTGCCCAGAATGCATATCAAATATCTGAAGTGTTACAGTGCTTAGAAGTGAATGTTCCTTAGCCAGAAAAAAATTATCATTGTATACAAACATGGATTCACCCACATTCACAGGAATGTCATAGACTGTTTTGTTCTCCAGCAAAGCTAGTGGAATAAAGACCTCAAAAATATTAGACATATAAACACAAGGAAAAAGTCTGAAAAATTCACTTGAAATATGACCAAAAATAATAAAATAAAATGTAATCACATTCTATAAAATAATATATTTTTCCCATTGCATCATTTTCGGTAGAGAATAGGATAAAGTCTGATGAAAGAAAATAGAGTACTA
Source organism: Jaculus jaculus (assembly GCF_020740685.1). Taxonomy (NCBI): domain Eukaryota; kingdom Metazoa; phylum Chordata; class Mammalia; order Rodentia; family Dipodidae; genus Jaculus; species Jaculus jaculus. The sequence goes on along the minus strand of NC_059107.1, from coordinate 48,706,126 downwards.
AAAAAACTCATCCAAATATGGACAGCATAAAATCCACTGGATCTGTACTATTGTGTTTCTAACCAATATTATTGAATTATACTGGTTTCAGTCTTATAAGTTTTGAATCAATTAAAATGAGTGAGATTTTAGAATATTATAGAATTGGTATTATTGTTAGTTTACTTATTTCCAACACTTCATATGTTATATGAGGAAAAATTTAAAAAATGGTATGAAAGTAACTTGTTCAAGCTCACAGATAGAGGAAGTTTTCTCACTAGTCCATGATCTGAAAATTTCATCCCTTACTGCTATACTATTTTCTCTATCTCCATCCTTGAGTCCTATCCTTCCATATGCCTTGCAAACCTGGAAGAGATGAATACACATATTAACAAATGATGCATGTGTGAGATTTGGCTTGGCACAGGAGATCCAGGGAGACGTTAGGGAGACATAGCACCTACTGAATATGTGTTTATCAATACACAGAGAAGTATCTATATTTCTGAAGGTAGACCTGCTTTTCCTCCTCCTCCTCCTCTTCTTCCTCCTTTTCTTTCTTATAATGTATCTTCCTTTCTTCCTTCATCCTGTAATATCCTGATTGACACAGTGAGATTTATTTTCTATAGTTCAATGTATGGCAACAGAATATCATGCTTACATAAGCCATTTATTACTACTTTATAGAAGTCATTGGTTCTCTGACATAGAATTATATATGTAATGGAGCAGAAAGAGAATGTGAAGAATTCATTGACTCTCTGATAAAATACAACAACAAAAAAAATTTAAAAAGAAAGGGCTGGAGAGCTGGCGTAGTTGTTAAGTGCTTGCCTGTGAAGCCGAAGGACCCCAGTTCAAGGCTCGATTCCCCAGGACCCATGTTAGCCAGATGCACAAAGGTTTGCATGCATCTGAAGTTCATTTGCAGTGGCTGAAGGCCCTGGTGCACCCATTCTCTTTCTCTATTTCCATCGCCTCTTTCTGTCTGTCACTCTCAAATAAATAAATAAAAATAACAAAAAATTAAATAAAAGCAACAAAAAACTTCTCTCCCAAACAACTTTCAGAATTATTTATTCCATGCATGGTCTGCATAATTATGTAGTCCCTTTTACAGAGACAATTTGACATTTGCATGAGTGGACCAATTATTTAGTTATTGTAGAGACACAGGTTTAAAGAGTGAACTTTGGAGCTGGAGAATAGAATCTCAGATCTTCCTCATCTATGTGGATAGTACAATAAATAAATAAATAAATAAAATGTCTCAGTACCTAGTTCTTCTCCCAGCTTTCCTTTAGCTAAACAATATAAATACAATATGATACAAAAGATGTCAATCTCTTTTATTTAATTGCCTGTAGTTTCCTAGTCATCAAATTAAAATTTACGTGTTTCACAGATATTACAGTTCTTTTTTTACATTTATTTTCAAAATTAAAGACAAAGTCCTCTATGCTGTATCATCTTCAAGGTTTTGCATTTCAGTTTTAAAGGTATATGCATTCATCCCTGTGTAAGTGATACTAATATTATTTTAATAGCAACAATATAGTTAATATAAAACTTCAGAAATGAGCTGGGGAGATGGCACAGTAGGTAAAGGCACTTGCTTACAAAGTTTGACAGCCTGTATTTGATTTCCCAGTATCCACGTAAAGCCATGTGCAAAGTGTTACATGCACCTTGAGTTCATTTGCAGCGACTAAACGTCCTGGCATAACAATTATCCCTCTTCCTTTCTTCCTCTCTCTCTCTCACTCTCCCTCTCTGTTTCTCTGTCTACCTGCAAGTAAAATAAATATATTTTTAAAACTTCAGAAATATGAACCATATACAAATTATGGAAAACATACACATATTAACAAAACTCTGGAAACAGAAGAAAGTTGATTGACTTGCTAGGTACCTAAAGTTCATGACTACAACTTTTTAGCAAATATCTCCTCTGCATTCTCAGTTTCCAATTTGGTGACATAATGATCAAAATTTATACACATAGGACAGTTTAAGAACAAAATGGAATTATAATTGTACATGTATGGAATACACATGTACTTTATTAGAATCTTGTTGATTCAGAGTGTTTCTGATTATATTACTATAGTAATTATAATAAAAAAATATTTCAAACATGTTTACAGAAAAGGAATGGATTCAGCATCATGAAAATGATCATGTTTTTGGTACTCTTATAGCCATACATATAATTGATAATATTATCAGAGAGCCATTTAAGCTCTGTTTAAATATGGTACTTAGCTTGATGATCACATGTGCATAACACACACACACACACACACACACACACACTTATATATATATATATATCCACACACACACACACACACACACACACACACACACATATATACATATATATGTGCATACATGTGTTTCAATTCATGCATGTTTTAAATTTTTTTAACTTATTTATAAGCAGGGAGAGATCAGAGACAGAGAGAGAAAGAGACAAGTGAGCACCAAGGCCTCTAGCTGCTGTAACAAACTCCAAATGCATAAGCTATTTTGTGCATCTGGCTTTAGGTGGGTACTAGGGAATCAAACTTGTGTCATTAGGCATTGCGGGCAATTGCTCTAGGTTCTCAGTCATCTCTCTAGCCCTTACATATTTTTCAGTGCCAAATCCTAACATCCAGAAAAACCTATCATATATGCTATTTAGTTTATGCTATTGTTTCTGAAGTTCATTGTGTTTTTTAAATGTTATTTTATCTATCTATCTATCATTTATGAGTAAAAGAGGGAGAGAGAAAGAGAGGGAGAATGGGTATGTCAAGGCCTCTAGGCACAGCAAATAAACTCTAGATGCATGCACTACCTTATGCATCCTTGCTTACGTGGGTATTTGAAAATCATACCTGGGTCCTTAGGCCTTACAGCTACATGCTTTGCTTGCTAAGCCATCTTTCCAGTCCTTAAGTTCAAATTAAAGTTGACTGAGAAGTGCACAAACAAGTCCTTTAGTATTTATCAAACACCTATTCTGTAAATACGAGTTCAAATTCTAGCATTTTTTCAATTTATTGCATGTGTTCAATCATCTAATATATTTTAGGTGAACTGGAAGATGTGGGTAATCCATTTTCTGCTAAACTTTTTGCACATAAATAATACAACAGGATTATTCAGGCCAAAAGTTTTGTTCTGAATAAATTGTTATAATTTTTCTCCCTTGGAAACTCATTTTGTGTTTTAAATTTCTATAAAGACAGAAAATTATGCAGATTTTAAAAGACACATCAATTATTCCTCCACATAATTCTTATGCTATTCTAGACTAAAAGATTAAAACTTCCATAATGAGGGCAGTACTTCCCATTTAAGCAGACTAGAAGGCCATTGAACAATATAAGTATACATGAAATAAGCTTTATTAATTAAGAAAATGGAATATGAAAGCTAGAGTTAACCTCAAGCTCTATAGAGTGACATACTCAAGAAAAGCTTGTTTTCTTATTTGTTTAAGAAGTTAACTTTTAAAATAACTTTGACTTACAGGAAAAATAAAATATGTTCTTTTCTCTGTTTAGAAAATGCATACTAAACACACTAAAATTAATAATGAAGTTAGACAGTGTATTTCTGAACAAATTCAATTTAAAACATTCCACCAGCATTTGTTAGTCTTTAAATATCCCACAGATCTTTAATGCCATTGAAAAGTATTTTAGTTGCTCTTGCCCCTGCTTTCTTTACATTCTCATATCCAACCATATTCCCTTTCATCTGACAATCCTAGCCAAACATTTTTACTTATGTTTATATTATATTTGGTCCCTTCAATTGCAGGTCCTATCCTGGACACTCTGTTTCAAAAACATGAAAATTTATCATCAACTTCAGTTTTTCACTATCAGTTAAATACTACTTTCCCAAGGGTGCTTTCCTTCAACATTCTGACAGATTATCAGAACCTCATTCTACTTATTTGAAAAATTATGCTTATTTGCAAGATTAGTTGGTCATTCTGTTTTCATTGCTACAGCACTTGTTTTTCTCTTTTTATATTTTTCTTTCCCTTCACTTACTAATCTTTCCACCCCTGTCCCCTCCCTCTCCTTTTCTTCTTCCCTTTCCCTTTCTCTCATGATCTTTTCACCCACCTCCCTTACACCTTCCCTTTCTCCCTCACATGTTACCTTCCTAGTATATTGTGCTTGCAAGCAAGTACCTTTAGACACTGAGCAACATGTCCATCCCATTTTTACTAAAATGATGGGTGGGATGGAGGATTAGCTGTTTTATGATGGGGGAGTAAGGAGTCTGGCTGGAATTGGAATTATTAAATATTCTCCAAATATGTGATATACAGCCAGTAGGTTTACCTCAAATCATTTAACTATACATCTAAGTCCATGATTTTGATGATATAGAAATTATACCTGTAAAAAGAAAAAAAAAAAGTTCAGTGGGACCTTCCATGCTGTAATCCCATTTACAAAAGTTTAATTTCTGTCTCCCTGTTAAGAACCATGCTGGTGCTTGCACTGATTTCCTTAGATCTTCTTTGTGTGTTTGCCGTCACAGTTTCTCTGGCCCTTGCTTTAACAGTTTTTACTTGAAACTGTCTCTAGAATATTCCCCTGGGTGCTTGAATAACTTTTGTCCCCACAACAGAAAGGAGTGTCTTCAACTTTACAGTCCCTGAGGCATGCCTTATTCCATTGATGACTTGTTCAAGTGGATGAGACCTGAGCTTTTGGGGAACTAAATCTGAGCTGCAGTTATTCCTCTGTTCAGATTGCAGACACTTTCCCAGAATTTTACCCATAAGTGAAATTAGATATGTTTCCCTTTCTTCTCATCACCTGGTCCTGGATCTGAGATTTCATGCTTGAAAGGTCATTTTTAGCACATTCTCAGCATGTGCAACTGAGTCTCAAAGTTTGTTGTTACAGAACCTTCTCCAAGCTGCTGTCCCTTTCATGGCTTCCTGCTTTGAAGAACTGAGGCTTCAGAAGAAATGCAGAACAACTGAGTGGCATTTGAGTGCTTCATAGTCTCTTGAAAGTCCAGGCTTCTTCCTATGAGCTTGCTTTCATTCTTTAAGGGTGCTTGGCACTCTCTCTGCACTCTTCCTCTCAGATCCAAGATAGACATTACCACAGCCTTGGAAGGTATTTTTCTTAACATGCCATGTGAATTGAGTGTTCATCTTCTGGCTCTATCTTATCCTGTGCCTCCATTTTCATAACCTGTACTGCACCTCATAGAAATTAACTACTCCTTCATGTTCTCTGCTTCTCTACTGTGTAAATTTAAGTGCACAGAGTTCAACTTTTAACTTTTGTTGTCTGAAGCCTAGGAAAACTTCTCAAATATAGTAGTAATATAATTTAAATACATATTTATTAATACATAATTCCAGTTAACATTTTAATAAAGTGACACACCATTTTACACACACACACACACACACACACACATAAATTATATAATAATATAATATAATACATACATATTGATAAACACATGTTTAAAAATATTACTATGTATTGGTGGCATGATGTAATTTAGGATTCATAATTTAACCACATGAAATAACCACATGTAAATACTAAAGAAATGTAAGAACAAAAGGCAAAAAAGAATACAAATACTAAGCATAACACTATAAATAGGCTTTGTCAAATGCCAGGAGAGGGAATGTTTTCTGTGTGGTAGGTCATAATTGTGACACTGTTCTGATAGTGTTTGGTAGGGTGCTGGTCGGTTTCAGTGACATCCTGACATGCACTGAATTTTCAACATAATGGTAGGATTGATTTCTAAAAATTGCTAAGGTATTAAAAATAATTCAAAAACCTTTTAGATAATTGTCATACCTCAGCATGCAAACTTAAAGAAACATGTATTTATTTATTTATTTATTTATTTATTTATTTATTTATGCTAGCCACAAATTACACAATGAGGCAGCAAGACAGAGAACAGTCCTTGGACCCAGGTATAATACCTCAAGCACCATCCACCCCTCTCAGGCAGGGCTCCACCTCCTAAGTTGTCACAGATGTACTGAGCAGTATCACCGCTGAGGATGACATACTCAAACATGGGGAGAATTTGACATTAGATTTCCATGGTTACCATATGAGTGGCTAATGTTGCTTTGTTTCCATTACTCTTGATCATTAAAAAAAATCTAAAATTGAGACAACACAATTAGCAGAACAAAATCACCCAGAATATGTCTCAAGAAGAGCATATGGGGAACATACCCAGAGTTCCACTGGGAAAAGTCTGTGCAAATCCTCCTAGTTGTGAGACACTCTCCTTGTGCACATCTCACCTGGGATGCACAGGACTTCACTAGCCAAACCTTTTCACTGTACATTGTGGACTGTCAATCCACAAATGTCAGATTTTAAATGCTGCTGCACTCTGGCAATAATGGTGAAAAGTAGAGTGATTTTTTTTTTTATTTTTTGCAATTCTATTTGTTAGAATAAAATATGTAAGCCTCTGATAGCTAGAAAACAAGTTTTTCTCTTAGGAACTATTGGGTAACAAAAAAATCAGGCTATCATTGAGTAAAAATTTTCATTTCCTTCCTTTCATTTCTTTGTTTCTTTCACTACTTGTATTTTGTCTTTTCCCATAATTTTTCTTCCATTTCCTCCTCTCACATTGGGTATTATACTTTCTCTGACCTCTATTCATTCTGCCCTCTATCTCTAGTCTCTGCCCTTTCTTTACTCCCTTCTTTCTTTTCTTCTCTTTTCCTCCAAAGTCCTTCACTTCCATTGATGCTGCTTCTTTCTAAAATGGGTCATTTAGTCTTACCAAAAAAACTTTTCCAGATAGCTCATTCAATCTCAGAAAACAATATTATTTCACATGGCCACATTCATTCTGATTTAGAAAAGTTAAGATAGAAACATCATATTTTATAATAAAAAAATGGGTGGCACAGTACATTAAGCAGCAAATGACTTGTTGCTAATTTGAAGACTTTAGTAGAATGGTAAAAAGAACAATTAGTACAGTTGATTTGAGAGGCCAATGGTTCTTTCCTCCACTTTCTGTTCTTTTGAAGTTACATGAATCTTAGTCTTTCTGCAAATCTCAATTACAGTATGCATCTATGGGTGCCAAGGAAAGGGTGCATTTTCAAAATTTCACAAGTGTTTTTAAATTGCATTCTTTGTTAAACATGATTCATTTCTATTACTGTATGGGACAAATCAGTAACACATATCTTTTGCCTGATTTTCATATTAATAATAATCAGTCAATAACAAGGATATAATCAAATGGTACATTAAGACTAATCTAGAAAAACTAAGAGTCATCCTCATTCTGATAATCCCTGACTGACTCATGGGAGCAAGAGGAAAAAATGAGGAGACAGGCAGGACATGGTGGTGCACACCTTTAATCCCAGCACTTGGGAGACAGAGGTAGGAGGATTGTCCAGAATTCAAGGCAAACCTGAGACTACATAATGAATTTCAGGCAGCCTAAGCTAGCGTGAGACCCTACTGTAGAAAACCAAAACCAAACAAAAAATAAAATAAATAAATAAATGAAGAGAAGAGACATTTGAGTTTTCCTGTTTGCTTTCTTCATTATGCTCCTCTCTTACCTGATCTCTGCTTAAAATAGCTGCCATGTCTTCAGTGATGGAAGCTTTGAGTCATTAATGATTCTTCAGAATTGAGTAACAAACCACCAAGGAATTTTATGAAAGTAAATTTAGGGGTCAATGATTCTTCAGGGCCAAAATTCTGTTATTGTCAGAAATTTCTCTATGATAAAGACATTAATCCATAGGCTAATTTTTGAATTACAATAGCCAGAAGTACTTACCAATGCCTGTTCCACACCTTTCTTTATACAATGGTTTAAAATTCTAGCATTCTTTGGTAGTTCATTAGGTCAAATGTTCGTATGTCTATTGCATATAACATATGTACTGAGAGATAAGGAGACAGAAAGACAGGCATAGGCTCTGATTTTGAGGACAAATGATAATGTACTTGGGAAAATCATATTAATTTTGTGCAGTTCAACTGATTGGGATGGTGATAAGGAAAAGGAGAAGTAGTTCAATAATATTATTGTAAAGCAATTAGTATGTGATACCATATGCTTGCCTATTGAAGGACAAAGTGAAATGGAGTTTCAAGGAAAAGAATATTATATATATGATATATAGATAGATGGAATAAAATGACATATCATACCCATACAACTTAAGAAAAAAAAGGATTTATTCTGGCTTATAGTTTCAAGGTAATACTTTCTGGCTCCAGAGGGAAGCCATAGTAGCGAGAGACAAAGGCCAGCTCATCACATTACAAGGAGACACAGGAAGCAGAAGGTAGATAAAAAATGAGGGTAGGCTACAGAACCTGCAAAGCCTGTCCCTAGTTATCCACTTCTTCAAGTAATGAGCCATCTCCTAAAGATTCCACACCTTTCCCAAATAGAACCACTAGTTGGGAACCACACACACACACACACACACACACACACACACACACACACAAACACACACGTCTGGCTCACAAACATCTTTTTCTTAATTAATTTGTAATAGTCTAGCTAACGTGGAACTGACTAATGACTTCTTAGAAAGTAAACAATTAATTTTAAATCATTTATTTTCCTTTTCATGGACAGCTGATTCACAATGGGGATATCATATGAGTATGTAGTGGGGATATTCATGTTCTAAGTAAGGAACCTAAGACACTGAGAAGTGGTTTAATCATTTTCTTTTGGTTGTTTTTGTTTTTGGAGACAAGGTCTCCTGTAGCACAGCCTGACTTCAGTCTCTACTTGTCACTGGAGGGCCTTGTACTCTTAATCCTCCTGCTTGTGCATCTCCAGAGCTGGGATTCCAAGTTTACACTGCCATGCTCTGTCACTGCATATGTTTATTCTCATAATGTGAAATTGCTTGCACTTCACTGCCATGTCAGTTGATGATGACTTATTCTGTCTAGTTTCCAAGAATATCACCCATTATTTATGATGGTGCCATGAAAGTAGGAAGAGCCTGAGAATTCAAACTGTGCATATTTTTATACCAAAACATCCATGCATTCATTTCTAGGAAGGCACTGGAAGCTTTATTGAAATATGTCAATTCAGTACTTCAAGTATTTGACTGATACAGACATTTTAAGAAATAATAATACCATTACCATACACTTAACATCAGTGTGCACATTAAATTTGTAAAAGTGTTTTAAAATGACTTCACAATATAATCTTTGATTATTATTTGGAGGTTAAAATTACCTCAGTATTTGATATTTGGAGGTTAAAATTACCTCAGTATTTGATACCTTAGGTACTACAATTTAAAACAATCAATTTGTACATTTATTTTCTATTTTATGTAATTGCTTTATTTTTTTCCCAAGTTATCAGTGGTTTTAAATAAATACACAGGGTAAAATTGTATTTAGTGAGGTCTAAAGAGGCTTTCATGAGAGAACAACTTACTGATCTGTAATTTGATTTTTTTTATATAAAGGCATGTTGTGTGACAAGTTTACTTGTTGCAAATTTTGAGCCTGTCCTTTCAGATTCACTCTTTTTCTTCTACTTTGACCCCTAGACATTGTCAGTTGTTTTTATTTTTAGGAGATTGTATACTAATTAAAAAAGAAAACTTTTCTTATACCACTATTTAATTTTCATTACTTATTATGGATGATATTTAAATTTTATATTCATTTAATCTTGGGAAGAAAAGTATTTTTTGTATGTTTGCTAGCAGGTGCTATTTGTTTGAGTTAAAGATTTATCCTCAAACAAATATGTGGGCACTTTACTAAAACCCATTTGGCTCCATTTTTATCATTTCTTATAAGAAAGTAATAAACCATATTGCAACTATATTTGGATAGTAAGAACAAACATCTATAATATATTGTGTTAAATCAGTAATAAGCTTTTGCATATGGTATCATTTGTTATAAATAATAACAGTAACATATGTTTATAACAAACTCATCACAAAGGCTTTGTCATACTTTTTTCCATTATATAAGGGTTAATTATTAGAGAGATATTCAATTATTTTAAACATGATAGCTAACTAAAACACAACACCTCAAACAAGGTAAAACCAAGACTTCTTGAGTAAATAGTATATACTAACAAACAGGACTTGTACAATTTAGAAGTGCAAGTTATTTGTAACAAATAAATTTTGAAACTCCCTCAAAAATGGCAAATGGAACATCAGAATTGTTCAAATGTAACTTGGCCCAAAGGCAGTAAAATGTAAGGCCTGTAACCTACATGTATTATGTTTCTAGAGCTGCTGTAATACAGACACAGGCCTCCTCTGTACTTTCTGTAGGCTAAATGCCTGAGATTGAGTGTTAGTGGGTGGGACCTTGTTCCTCAGAAACCTCTGCACTGAAATCCAGTCTGTTCTTTCACACTTACCAGTAATACTTGGTTTTATATGGTCTTTGGTATTTACTTTTTCACTTTTTTTCATCATGTGATTCACATTCCCTCCATAGTTAGTTTTGTCTTCACTGGACTATCTTCTTATAGTATACCAATTTTATTGGGTTATACTATATTAACTAATTTTATCTACAATAATATTATGTCCAAATAAATTGATCTCCTGAGGGACTGCAGATTTGTATGCACATATATATCTGTGCATGTATACTATACATTTATAAAATGGACCCATAAAAAATTTCCTTTATGTATATTAATTAATTATGACCTCCCAAATGAAAACCGCATTGAAAGTGATCAGATAATCACCAAGTCTTAGCCATGCTAGCACAAAATCCCAGAAAAGCATCTTATCATGTTCATATGTGAATTGGGCTTAGGTATGCTGAATTTCACAGAAAGAGCTTCTCTGTCCATAGACCTATGACTTCTCTAAAGTGAGTCATATGTTTAAAAAAAAAAAACAAACAATGATTAGACAAACATAAAAGTGACACACTCATTCCAGAAAAAAAAGAAATAAATTGTAAGTAAATGCAGATAAAAATTAAAGCAAGTTTAAAAATCAAATTCCTCCAGGTTTTAAAGCCTTAAGAACAATTCTGCAGAACAGCATTCTATTATTTAGGCCTGTAAAGGCAGACACACACACACACACACACACACACACACACACACACACACACACACACTGGAATTGGCTCAATTTAGCGTGAAGGGGTCATGTGTACCCAGAATCCTGGACATATAAGCTCCCCTCTCAGAAGCATTCTCCCTTAGCTTGATCCATTTGGTAGTTTTCAGCTTGTGCAGTACTACTTCTGCTAGTATTAAATTCCTCCCCCAGAGTTGGGCTGTGATCCAAATCAGAGGAAGACTTAGCATTATGAAGAAGAAACCTAAATCAGCACTAGTATCCTAAACTCTTTATTTCTGGCTTTAATATGTGAAGCTCAAGGCTAACCTCATCAAAAAATTATTGTCAAACATAGTCTCATTCCTAATGCTAGAGAATGCCATATGGGGATCCTGAGAAATGTTTAAATCATTTGCTGGTTCTATTTCCTGACATTGCTGTGGTTATTTTACTTGTTCTCTGAATTTTCTTATCATCACCGAGGTGAAACCAGGCCACTCTGTTCTTGGAATCACCTCAATTAAATTTCCAAATTCATTGCTTCCCAATTATACTTTCCATTCAAAAGAATACAATTTGTTAACAATCTCTGCCACTTTATAGCAACAACCAACCTTTCTGTACGTTTTAGAGACATGTCTTAACTTTCAAATCTCCTCCCTCAGCAGAATCATGGATGGTACCTCTGTTTATACTGTCTGTCCAGTTTAGCCTGGACATTTTCTCTCAACCAGTTCCAAAATCTTCAAGCTTCTGCCAATTATCCAGTCCCTAAGTACACATGGCATATATTGTTCAACACTACACGCAGTCAACTAGAATACTTGCTTAGTAAGCAAACTCAACACCTAGGATTACATTTGTGGCTTGATTGGGGACAAGAGCTTCACCTGGCACCTAGAACTCATATCATGAGGGTATATAGAGGTGGGTTGCCAAGTCTAGGAACACTGCAGATAAGTAGAAAACCCAATTATCAAATCAGTTCAGGATGCAAAAGACGCTACAATATAATACAAGAAACTTGAAGAATCAAGACAATACAGTCCCACCAAAAGCTATAAATCCATCATAAATGATCACCAATGAGACCTTTTCAGATGAAATGCCTGACAAGGGTTTGAAGAAAATAGTGATATATATGCTCGAGAAATCAGAGAAGAAATGAAGGGAATCAAAGAAGAAAACAAAAGAATTAAAGAAGAAACAAACTTCTGAAAGAGAACACAGGAAGCCAGCTTAATGAAATAAAGTGGTCATTACAAGACATGAGTAAGGAAATAGAAATACTAAAGAAAAAAACAGGCTGAAATTCTGGCTCTGAAGAATACAGACAATGAAATAAAAAATACTCGGTGGAAAGTCTCACCAGTAGAAAGGATGAAGGAGAGAACAGAATATCTAAACTAGAAGACCAGGTAGCAGATCTAATACAGTCCAAGAAATAGAAAGACAAGCTAATAGCAAGGTATGAATGGGAATTTCAAGACATCTGGGACACTATGAAAAGATCAACCACAACCGAAGGAGAATTTCAATCCAGAGGCTTAGTAGGTGTTTTCAACAAGATCAAAGAAGAAAATTTTCCCCAAAGTGGGAAAGAAATACTAATGCAGATACAAGAAGCTTTTAGAACACCAAACAGACAAAACCTAAAACAAACCTCTCCTTGCTATGTTATAATTAAACTACTAAACACAGAAACCAAAGAAAATATATTTAAAGCAGTTGGAGAGAAAAAGGAAGACACCTACAAAGGAAAGCATATCAGAATAACTGCAGATTATTTAACACAAACTTGAAAGCCAGAAGGGCTTGGAACAATGTATTCCAAGTTCTGAAAGGTAACAACTGTCAACCAAGATTACTTTATCCTGCAAAGTTATCTATCCAAGTTGATAGAGAAATAAAGACATTCCACAACAAAAACAGGCAAAAGGAATTTATGGCAACTAAACCAGCTCTACAGAAAATACTTGAAAGAATTCTTAATGCCAAAGAGAAAGCAAAACACACACAGGAGGAAATAGGAAAAAATAAACCATACTCAAATAATAGTTAAAACAAATGAGAAAAGGGAAATAAGGAAACACTACAACATAAGAAGAACGGTGAGAATAAATGTATCTTTCTATAATAACTCTTATTATCAATGGCCTCAATGCACCAACTAAAAGACGTAGGCTTGCAGACTGGATTAAAAGGAAGGATCCTGCCATTTGTTACCTCCAGGAAACTGATTCCTCAATAAAAGGTAGACACAGTCTTAAGGTGATAGGGTGTAAAACAGTATTTCAAGCAAATGGGCCTAGGAAACACGCAGGGGTTGCAATCCTAATATCTGACAGGATAGACTTCAATCCAACATTAGTGAGGAAAGATAGTGAACTAATTTAAAAAAGAATAAAGAAAGAAAGAAAGAAAGAAAGAAAGAAAGAAAGAAAGAAAGAAAGAGAGAGAGAAAGAAAGAGTAAAAAACAAACAACCAAAAGTTTCCTAATCTCCATCTACAAACTCATTGAAATTTGAGGTAGCATCTAAGTGTTTCAAGTTATCCTGGAACTCATTTTGTCCTGCTTCAAATTCATAGTAAGCTTTTTATTCTCTCTAACAAATGTAAAAAGTATAGCCTTGTGCCACCATACCCTGTATTTCGGGCTATTTTTAATCTTTAATCTTAAATCTGTACCTTAACAAGATATGACTTAATATAAATAGAAAGTCTATATCTTAAACAAAACTTTATGGAAGGAGAACACAGATAAAGAAGCAATATTGTTTTGTATCTTAATACTACATTGTAAGTTTTAATCTTAAAATATAAGACATTAAGTTAAGACAATAACAGAGCCATCTTTTTATATATCGATAGGTTTACTTAGATTTTGCATATCATTGTTTTCTGGAATTCAATCTTTTATAATCTCCACTAAGAAAAGTAATAAATAAAAAATTCCTAACAAGCACATAAAATAAAATTTTACATTTGGTACTTGTACCTCATTAGAGGAAGTTTAGTGTATGTTTAGTGATGTTTTGATATTTTATATTTTTTTATTTTTTTATATTTTTATATTTTATATTTGTTACCTAGAAAAGTGGAATAGAATTGTTGTAAAACCTGTTTTAGAAAGAAGTCAATACCAAAATTTATGCATCCAATATTATTGTCTATAGCCTAATGAAACTTCTGTCTTATGATCCCAATGTATTTTGTATCACTTCAAAACTACCATTTATGGTTTTATAAACCATATAGTAAACCCCCAAATAACAATTTTGTAGGTTTTGAAAGTTCATATTATATGAATTTATGAATATGTACTTATAAGGTCTTTTGATATATCACTAATACATTCATTTTCACACACATTCACACTTTAAGTTGGTATACCAAAAATATACTAAATGCAAAACTTGTAATAATAAAAAAATTGAAGTGCCTACAAGTTTTATATATTTTGAATTTTATGTTGCTATTTTCTATTTTTTATAAGAAAACAAAACAGATATGAAAACATTATGGACACACTTGACAAATATATAAATATTAGGTGCACCTTGAGGAAATTTGAGTTGAAATTTTATATCTTTTGGAATGTGAGACTCAATAACATCAAAGATCTCTGGTGAATTTTCTTATGTAGATCTACAGTAGATAATTGTCTATTTGCTTTTCAGAGCTAAAACCAAAGATGGGAGAAGTTCTTACAGATGGCCAGAGCCTTTTAAACATGTCAAAGTTTTTTAAAGCGAGGGAAACCCAAATACCTAATGAGAATCCATAATTGTAGACTAATGAAGCTTATAGCAGGGAACTATTATAAGAAAAGCAGTTTTCTTTTTATTATTGTAAATCCATAATGTTCTACTATAAGAGTAGCTCTCCTATGGTGTTTCCATTTGTTCTCTTGAGGGAAGGTGTGTGGTTAGAATATCTGGGGAATCAGTCTGAATATGATATCCTACCATAAAAGCCATTCATTGTAGAAAGAGGTAAGCAAAATTATGCAACACATGTCTGAAAGAGAGAGAGAGAGAGAGAGAGAGAGAGAGAGAGAGAGAGAGAGAGAGAGAGAGAGAGAGAGAGGAGATTGCTATTTGCTATGGCACAATGAAAGAGGGCAAGGTAGCCTCCTTGGGCCCATGCAAGGTGCTGTGTAATAGTAACTGCTTAATGGGAAGAACAAACAGGAGGAGGACCTAAATCTGAGCAGAACTGACAGAAAGCTACAACATTGGGTGTCCTCATTGCATGAGCCCATCTTATACTCTGTCTCTACCCGAACCCTCAAGGCCAGATCCACTGTGCCATTGTTAGGAAACAAAAGGTTTGAATCAAGTACTGTCTGCAACAGCTTCAAGAGTTAGTTCTTCTGAGACTTCAGGCTCTGGTGATTTTAAAAAATGTTAAAAACCCTTAAGACACTCTTTCTATTTTGTGAATAAAATGTTCATCCATGTCCCCCTGCATGCATTACTCTGGAGTACAGGCCGCATATTCTCCATTACTTATGGATCCACTGTAGAGGCTCACCTTTGTTTTATTTTATTTTCTTACAAGTTTCGTTGGCTTTTTGTACCTCCTGCAGTTATAAGTTCTCTGTTCTGGATGTCACTTGTACACACAACCCAGTGGTGTTGGGATGAACATGAAATGAACACACAACACAAAACATTATGATTTATTGTAGTGTCAGGGGGATGTATGTAAGTGCTCCCCAAGCTGACTATACTCACAGATTTTATTCAGTTTCAGACAGTCAAGGTTTTGGGGAGTCTGAACATAAGTCTGAATATAAGACATTTCATGAGTTCCCATCAGATCAGATCATGAGTTGTTTATGCTTATCATGAAAACTTTGGATAAGCTGTGAGCTTCCTATCTTCAAGAAGCTCCACCCAAGGTGCATAGTCTTCTATGTCCCCAGGTTTAGCCTGTGAAAAGATTAGTCTTTTGCCAATTAGCTTGATCTCCACACATATGAGTCAACCAGGGCTTTGTTGAGTATTTGCTTTTGAGAGCTAAAACAAAGAGGGATATTGAATTGTATTCTATGAATTTCAGATCATGTGAAGACATTTAAAAAAATTGTTTATCTTTTATTTATTTGAGAGTGACAGATGGACAGAAAGACAAAGAGGCAGAGAGAGAGAGAGAGTAGGTGTGCCAGAGCTTCCATCCACTCAAACGAACTACAGATGCATGATCCACCTTGTGCATCTGGCTTACATGGGTATTGGGGAATCGAGCCTCGAACTGGAGTCCTTAGGCTTCATAGGCAAGCACTTACCTGTTAAGCCATCTCTCCAGCCCCATGAGAAGACATTTACAAGGAAGTATTCAACCAAGTTAAGAGAAAAGGCAGATGAACAGAGGGCATAACATCTCCTAGGTTTACGTTGAGATCAGATGTAAAATCTCTCAGATTCAAGTGTTGGCTAGAATGAAGCTGCTTGAAAAATCACTTTGCAAGAGACTCACAGTTTCCTGCTAAGACAATAAGATTGTTCCAACATCTGTCAGTAATCAGTTACACTTTGATGCCTAAAAACAGAGCTCAAAACTCTAAACAAATCATCAGAGCACCTCATTTATTTTAATAATTTTATGTAAAAGGTCCTCTTCAGACCTTGAATGCAGATCCAATGGTACAACCAAATACTATCTCTGATCTGACATTAAAGGACTTGTCATTTTTGACTTTAAGAAAATATGTGCTTGTAAAATATATGCTCTGGTCCTGAGGCTAAATATTGATTAAGAAACATTTTACAGTCTGTGTTTTCTGCTGAAATGAAGAAACATGGGACGTGACAGCCTTGTCTTGGGATTCAGGATTTTTAGATTGGTTATTTATAAATCAGGCTATAGAAATTGTATTTACATCTTTTTTCTCCTGCACTGAAATAAGGCTGCGTTTGTCCTAATTCAGCTCAATAAGAGGTCATACCACATGTTCATGCTCTTTGATCTTCCTTTGTCTGTATTTTACAACTACTTTCAGTCCACATTGCACCTGTCCTCTGTTCCGCATTGAAAATGCCATCTCCCTCTCAAGGCTTTTTGTAAAGGAATAACACATTATTTTCTTGCTTAATTTTCTAATTTTATGATAAATTTTATGTATAAATTTTAATGATTGTCTCATCATTGCTGTAAAGAATCATCTCTGAAGATAGATAGGTACATGTGGAAATCCAGATCACTAGCATGTGTCCCTAGCAAATCAGTTAAAATCTTTTAATCCTCAATTGTGCATTTAAAAAACAAGGCCAACAATAGTAGATAGTCCCACACTTTTGGACATTAAATAATGTAGCATTTGTTAATGATTTATTAAAATTACAGGAAAATATAGATTTTCTGTTGATGACATCTTTATTAACATATAATCAAAATCATTTTTTAATAAATTTAATTATTAATGAACAAATAACACATTTTATTCCATGATAAAAACTGAAAAATAAACTAATTCAAGTTGTGCACAAATTATAAACTAGGTGATCAGGTTTTCCAAGATATAAACTCCACAGAGACCATTCTATTAAAATAATCCCTACACATATCACTACCATTTTAACTGTGATTGATGTATTGTATAAAGGCCCTTTACCATTCTAGGCAGGCTCCTTGCAATTCCTTTCAACTTAGCAGTTTCAGACCATTATGTTTCATTACACATTCTGATGTGTCAAATAGGAAAACACTTCACTGAGTTGATGATGAAAATTTAATGTGTCATTTATGTACCTATTTCTAGTTCTTAAAATGGTTTCTCAAGCTCAAATAATACAGTAAATAAAAGTGATATAGATATGTGGTTTGACTTTTTTTAAGGAACAGATGACTATTCGAAACAATTTCTGATGCTTGCAAACCATGTACTTAAATCAAAGGAGACATATATGAATGGTTACAAAAGCAGGACAAACCCTTTTGCTTAGAAACTTTAAATTATAGTTACAATACCAGCATTAAAATGTCAACCATCTTTTGGTTTTTAGGGTACCCACATATTAATTAAAATTTTCACAAGAGTAATACAAATTTCCACCTTAACCAATTAAAATGTTGGCTGGCAAACTTGAAAATATTTAGCAGAAAATTTTTAAAGTGCAAATCAGAAATGACCTAGAGAAAAATGGACAAAAGTCAGAAATACATACTAATTTTTCATGAAAGATATTGTTGTGGTTTGATTCTGGTTTTCCCTCGTAGATTTAGGTATTCTGAATGCTAGGTTCTCAACTCATGAAGATTTGGGAATTAATACCTCCTAGAGATAGTGTATTATCGGGGGCAGGCTTAGGGTAGTATAGCCAGTTTCCCCTTGCCAGTTTTAGACACACTCACCTGTTCCTGTTGTCCACCTGATGTTGGCCAGGAGGTGATATCTACCCTGTGCTCATGCCGTCAATTTCCCCTGCCATCACGAAGCTTCCCCTTAAGCTTGTAAGCCAAAATAAACCTATTTTTCCACAAGCTGTTCTTGGTCAGCTAATTTCTACCAGGAATGCAAACCCGACTGCAACAGTAAAGTTGGTACCAGAAGAGTGAGATTGCTGTTAGACACCTGTATGACTCTGAACTTTTGGAGCTGATTTTCTGTGGGAGGATTTGAAACCTTGGCCTAAGAGATGCTTTGCAGTACTATAAATACAGCTTGATGGACTATTCTGGTCAGAGTGGGAAGACCTCAATCCAGTAAGAACTATGGATTGTGAGGCTTAGTTTATGATGGGGAGAAAGAGCTTTGCTTGGACTGGGCTAGAAGCAGTTTGTGTGAGATGCTTGCTATTATGCCACATCCTAAGAATTTGTGTGGGGTTCCTTTGTGTAGAAATGGACTGATGTGAGTAGAGGGACATGGCACAGAAATAAAATGTTTGGGCTGAAACTTCTGCCTATTTAGCTGCAATTATATGAGATTACAACCTTTGTAACTGGGCCAGCTGACCTGCACTGGGGCAGCAGGAGGACTGTAGACTCTTTTGACGGGGCTGAGTGCTCAAGGAGTGTCCTGTTCTTCAAAGTCTGCTTTATCCCCTCCCCCCCACTGGAATAACAAATCGGTGCCCCACTTGGTATTGTACAGTATATAAAATGCAGGAAAGAGAGGGTCATTGAATGTGCAACAAGGTCTTATGTTTTAGAAATGGCCATGGGCAGTGTGAAACAGGTTTGCTGGATGCCTGCATGGGGACCTGATGGAGCCATTAGGATGAATGGTAGATTGCAGTAGAGACCCAGTGGAGATGCCAGGAACATGAGATAGCTGTTAAGCTGCTGGCCCCAGAACTTTTCCAGGACTGTGAGACACCTAGCTAGAGGGGTAGAATTGGAATACCAGAGACTTGTTGATAGTTAGAATTATTGGACTTGGAGAATTTTCAGACTTGGAGCTACAGAGTTTGACATTTGTCCTATATAAATCCTGCATTGATTGAATTTTTCTTTGCTATGCCAAAAGCCATCTTTTGCAGTGTGAGTATTGATTCTGTGCTATTATTGGGCTTGGGGGGGATTATTTTGGTATTACAGCTCAGTTAAAAGTCCTTGGATAAGGAGACTTAAAGGATTCAAGCATGACCAGAGATCACAATCATCCCAAAAGGTAGCTGGGATTACACCAGGTCAGTACCCACCTAATAAACCTGGTATATAGGCCTGAAACAGAAGTGCTAATTGTACCTTTCATATCAGGATAAATTATGTATTAAATCTGATGGATTTAATACAGACTTGCCATTCTTAAATAAGCTGTATTTGGGGCTTTTAATTTGTTACTTCTTGATTTATAGTGGCTTTGTTTACTCTTCTGTTATACATTAGGGAAGGGTCTCACCTGGTCACAAGCTGACTTGTAACCCTCTACAGACCAGAAGTCTTAACCTCCTGTTTTCAGGATTAAGGGAGTGGGTGAGACACCATACAGCCTAAGGGACAGACAGAGGATCTGGTTGTCATAATACTAAATACTCTGTCCTGTTTTTCATTGAAAGTGTACATTGTTTAGTTAAATTTTAGGAACTATCTGTATTTGGTTCCACTTAGCCTACTTGAATGTTCTCATAGCAGGCAATCCCAATACCTAGAGTTACTTTTGAAGATACTCTGAGAGTCTTGAGAGTCTCATCTAGCACCTTAAGCTCCTACCCTGAAGATATAAAACATCAGATTGATTGATACATCTCATAATACCCAGCTAACTAGAAAATCCAATCATTAAATAATCCAGGATGCAAAAACATAATAATTATAACACAAGAACACCAAAAAGCAAGACAATGTAATTCCACCAAAAAGTATGAATGCATCAGAAAT
The DNA here is from genome assembly GCF_020740685.1 of Jaculus jaculus. Lineage (NCBI taxonomy): Eukaryota > Metazoa > Chordata > Mammalia > Rodentia > Dipodidae > Jaculus > Jaculus jaculus. The sequence continues at coordinate 48,685,703 of NC_059107.1, read as the reverse complement.
GAACTCCAGTGGGAAGAAGTTAGAGGAAATGTCTGAGAAAATTTCAAAAGAATGATTATACATATGTTCAAAGAACTCAAAGAAGAAATCAAAGAAAGCAAAGAAGACAAAGGATGCCAATTTAATGAAATAAAGAGGTCAATACTAGACATAAATAAGGAAATAGAAATAATGAAGAAAAACCGTTAGAATTATTAGCAATAAAGAACACACTTAATGAAATCAAAAAACTCTGTAGAAAATCACACCAGTAGAATGGATGAAGGAGAGGACAGAATATCTAAGATAGAAGACCAGGTAGACGATCTAATACAGTCCAACAAAGAGAAAGACAAACTAATAGAAAAGTATGAGTTGCAATTTCAAGATATTTTGGACACTAAGAAAAGATCAAATATAAGAATTAAGGGCATAGTAGAAGGAGAAGAATTTCATTCCAAAGGCATAGTAGGCATCCTCAACTAAATTATAGAAGAAAACTTCCCACAAATTGGAAAAGAGGCACCAATGAAGATACAGAAATCATTTCGAAAACCAGCCAGACTAAACCTGGAAAGAAGTTCTCCTTACAATATTATAATCAAACTACCAAACACACAAACCAAAGAAAAAATATTGAAAGCAGTCAGAGAGAAAAATCAAGTTATCTACAAAGGCAAGCCTATCAGGATTACAGCAGATTACTCAACACAAACTTTAAAATCCAGAAGAGTGTGGAGTGATATACTCCAAGTTCTGAAAGATAACAACTGTCAGCTAAGGTTACTTTATCCTGTAAATCTATCCATCCAAATAGACAGAGAAATAAGGACATTCCATGACAAAAGCAAGCTAAAAGAGTATTTGAAGACCAAACCAGCTCTACAGAAAATATTCAAAAGAATCCTCTATGCTGAAGAAAAAGAAAAGCACGCATATAAGGAACCAGGAAAAAACAAACAATTCTCAAATACTAGTTAACACAAAAGCAAAGGTAAAACTGGTAGAACTGCAAGAAAAAAATAAATAAATGCACATCTTTCAATAATATCTCTTAATATCAACAGCCTCAATGCCCCAACCAAAAGACATAGGTTAGCAGACTGGGTTAAAAAGCAGGATCCTTCAATTTATTGCCTCCAAGAAACCCACCTTTCTACAAAGGATAGATACTATCTTAGGTTGAAAGGATGGAAACTGGTGTTTCAAGCAAAAGGACCTGGAAAATAAGCAGGGATTGCTATCCTAGTATCTGACAAGGTAGACTTCAGTCCAATCTTAGTCAGGAAAGATAAGGAAGGTCACTTTATATTGATTAAAGGCACCCTCCAACAGGAGGACATTACAATCCTAAACATATATGCACCTATCATGGGGAACCCCAAATTCATCAAACAGATGCTATTAGAACTAAGGTCACAGATAACACTAAACACAGTGGTAGTGGGTGACTTCAACACCCCACTCTATTCAATTGACAGGTCATCCAAGCAAAAATTAACAGAGGGACTTCTGGACTAAATGAGATCATAGAAGGAATGGACCTAACATATATATAGAGGACATTTCATCCAAATGCTACAGAATGTACATTCTTTTCAGGACCACATGGAACATTCTCTAAAATAGAACAAATATTAAGACACAAGCAAATTTTAATAAATATAGGAAAATTTAAATACTTCCTTGCATTCTATTTGACCACAATGGAATAAAACTACAATTTAATAACCAAAATGGCTATACAGCATACATAAAATCATGGAAAGTAAAAAAACACACTACTAGCTGGTTGTGGTGGTGCATGCCTTTAATCCCAGCACTCAGGAGGCAGAGGTAGGAGGATTTCCATGTGTTTGAGGCCACCCTGAGACTCCAGAGTGAATTCCAGGTCAGCCTGGGCTAGAGTGAGACCCTACCTTGAATAACCAAAAAAAAAAAAAAAAAATGAAGGCAGTCGTAAGAGGTAAATTTATAGCTTTAAGTACCTGTATTAAGAAATGAGAAGGACGCAAGTAAACGACCTAATGCTTCACCTTAAAACCTCAGAAAAAGAAGAACAAGGTAAACCAAAAATTCAGTAGACAGGAAGAAATAATAAAAATTAGGGCAGTAATTAATGAAATAGAAACAGAAAACAATACAACGAATCAATGAAATAAAGAGTTGGTTCTTTGAAAAGATAAACAAGATTGATAAACCCTTAGCAAATCTTACCAAAAGAAAGAGAGAAGAAACACAAATTAATAGAATTAGAGATGAAATAGGTAACTTCACAACAGATGCCAGAGAAATTCAAAAAATCATAGGGACATACTATGAAAGCATATACTCCACAAAGTATGAAAATCTGAAAGAAATGGATGATTTCCTTGATTTACATGACCTACTTAAATTAAATCAAGATGAGATTAATCACTTAAATAGACCTATAATAAACATGGAGATCCGAACAGTTATCAATAGTCTCCCAACTAAAAAAAAAAAAGCCCAGGCCCAGATAGATTCACTGCTGAATTTTACCAGACCTTCAGGGAAGAACTAACACCATGGCTTCTTAAGATTTTCCATAAAATAGAAAAAAAAAAAAAGGAATCCTACCAAATTCCTTCTATGAAACCAGCATCACCCTGTTATCAAAATCAGGCAAAGATAGAACAAAAAAAAGAAAATTACAGACCAATTTCCCTCATGAACAAAGAGGCAAAAATTCTCAACAAAATATTGGCAAACAGAATACAAGAATAAATCAGAAAGATCATTCGACCCTGACCAAGTAGGCTTTATCCCAGAGATGCAGTGATGGTTCAACATATGCAAATTGAAAAATGTAATGCATTATATAAACGGACTGAAGGACAAAATTCACTTGATCATCTCCTTAGATGCAGAGAGCATTCGACAAAATCCAACATCCCTTCATGATAAAATTCCTACAGAGTCTGGCAATAGAAGGAACATATCTCAATATAATAAAGGCTATTTATGACAAGCCTACAGCCATCATATTACAAAATGGGGAAAAACTGGAAGCTTTTCCACTAAAATCAGGAACAAGACAAGGGTGGCCACTGTCCCCACTTTAATTGAATATGTACTGGATGTCTTAGCCATTCCAATAAGGCAAATGACACACATAAAAAGGTATAAAAATTGGAGAGGAAGAAATCAAGTTATCATTATTTGCAGATGACATGATTCTATATATAAAGTACCCTAAAGACTCTACCAGCAAACTGTTAGAGTTGATAAAGTCCTATAGCCATGTAGCAAGATACAAAATAAATACACAGAAATCAGTAGCCTATTAAAAATGGTCTATGGAGTTAAATAGAGAGTTATCAAAAGAAGAAATATGGATGGCATATAAGCATCTAAAAATATTTTACATCCCTAATTATCAGGGAAATGCAGATTAAAACTACATTGAGATTCCATCTCACTCCTGTCAGATTGGCTACTATCATGAAAACAAATGATCATAAATGCTGGTGTGGTGTGGAAAAAGAGGAATCCTTCTACACTATTGGTGGGAATGCAATCTGGTTCAGCAATTGTGGAAATCAGTGTGGAGGAGCTTAAAACAGCTAAAGATTGATCTACCATATGACCCAGCTATCCTACTCCTATGCATGTATCCTAAGGCTTCATCTCATTTCCTTAGAAGTATGTGCTCAACCATGCTTATTGCCACTCAATTCATAATAGCTGGGAAATGGAACTCAGTAGTAAAGAAAAATGAAGTTATGATATTTGCAGGAAAATGGATGGATCTGGAAAGGATTATACTAAGTGAGTTAACACAGGCCCAGATAGCCAAGCACCACATGTTCTCTCTCATATGTGGATCTTAGCTACAGATGATTAGGCTTCTGTGTGATAAGGAAAAATTCAGTAGCAGAGACCAGTAAGGTAAAAAAGAGATATAAAGGGAAGAGAAAGGAAGGGAGGAGGGTACGTTATAGGTTGGTATTGTATATATGTAAGTAGAAGAATAGATTAACAAGGTGAAAAGGCCAAAAGTGAGGTCAGGGGAAGAGTTTGAGTAAAGGAAAGGTGGAGGGAGGGCTAATCAAAATCTAAGAGGATATAAATAAATCATATGTAATCTTCCAGTTTTGGACAATGGAACACTCAGGAGCTGTAAATCGTTGCTAGAAAATTTTCAGTGCCAGGGATTGGATACCTTCCAGTGAGTTGTTGGCCAGGGAGGTCCCTGATGCCCCTAAAACATTATAGTCCATTGTCAAGACCCTTTGTTTCCCACAAGGAATAGATGGTAAGACCCTATTGCTGAAGACTCCACATACTTGGGCTGCAAGGCCACTGAAAAATCCTTCTGGAACTGAGCTGATAACCTCCTCCATATAGACCAGCTGACAGAAAGCTGGAAGAAGCCATTCTACATGCAGTTCAGTGGGAGAGAGATATACCACCAGTGAAGATACTCAACAGTGGACACTGCATGCCTTATAATTGGCCAGCCAGGCCAAATGAGCCAACGGGTGCAATAGTGGCACGAATATAATGATGGAAACCAACTGTCCTCCAATTGGACTGTAGGCCTGCTCCATAGGAGGGAATACATCCCTGAAACTGAAAACTTAAAACAGAGGTAATCATGAGCCCAAGGTGTGTAACATCTGCTGATGTCTGGATAAATGTATATACTGCTTACCAAACTGCCCAGTAAGCACTTCTCTTAATATTCACACCCTTATATTAATGCTACTCTCACTTTGAGTAGAGAATCTTCTCTTTTCAGATGGCAGTGACCTTCGGATGACTCAGAAGGTAACATAGTGCTGAAAAGCAGTGACTGGCTTACTGAGTAACATCTTGATCACACCTTCCAAGGCTCAGGGTCTAATGCAGAAGGGGTGGTGGAAAGAATGTAAGGGCCAAAGGAAGGGTAGGATTCCTTACAACTTGCTCCCTCCAGACATAAAATGGCCTGGATATCCATGACCTCATAGTGCCTGACACTACCTGCATAAGACCATCATAAGAGGAGTAAAAGATCATGATATCCCAATAAAAGACAGACTGATTGAGATGGGGAGGGGATATGATGGAGAATGGAATCTCAAAGGGGAAAGGGGAGGAGGGTATTACCATGAGATATTTTGTATAATCATGGAAAATGTTAATAAAAATTGATAAAAAAAGTCCTTGGATTATGGGGATGTTTGACCATCATTAGGTTTGATAAAAACTATGAGGACTTTTAAAGATGGATGGAATACATTGCATTTTACAACATGGATGGTTATCAGTTTATGGGGGCTGGGGTAAAATGCCATTGTTAGATTTAGGTATTTCCTATAAACTTAGGTGTTCTGAATGCTAGGTTCCCAGCTGATAGAGATTTGGGAATTAATGCCTCCAGGAGGCAGTGTATTATTGGGGGTGGGCTTATGGGAATTATATCCGATTTCCCCTTGCCAGTATTTGGCACACTTCCCTGTTACTGTTGGCGAGGAGGTAATTTCTACCCTCTGCTTATACCATTGTTTCCCCTGCCATCATGGAGTTTTCTCTTGAGTCTATAAGCCAAAATAACCCTCCCCCCTCCTCCAAACCACTCTTGTTGGTTGATTTCTGCCAGTCATGCAAACCTGACTGCAAAAAATGTCATAATGCCTTCTATGTAAAGGAGTGAATTGATATCCTGTCATTGTAAATCATCTGGTGTGGCCAATAGTTAACATGTATCATCATTTTTAATATATTTGTTAGCACCAATAACCTGGATTGGAGGATTGAGTAATGAAAATCTAATAGATTTCATTCATATTAATAGCTATTAAAGAGAGTCACTTTTAAATATTAGCTATAATAAGTGTGTTACATATAATTCTACAAAAATCTAATCCTAGAGTGATGCTCAATGAGTACTCATATATTAATTGAAATTTGGTGTAATTTAATTCACCTAGTAATTTTTTTTAAATTTGTTGTGTTTGTATTTATGTGCATGACTGCAAATTCACACCTGTCGTAGCATGCTCTTAAAGATCAGAGGACAATTTTAGGTGTTGATCCCTCTAACTTCCTGTGTAGGTATCATATCATTCATTCTTATTTATTGCTTTGAATTATTACATTTTTGTAAATGGATATCACTGAACTTTCCTAATACTGATCTACTCATTTCATTCTCTTGTCTCACTCACCTAACTGATTTCCTTTCTCCATCCCCAAGAAAGTTCCCAAGGAAGTTCTCCTTCACCTTTCCTGTTCATATAGTGCCCTCTCTCTACCTCTGTCTTTCTCTCTCTCTGTCTCTCTCTCTCTCTCTCTGTGTGTGTAAATATATATATATATTTACATATAAGTTCTTGTCTGCCACATATGCTCAGACTTGGCTGGCTGTTACAGTGCTCAACGAGACAAACTGGCTCAGGGTGTGTGCAATGAAAATGTAGGCATATTAGATAATAATTCTTCCACCAGCCTCTTGGAAGAGAACCTTCTGTTCTCCATTATTGCTTTCCTCCAGATTAAGAATGATAACAAAACTATGGTACTACCTCCCCGTCTTCTACACTATTGTTCATGCCTGTGAGCTGATTTCAGAAATAAAAGCCTATAATCTATGTTACATGCTTTAACAGAGAATATGTGCACTTATTAATATTTACAGCAGGTAACTATAGGAAGCAGAAAAATTTCTCATTACACATCATGGGCTTTGGATCATTATGTTAGCAAGAATATAGAGGACTCAGTGTACCACTCTTTTAGTCAGTGTACATGGCTAGATCACAAAAAAAAATTATATAACTCCATTGTCATTTTCAGTTGAGCATTAGATTACAAATATGAATAGTTTTCAGCACAATGTTTGAATCTTTCATACAACTATAATATCTCATATTTTAGACAACATATTTTTAGTTGAGCCATAAAATTTGTAGATATTGTGGGGAAAATATGTCAATTTGATGTATTTGGTAACATAAGGATGATATCAAGACAATAAGCATTTTTTCTCCTCAAACATTAATCTTTTGTTTGTGTTGAGATTTTTTTACAGTCATAGTTTTAGATATCTCATTGACAATTTCAAGAATAGTTTCACTACTCTGTTGTACACCAGAACAGATTGTTGTATCTGTGTTTGAGGCTTCTTGTCTAACATAGTCACAGCACCCTGAGCCCATCTCAGCCGCTGGTTACCACTATTTCTAAGATATTGACTGTTTGCTACAAATGAGTGAGAATATACAGTATGTGTGTTTCTGTGTGTGGGTTATTTTATGTAATATAATGTGATCCTGATCCATCAATGTTGGTTCCAAATGATATTTTATGGCTAGATAATATTGTCATTTTATATATACCATATTGTCATTATCAGTCAATGGACAATTTGGATGACTCTATATCTTGGCTATAGGGAATAGTGCTGCTATAAATGTAGATTTACAGGCATGCCTAGGATGGGTTGATTTTATTGTATTCCTTTGGGGATTTACACCTAGTGATAGGATTATGAGACTTTATGGAAGTTGTTTTTAATATTTTTAGATAAGTCCCATGCTAGTGGCCACATTTGCTGCCCTAATTTACATTTTGATCCAAACCAAGTCCCTGAAAGTCTCCCTTTATCTGCCTCCTCCCTGGAATTCTTTCCTTTAAGTCTTTGTAAGAATTTCCATTCTCAGTATGGTGAGATCTCTATGACACCTTACTTTAAAGCCATTATAAAAGATACAGTTTAGAGGTTAAAGGTTACGTGCACACTAAACTGGACTATCAGACAAAAGACAAGATAGATGATTTTAAGAGACCCACTACAAATCTATATTTGTCAAAGTGAATTATATTGAGTCCTCCTATGTGCTGTGGAAGAGGACCACATTTACACACTTATGTCACACCTGCAGAAATCCAGTGTAGCAATGTGTACAGAAATGTGAGATTTTAAAAACACACTGACTTGAAGAGAATATAAGATTCTTTCCTGAAGAATGTTATACTAAATAAATTGAGAAATTCAAAAGTACAAGCAAATTTTCCAAGATATTTTACCTGTACAAATAAAAATCATATACTTTGGGAAATTTTCATCCACAGATAATACACATAAAACACTAGTTAGAATTTCTATACTGTCTAAAAATAACTATTTTTATATATTTTATTGTGTTGTAAGATACTAATATTATATAATAAATAGTAGGTAGATATAATATATTTATATATGTCTAGATTCCTCTATGTAGCACATAGAGAATTTTATTGATAATATTTCCTTCTCACCATCTCTGTAATTTGACATTGTAGTCCAAGTGACAAAAATGAATGAGAGAATTTCACAAAGCAATTATATATAATGAACATAATAAAGGCAATTCTTAGTTTATATAAATATTTACTTTAAGTAAATATCACATCATCACATATATGTATCTGTTAATTAATGCCATGATATTAATGCATAAGGATATGTTTAAATTATAAATGAAATATTAAATTCTTACTGAGGAGTTGCTTAATTCAAGGATGAACAAGATTTTTATAACATGGCTGAAATCACATTGGACTAAGACTTTTTACTTAAAATGCTTAATTGTTACTCACCAGTTATCTTACACATCTTCTCTCTTTGGTAGGGATGACATTCCTATAAAACTAGGTGGATTGACAGAACTGGTTTGGCACCAGATCCATGTGCTCACCTCCCAAGACTGGCCAGACTTTTCAAGGGCTGTTGAGCTGGTTTCATCTGATTAGCTTTTGATGGATTCCAGTGGCACCTGACTGAACCAAAGGGGCTCTGCAGATTTGCTGTCACCGCACTTGATTCATTATTGATTAACTTCTTATCTCCCAGACTTGTCAACTCAAGGCATTTTTGCCTCACTCCCCACATCAGTCACCCTGGTCAATAGTCTCTCATGTTTTTGAAGGGCTTTATGGTCACTTCCTTAACAAAATAAATAATCTGGGCACTTAGAAGGTCTATATTTTCCATGTGGGTTTTGTATTTTTTTTTCCTTTGACACTGTTTCAATAGTTTAAAGTAATCCATAAAGGCTTGCATTTACAAAAACTACTTTTTTTCCTACAAAATAATAAAATTCAAATATATTGGCACTTTTTTTCTGTGTTATTATTTTCATATTTTTTATGAAAACCACCTAGGAAAGTAAGTATATCAGTATGTTATTACAAAGGAATATTATGTAGCTAGTTATAAGTATTGTTTTATAGTATGCTTTCATTTTACTTGTACATGCTTTAAATAAATGTTTGTGTGTTAGATATAAGAGAAATGTGTTACAGTAATTTATTATTTAATTTCTGTTTGTTTTTCAATTATCCTATATGGCTACAAGCTTGGGTAACACAAACATACACACACACACACACACACACACACACACACACACACAACAGTATCACAATGATTAATGCAATTTTGTACTTATTTTTGTTATAAGAATGATATGATAGAACTGACCTTTGATTATATACATAAAAATGTCTAGAAAAAATGTTCTCCAACATATAATGAGGAGTTCAATTTATGCCCATGATACATAGGCTAAAATCTACACTGGTATTATGCATTTCTACATAGACTTCTCTTGCACCGGTTCTTTTACGCTTAGCAAAGTAGACTCAGAATATTTCAGATATGGGGGATTAATACAGCATTCTTCATAATTCATGCCCTATTTTATCAATTCCTTTCCTTTTCCTAGGTTTCAGATTTATTTATTATTCTTTATGATCTGTTTTGACATTTTTCTGCTATTCACAGATGACATGATTCTGAATGTAAGAGACTCAAGAGCCTCCATTCCAAAACTCTTATAGCAGATAAACTCCTTCAGCAAAGTAGCAGTATGCAAAATCAATGCACAAAAATCAGTAGCCTTTTTATATGAAAATGATACAGATACAGAAAAAGAATTAAGTGACATTATCCCATTTTCAAGAGCAACAAAAATAACAAAAATAAAAAACCTTGGAATAATATTAACCAAGGAAGTGAAAGATCTATACAATGAAAACATAAAAGCAGTCAAAAAAGAAAATCTCCCATGCTCCTGGATAGGAAGAATTAACATTGTGAAAATGGCAATCTTTCAAAGGCAATCTACAGATTTTATGAAATTCCCATCAAAATCTCAACATTGTTCTTCACAGATATAGACAAATTGATCTCAAAATTCACATGAAAAAGCCAAAGAACTTAAATATCCAAGCATATTCTCAGCAAAAGAAACGCCTTTGGAGGAATCATCATACCTGATCTAAAGCTGTATTACAAAGCCATAGTAATAAAAACAGCATGGTAGTGGCAGAAAAAAAAAAAAAAACAGTATAGGAGTATAGGCCAATAGAATAGAATTGAGGACCCAGACTTGGGGTTAAGTAAATACAGCTACTTGACATTCAACAAAGGCACTAACAATATAGACTGGGAAAAAGACAGCACCTTTTACAAATGGTGCTGGACAAACTGGATAACCACATGCAAGAAACTTGATCCACACATCTCACCATGTATAACAATCAAGTCCAAATGGATCAAGACCTCAATATAACACCAGAAACTCAGCTATTACTGGAAGAAAAGTTAAGAGGAACATTCCATGATTTAGAAATGGGAAAATACTTCCTTAACAAAACCCCAGTAGTATAGGATCTTAAACAATCAATCAACCAATGGGATCTTATGAAACAGAAAAGTTTCTTCACACACAAACATACAATAAGTAGAGCCAATAGATTAACCACAGAACGGGAGAAAATACTAGCTGGATATCCAACTTACAGAGGCCTCATTTCTAGAATCTACACGGAACTCAAAAACCAAAACAATAAAAAGTCAAACAACCCACTCACAAAATGGGGCAAGGAACTGGACAGGCAGTTCACAGAAGAAGAAATACAAATAGCAAACACACACCTAAGGAAATGTTCATCATGACTAATCATCAGGGAAATGCATAAAACTACTATGAGATTCCTCCTTACCCCAGTAAGGATAGCAAACATTAAAAAATCAAATGCAAACAAATGCTGGAAAGGATGTGGAGAAATAGAAACCCTCATGAACTGTCAGTGGGAATGTAAGATGGTACAAGCACTTTGAAAAGCAATATGGAGACTCCTTAAAAAACTGACTATAGAGTTACCAATAGATGCCGTTATTCCCTTACTGAGCATGTACTCTAAAAGCTCCACACCACAGCTCAGAGATATTTGCTTATCACTGGACAAATGGATAACTAAGATGTGGTATATCTACCTGATGGAATTCTACACAATGAAATTTGAAGAAAAATGGTCAAACCTAGAACAGCTTATTCTTAGTGAACTTTCCCAATCACAGAAAGATAATCACTGCATAGTCTCACTCATCTACAGCTCCTAACCTGAATCTACCCAAGACACTGACATACCTACCAAACATCTTGAGGACCAGATAATAGGGAGGGTTGAAAAAGAGGGAAGGGTAAGAAAAGGATGGGGGGGGGCACAAAACTGGACCCAAAAGGTTATGGTACCTTAAAATTCTACATCCTGAAAGACAGACCAAATGGTCCAACCTTCACCAGGCTTTTAGAGGGAACACCTGATTCACAAGGCTCTGGAGAGGGTACAACAAAAACTGGCCATTGTCTCCTCCCATTTCTGCTTCTTTCTCTATCTCTTCCTCTTCTCTCTCATCTCTCTCTCTCTCTCTCTCTCTCTCTCTCTTTCTCTCTCTCTCTTTTATATCAATTATCTTATTCTTCCTTCTCTTCTTGGGCACTTCTCTATAACTCCCATTACCAGCAGGTGGTTCTCATCCATAATGAACTTTTGATCACAGAGACCTACAAGGTTTCCCAAAAGAAGAGAGATTTATGTCTGAGTGTTTGAGGACTCACCATAGATTAGTGGTAAGTTCCTACTGTTAAAGACACCATACACTGTTGGTATGTATCATGGAGTGACATGGCTGGAAGCTGGAAGAGAGTCAGTCCCCAGAAGGTTAATACATCTAGTGCTGGAATGTGCTACATGAGCAACTGGGCGATAGAACAATATCTGCCAAAGCAACACATGGTCTAACCTACTTAGCAGCAAACAACTTGACATGATGCTCATACAAGTATAATAGTGGTGCATAGCCACGTTGGGAAACCAACTTCTCTTGATTTGGCTAACTGATATGCTCAGCAGAATGGAACACATAGCTGGAGTTGGAAAGAAAGTCATAACCATATTCAAAAATGAACCTGCTGCCCACTAAACTCTCTCTAAAAAACAATGGTTATCACAGATACTTGATGCTAACTTTACTCTCCATTGGAGAGTTGGCTTCTCTTTTTCAGATAGACCTGATCCTAAGGAGAGAATCACCCCATCATACCTCAAAAGGGCCCCAGCTGAAACTAAAACTAATTGGGTAAACATGAAAGAATGCTGTTTTCTTGGTGAACCAGGAACCAGCACAATGGTGAAGGAGATAGATTCAGAGAACAATCAACCCCCACCAAACCAGAAATCCAGAGACATAGAGGTGCCCAATATCTCAGCATGGAAGCAGACCTAATATGAACCCAACATGGCTCAGGGAGATATGTGGAAGAGAGGGCAAAAAGAATGTCAGAGCCACACATGTTCCCCTACCCCCCCACCCCAAACTAAAGGCTAACCCCACAATGCACAACCCATATACCCCAACACAGAAGATCCCTGTGGAGGGGAGAGGACAGAGAGGAGCTAACAATGGTACCAACTTGACTGTATTCACTGACTACAAAAATTTAAAAAAATGGTCAACATGGAACAGATTAGACTTAGCAAACTCACATAATCACAGAAAGACAATCATCGCATGGCCTCACTCATCTGTGGTTCCTAACCCAGATCAGCCCAAGTTGCTGAATTACCTGATAGACAACTGGATTCCTGGACAATATGGAGAGTAGGCCTTGGGGAAAGGGGATGAGTTGGGGAGGGACACAAAACTGAACCTAAATTAAAATGGTATCATAGAGACCAAACCTAGAAGTTAGACTAAAATGTTGAACTTTTAGTTCAATAATAGCCTGGGGGGGGGGCACCTGAAAAGAGGGCTTTTGGACAGGGATGAAGCCTAACCTTAAATTCCTCTTGTTTCATTCTTTTCTTTTTCTTTTCCCTTGTCTCTGAGCTATAACTCCCAGTACCAGGATGTTGTTAATATGCACACTGGGCTGTTGATTGGAGAGATGTATGATGTCCCCCCAAACAAGACAGATGTCTATCAGAGCACTTGATTACCCACCAGAGGTTAATGGTAAGACTCTACTGCTGAAGACAGCATATGCTGTCAGCTCACAACATGCGGCTGGAACCCACAAGAGAGCCAGACCCTGGGCAGTTAGCCAATCTAGGGCTGGAAGGTGCTATATGACCTACTGGGGGAAAGTGGCCAACTACTGTCTGATCAACCCAAGGTCTAAGCTACTTAGAAACAAGCAACCTGATGTGATACTCACACAAATGCAATAGTGGCACAAAGCCTTGGTTGGTAACCAACTGCTTTTGGATTGACTAAGAGATCCACTCAGTGGAAAGGAACACATATTGAACTGGGAAACAAGTCAGAATCATGTCCAAATAATGACATCACTCTACAATATCAAACTCACACCAACCTTGGGCTATAAGAGGGATGATACCTATTAAATTCTCTCTATATTAATAAAGCTTATCCCATTTAACCTGTGCTGACCTCACTCTCCATTGAAGAGTCTGCTTCTCTTTATTATGCAGGAACAGGACCTGAGGAGATCAATGACCTATCACACTTCAGCCCAACCGGAGCTGAAACCACAGAGGAATTGGGGAATTGAGCAAGAGTGTTGCTTTCTCAGAAAACCTGGTAAATAGCATAAAGGTGAAGGAGACAGACACTGCAGACACTCAACACCTACTATAGCAGCCATCCAGAGGCTCCTAAGAGCCCATAACTGAAAGAGACTGAAGACACACACAACTCAAGGAATTTTGTCGAAGAGGGGGTGTAAAGATTGCTACAGCTAGGGCTGTAGAGATGGCTTAGCGGTTAAGCGCTTGCCTGTGAAGCCTAAGGACCCCGGTTCAAGGCTCGGTTCCCCAGGTCCCACGTTAGCCAGATGCACAAGGGGGCGCACGCGTCTGGAGTTCGTTTGCAGAGGCTGGAAGCCCTGGCGGGCCCATTCTCTCTCTCTCTCTCTCTATCTGTCTTTCTCTCTGTGTCTGTTACTCTCAAATAAATAAATAAAAAATTTAAAAAAAAAAAAAGATTGCTACAGCCAGAAGTCAGGAGTTTTTTCACAGATGCATTGCCTCTCCCCAATAATTTCTGCTCCCACAATGCATGATCCACAATCCACACAGGGATAACATGCATCCTCAATGAGGAGGACCTCTTTAGAAAAGGGGCACTAATCAAGGGAAGGATGGTACCGTATGTGTTGTTTCCATACTAGGTATGTCCATAACTAATAATAATAATAATACTTTTTTTTTTTTTTTTTTTTTTGGTTTTTCAAGGTAGGGTCTCACTCTGGTCCAGGCTGACCTGGAATTAATTATGTAGTTTCAGGATGGTCTCGAACTCTTGATGATCCTCCCACTTCTGCCTCCCAAGTGCTGGGATTAAAGGCATGCCCACCATGCCCAGCCCAAAATAATACTTTTTAAAAAAGACTTGTTTAGGGCAAGAGAGATGGTTTTGTAGTTAAGGTGTTTGACTGCAAAGCCCAAGGACCTCAGTTCAACTACCAGGACCCATATTAGCCAGATGCATATGGTGGCTCTTGCATCTGAAGTTCGTTTGCAGTATCTGCAAGTCCTGGCATGACCATTCTCTCTCCCTGTATTCCTCTTTCTCTCTCTCTTTCTAGTAAATAAATGAATGAATTTTCAAAGAAATTTTTTTTTAATTTGAAGACGTAGAATTCTAGGCAACTTTTTCAAGTTTCTTTAGTATATGGAGGGACTTTTATGGAGTTTTTTGACTGGACATGAGAGCTGTTTTAATATATCCAAATTAATTTATGGAAATGGTTTGTAAGCTAAGGTTTCCCTAATTCCTGTTTTCCTGAGGTCTGTTTTGTTAGGTGGATATCTATATCTCAAGTTGTTTTCTTGGTAATAACATTTCCACAGATGATCATAATAGAAAAAGAATAGTACGCTATCATAGCCCCAATGGCTGCCAATATTTTCTACCCTGTAGCATATTGAAACATGAAATGCCAAGAAGCCTCAGATTTCACTGCTAAGTTGCATTTGGCTTTTGTTTTATTGTTCTTTTACTTTTACTGACAATTAATGGTTGTATAGCAACAGGATTGCAATGTGATGTTTCAACACACACTGCATGAAACATCCTATGGGACTAATTAGAATGTCCATCACCTTAAAATATGTGTTATTTCCATTTTGATAAAACATTGAAATTCTTTTGAGCTGAATTCTTAAATGCTAAAACAGAAAATATCTTCTGCAAATATATGCTTATTTCTTGTAAATGCAGATCTCAAGCACTGCAAGTGTTTTTATTTCTAGTCCAACACAGTCCAGTGTGAAGAAAGATTAGCTATAGGTATGAAGATGAGGGCTGAGCACATATATATACTCCTTGATTTCTCCCTCACTGCCTCCCTCCTTCTCTTTTTTCCTCTGCCCCTTATTCTTTTCCTTCCTCCCTACTTTCCTTCCTGCTTTCCTACCACTTATTTTTTCTTTTGCAAATGTACTCTGTGATTCTATTACAGCTGAATATATTAGACCTTCTTGGATTTTACTCAGTGGCTCATTCAGTATTCATATTTCTCTTAGAACTTCAATGCAATTTTCTACCTAATTAGCAGATATATATTAAATAAAGTACAATATTTTGGTACTGGATATATAGGGAAAACAGTATAAGACTTTTGTTTTTGCTCAAAAGTAGTATTAAAATATTTTGGTACTGGATATATAGGGAAAACAGTATAAGACTTTTGTTTTTGCTCAAAAGTAGTATTAAAATGCTTATTTTACAAATAGTTTCAGAAGATTTTTTTGGAATTTTTCAAAATAGAAAAATGAAGAAAATATGTACAAAACTTTGTTAAAGTATGATAATCTGAAAGAAGTAAAAGAGTATTAAAGTCTCATACTGTATGTATCACAGAAAGCTTCTGGGAGATGGTGTGCCTTATTATTTCTGTATCTGTAGCTAATTCGTATCTATTTGAAGATTATTAGATAAACTATATTCCATAGTCACAGAATAATTTGCATGTTTCCCTGAAGTTCCATTTTGTAAAAGCAGAATGTAGAAAGATGAAAATGTTATGAGAGAGGATTAGCAATCATATACAGTAACACATGGATGTGGAAAATAAATGATCAAATAAGGAGGTTCGGGGATTTTTCAGATATTGAGGAAGAGGAAAAATATGTCTAAAAGAATTTGTGATTGAATGCAGGAAAAAAAATCGCTCAGACATGAATACATTCATGATGGATACATTGGCATAATAATAATTTTAAGGTTTTGGCTGTACAAACTCTATCTTTGGTGGTTTGATTCAGGTGTCACCCATGAAGTTATGTGTTATGACAGCTTGATCCCCAGTTTATGACAACTTAGGATTTTGAGCTTTTTTGGAAGTGTGTTGTTGGGGCAAGCTGGCTTTCCCTTGGCAGAGTTTGGCACTCTCCTGATGCTGTTGTCCAGCCTCCACTCACGCCACATTTTCCTCCCATCATGGAACCTCCCTCTGAGTCTGTAAGCCAAAATAAATCCTCTCCTCCCACAAACTGCTTTTGGGTGACTGTTTTGTGCCAGCAATATGAAGGTGATTGCAACAATAAAATTGATACCAAAAAGTGGGGTCTTTGGTTCTATAAACTTGACTATGTAGATTAACACCTTTTTCAATTTATTTGCCAGATGAATGTGGAAGGATTTGAAACTTTGGTGTAAGAGACACCTTGCATTGTTGAAGGCAGAGTTTGATGGAACATTCTGGTCAGAGTTGAAATACCTGAATTCAGTAAGAACTGTGGAATGTGAGTTTGGGCTTGTGAGTGACATTGTAAGGACTGGGTTATAAACAGTTTATGTGATAAGCTTTGTGAATTCTGCCAACCTGTGTTCTGAGAACTTGTACGTGGTTTTGTTGCACAGAAATGTACTGGTATGAGCAGATGGATTTGACAAAGGAACAAATCTATAGGATAAAAGAAATACTCGATTCAGCTATCATTCCTTGATAGATTACAACTATTGAGATTGAGGCCAGCTGGTATGAATTGGGACTGCAGGACAAATGTGGACTCTTGAAAGTAAGTGGCTTGAATGCTGAAGAAATATCAAATGCAGAAAAGAGAAGGTCATTGTTCATTGGATATACACTCTTTTTTAAAACTTTTTTAGTGTAATCATTTTATTTACAGAATAAATTGCAAAAGTATATCATCACATTTAGTACAAATGCAACTAATAATAATTAGATTTAGATAATGCTTTGTAAACTTTGCATACCTTTGTAAAGTAAACCTATCCAATTTAGTTATGAGTTACTTGTGTGTGCTCATGATAGTTACCAGAAATGGTGAACCAAAGAACACTTTAAAATATATAATATATTTTATTTATTTATTTATTTGAGAGGTAGAAAGAGGAAGAGAGAGAGAGAGAGAGAGAGAGAGAGAATGGGTGCACCAGGGCCTCCAGCCCCTGCAAACAATCTCCAGATGCATGCACCCCCTTGTGCATCTGGCTTAAGTGGGTCCTGGAGAATTGAACAGGGATCCTTTGGCTTTGCAGGAAAACACCTTAATTGCTAAGCCAACTCTCCAGCCCCTACAATATCCTTTTAATTTTTATAAGTGGTCAATGTGAAGCAGAGTTGTTGAAAGTCCCTGCCTAGAGGCCTGATGGTTCCATGAGGATAAACCCTGGGTAGCATTAGACATCCCCAGGACTATTTGAACCACCAAGCCTGCACCAAATGGAGTATACCTTGGGCTATAAACAGCTGAGCTAGATAGGTAGAATTGGAACTCCAGAGATCTACAAAAAAAAAAAAAAAAAAAAAAGATGTTAACAAGATAAGTTATCAGAAACTTTACCAAATTTAAGAAAACATATTGCAGTTAATGTTACTATTGTTTATAACTTAAGCTTCCCTCCAGAGTCTGTGCTATCTCAATCCTTTTCTGGGCTTCTGCATATCCCAGTCTTTTCCTTGCTTTTCAGAATGTGAGCTCTTCTCCAGTTCCTTCCATGACTGAATTTGCCTTTCAGAACTCAACAAAACATGTCACATTGTCTAAACCAGAGATCACTAAAGAGATTTTTATATGTCCCTAGTATATAGCCTTATTAAATAAGTACTCAAATCAATTCCTGGTAAGAAATCATAAACAAATTTATTTTAAATCAATTTTGGTAAACATATAACTTTTTCCATTTATAGAAGACAAAAACAAAGTTTCATACTAGAATGATGGATATGCTTCTTTATTTTTACATGTAGAATTCCATATTGGCTGAACATATAATATTTCAGACTTTAGAGAATTTTCAGTGGTTTCAAACTTGATTTTGAATTCATAACCATTAATGAGACTTCTACTTTGGATATATAAAGAGTATAAAATGTCAGAAATATATTTAGGGCTATTTCAGAATTGTTTAACTTTTTTTCCTAATCTCAAGCCAAAACATATTCAATGAGTTTTATCAAACTCAAATCAACTATTCAAATAGCAATTATTAAAATCAAACACTCTATCACAACACAACCCCACAATTCACTAATTTAATGCATTTTGAGGAATGATGATCAGAACATATTTAAAGTCCTTGTTTTTCATAATTAAGAAGGTATATTTCTGTCACAGCAGATCATTTCTATGAGGAGTAAATAAATCATAGTTCATAATACACAATAAACTTGCCTCTGAGTCCAGGTGCTTGAGGCAGCATTCATTGCTGCTGGTGTTGGAGGCATAATGATATTCAGTGCACTGTGTTAGCTGAATGTTCACACCCAAGGCTGTGGTGAAGTCACACAACACCATACCAGTGAGTGCCTCAAGAAACACCTTGGATTCATTATTGTTTTAATTTTGATTTAATTGGTGATCACTGAAAGCACTGAAACCTCTTACCATAACAAACCTTTTGTAATCCCTACAAGACGATATCATGAAGTACTACAGCCTACAGTTTAAGAAGTTGGGGGTCCAAATATTCTTTACATTTATTCCTCTTTAATTCTCTTCACTGTTCAAAGAAGTGATTGGTAATCTTACTCTCAATGAAATGTCCAACTCCTTTTATTATATTTTTATTCTATTGTTGTGTTCTTACCTTTAAGTAGTTCTTCCTTTCTTGCTTCATTTCTACCCATTCTTACTCTTTCCAGATCAGTGTATCCAGGGGATGCACTTTTTGACAGTAAATATAGTAGACAGAATTATACACTAATTACTATCTGCTCACTTATAGAATATCACCTGTTCACCATTTTGGAGGGAGTTCATGCCTGGGATTGAGTTAAAATCCTATGGCTTGGAAGTTCATACATCCTAGAGAGAATCATTCTTTATTCTTTGGCTATGTGGGGATGTTTTGTCATCCAAGTGTATATTTTCATACCTCTGATTAATGCTATTCTAATTTTGATTACAAATCTTTTTTAAAATATAGATGGTAGGGGATACTAGGGAGACAAAAGATTCATCAAAATGACATGAGGAGAATATTTGTTGTAGCTTGAACGTATGTGACACATTGACACAGATGTTAAAATTAAATTTGTAATTTTTATGTTTAAGCTTGTTTATGTGGTGTATTACATTGACAGATTTTCATATGTTGAACCACCCTTGTGTTCCTGGGATAAATCCCACTTGGTCAAGGTGGATAATGCTTTTGATGTGTTGTTGGATTCGGTTTGCGAGAATTTTGTTGAGGATCTTGGTGTCTATGTTCATTAGGGAAATAGGCCGATAGTTTTCTTTTCATCTGGCGTCTCTGCCTGGTTTTGGGATTAGGGTGATACTAGCTTCATAGAAGGTGTTGGGTAGTTTTCCCTGTTCTTCAATTGTGTGGCACAGTTTTAGGAAGATTGGTTTGAGTTCTTCCATGAAGGTTTGATAAAATTCGGCTGGGAATCCATCTGGTCCTGGACTCTTCTTTTTTGGGAGGTTTTTTATTACTTTTTCAATCTCCATGAGTGTGATGGGTTCATTGAGGTGGTTGATCTGCTCTGAGTTTAGCTTTGGTAGATGATATGCATCCAGGAATTTATCCATCTCCTCCACATTTTCCAGTTTTGTGGAGTAGAGGTTTTTGAAATAAGTCCTGATGATTCTGCCGATTTCACTGATGTCTGTTGTAATCTCTCCTTTTTCATTTTGAATTTTGTTAATTTGGAGTCTCTCCTTTTTTTGCTTGATCAAATTGGCCAGAGGTTTGTCAATCTTGTTTATTTTTTCAAAGAACCAGCTCTTTGTTTTGTCAATTGCCTTAATTGTTTCCTTGGTTTCCAATTCATTAATTTCTGCTCTGATTTTAATTATTTCCTTCCTTCTGGAGCTCTTTGGGTTGGATTTTTTCTTGTTTTTCCAATGCCTTTAGGTGGATGGTTAAGCTATTGATTTGGGATTTTTCTGTCTTTTTTATGAAGGCATTGAGTGCTATGAATTTTCCCCTGAGGACTGCCTTCATTGTGTCCCACAAGTTTTGGTATGATGTGTTCTCATTGTCATTCAATTCCAGGAATTTTGCAATTTCATTTTTTATTTCATCCACTATCCATTTATTGTTTAAGAGTGTGCTATTCAGTTTCCAGTTGCCGTTGGGGCTCTTGTTGGTTTTTTTGTTGTTGATTTCTAGGAATATAGCATTGTGATCTGATATCATGCAGGGAATTATGTCGATTTTCCTAAATATGTGGAGGCTATCTTTGTGACCCAGTATATGGTCTATTTTAGAGAATGTTCCATGGGCTGCTGAGAAGAATGTGTAGTCTGTGGATTTGGGGTGGAAAGTTCTGTAGATGTCTGTTAGGTCTAAGTGCTCTATGGTTTTGTCGAGCTCTCTTACTTCCCTGTTGAGCTTCTGTTTGGATGATCTGTCTATTACTGATAATGGTGTGTTAAAGTCCCCAGCTATGATGGTATTGGTGGTTATTTCTGTTTTATTGTCAAGTAGGTTTTGTTTTATGAACTGCGGTGCCCCTGTGTTTGGTGCATACAGATTTATGATTGTAATATCCTCTTGATGGATTGTTCCCTTTACAAGTAGGAAGTAGCCTTCTTTGTCTTTTTTGATTGTTTTTGGTTTGAAGTCAACTTTATCTGATATTAATATAGCTACACCTGCTTGTTTCTTATTCCCATTTGCTTGGAATATTATTTTCCACCCTTTCACCCTGAGGAGGTTTCTGTCTTTAGTGGTAAGGTGGATATACAACATCACTTCATGATCAAAACATTGGAGAGAATCTGCATGGCCGGTTCACATCTTAATATAATAAAGGCAATATACAAAGCTCCAAAGGCCCAAATAATTCTTAATGGAGAGAGACTGGAGGAATTCCCATTGAGATCAGGAACAAGACAGGGATGTCCTCTCTCACCTCTGCTTTTCAATATAGTTCTGGAAGTCCTAGCCCAAGCAATAAGGCAGGAGAAGGAAATAAAAGGGATACAATTTGGAAAGGAAGAAGTTAAGTTAGCTCTATTCGCTGATGACATGATTGTATATGTAAGAGACCCGAGAGACTCCATCCCAAAAATCCTGAAGGTGATTAACTCCTATAGCAAAGTAGCAGGATACAAAATCAATGCACAAAAATCGGAAGCATTTCTGTATGCAAATGACAAAGACACAGAAAAAGAAATAAAGGACGTAGTCCCATTTTCAATAGCAAAAAATAAAATAAAATACCTTGGAATAACGTTAACCAAGGAAGTAAAAATCTATAGAACGAAAATATAAAAACTCTCAAAAAAGAAATTGAGGAGGACTTGAAACGATGGAAAGACCTCCCATGCTCCTGGATAGGCAGAATTAACATTGTGAAGATGACAATCCTACCAAAGGCAATATATAGATTTAACGCAATTCCAATTAAAATCCCTACAATGTTCTTTACAGACATAGAAAAAATGATCTCAAAATTCATATGGAAAGGCAGAAGGCCTTGCATATCCAAACATATCCTCAGCAAAAGAAATACCTCTGGTGGCATCACCATACCCGATATAAAGTTATACTACAAAGCCATAGTAATAAAAACAGCATGGTACTGGCATAAAAACAGGAGTAGAGACCAATGGAATAGACTTGAGGACCCGGATTTTGGGCCAAGCAACTATAGCTACTTGATATTCGACAAAGGCCCAAACAATATAGACTGGAAAAAAGATAGCATCTTCAACAAATGGTGCTGGACAAACTGGATAACCACATGCAGGAAACTAAAACTTGATCCACACATTTCACCATGCACAACACTCAAATCCAAATGGATCAAAGACCTCAACATAAGACCAGAAACTCGAAAACTACTGGAAGAAAATTTAGGAAGTACTTTCCATGATATAGGAATGGAAAAAGACTTCCTGAATAAAACCCCAGTGGCTCAAGTTCTTAAACAGTCACTCAACCATTGGGATCATATGAAGCTGAAGAGTTTCTTTACAGATAAGCATATAATAAACAAAGCCAATAGAATACACACAGAGTGGGAGAAAATATTTGCAGGTTATCCAACTGATAGAGGCCTTATCTCTAGAATTTACAAAGAACTCAAAAGTCTAAACGATAAGAGGACAAATACCCCACTCACAAAATGGGGCACAGAGTTAAACAGGCAATTCACAGAGGAAGAGATACAAATGGCAAACACACACCTAAGAAAATGTTCATCATCCCTAATCATCAGAGAAATGCAAATTAAAACAACTATGAGATTCCACCTTACCCCAATAAGGATAGCCAACATCAAAAGGTCAAATGAAAATAAATGCTGGCGAGGATGTGGAGAAGCAGGGACACTCATTCACTGTTGGTGGGAATGCAGGATGGTACAACCACTTTGGAAAGCAATATGGAGACTCCTGAAAAAGCTGACTATAGAAATACCAACAGACCCAGTTATACCATTACTGGGCATGTACCCTAAAACCTTCAAACCAAAAGCCAGAGAGATTTGCTCAACCATGTTTGTTGCAGCTCAATTCGTAATAGCTAAAAGCTGGAATCAATCCAGATGTCCATCATTAGAAGAATGGATAACAAAGATGTGGTATATCTACACAATGGAATTCTATACAGCAGTAAGAAAAAACGACATAAAGAAATTTGAGGAAAAATGGCTGAACCTGGAACAGATCATTCTCAGCGAACTTACCCAATCACAGAAAAAAAAATCGACACATAGTCTCACTCATCTGCAACACCTAACCTGAATTTGCCCAAAATGCCTTACATACCCAGCAAGTACCTCATGGACTAGACAATAAGATGGATGGGAGGGCGGGGAGGGAATCAAAGGGTGGAAAACAGTAATCCGGACCCAAATGGCAATGGTACCATAAAATTCTACTTCCTAAAAGACAGACCAAATGACTGAACCTTCACTAGTCCCTTACAGGAAACACCTGAACCACAAGACACTGGAGAGGGTAGGATCAAGACTGACCTAAATCTCCTACATCTTCCTTCCCTCCCTCTCCCCCTCTCCCCTCTATCTCTCTCCTCTCAAACTCTTGTATATTAGTTATCTTTTTCCTCAATTTCTTAGTGGACACTGACCTGTAACCCCCACTTCCAGCTTGGGCCTACAATCCACAATGAGCTTTTGATCAGAGAAACCTACAAGGTTTCCCAAAACAATGACAGACTTCTGTCAGAGTACTTGATGACCCACCAAAGGCCAGTGGTAAGACCCTATTGCTGAAGACTCCATACGCAACGGACACGTAAAATGGAATGACATGGCTGGAAGCCAGGAGAGAGTCAGTCCCCAGACAGTCAGCGTGTCTAGTGCCAGAAGGCGCTACATAGGCGACTGGGGGAAGTGACCAAGATCTGTCCAAGCAACACATTGTTTAACCTAAGTAGCAACAATTAACCGGATGTGATACCCACACAAGTGCAATAGTGGTACACAGCCATGGTGAGGAATCAATTGCTCTTGATTTGGCTAACTGATCCACTCAGTGTTACTAGACCCTTAGCTGGAGCTGGGAAACAAGTCAGAACCATACCCAAACACAAGCCCACTCTACAATATCAAGCTACCATCAATCACGGGGTATAAGAGGGCCTACACCTATCAAACTGTCTATCAAAAAAGTAAGTGTTATCTCAATTTTCTGGGTGCTAACTTACTCTCTGTTGGAGAATCTGCTTCTCTTTTCCAGATAGATGCAGATCCTAAGAAGAGAGCTGCCCCAACATACCTCAGAAGGGGCCCAACTGAATCTAAGGACAACTGGCGAAATAAGCAAGGGTGATGTTTTCCTGTGAACTGGATACCAGCACAAAGGGGAAGGAGATCAATGCAGAGAAAAATCAACTCCTATCAAATCAGAGAGCCAGAGCCTCAGAGGCCCCCAGCACCTCAACACTGAAGCAGACCAAAAATGAACCCAACATGGCTCAGGGAAATCTTGCGGAAGAGCGGGCGGAAAGAATGTCAGAGTTACATGTTGGGTCATGATTTTCAGAGACATTTATCATACTAATAACTGGGGGCTAACTCCACAATGCACGACCCATTTTCAATAACAAGGAGGGTCTAATGGGAGGGGGTAGATCACAGATGAGCCTAAATAATGGTACCAAACTTCCTGTATTTACTGAAAAGAAAACTAATAAATTAAATTAAAAAAAAATAAATAAATAAATTTGTAAGTAGATCTCCAGCCACTTGGCCTGGCAAGATTTCATTAAAGATGGTTCCTAGAGTCCAGCCCTAAGTTGTCACTGGAGGTAAATCTGAATTCCAGCCTAAAAGTGCAAGGAAGCAGTTTGAGCTTAGGTTCTTGCTTGCTTCAGTTCATGCTTGCTGCATTTTGGTGTTTTCTGGCTCTTGGTGGTTCCTTTTTCTGCTAGGATTTATGAATTAGAGCCAGTGTCTTCTGACATTTTTAGAAAATCACCTGGATCTGTAAGCTTGAAATAAACCCTTTCTCACCATAAAACTCTGTTTGGTTGGATGTTTATCCCAACATTATGGAGCTGTCTTAACTACATTGCTTAGCACTGGATGAGTGACCTTCATCACATCCACCAGGGCTCAGGGAAGATTGCAGAGGAATATAGGAATAGTCTCAGTGGTGGAATTGGTGGTAGATACGGAGGAGAATAAAATCTAATCAAAGCATAAAATAAGATGCTAAGAACCCAACACTAAAGGAGATATCTATCATACCCTCTAAGGGTCAGAAAACACTGTGGAAGAGAGGGCAGAAAGAATGTCAGAGCCAAAGGATATCAACGCATACTTTGGAGCACTCCCCTGTGGACCTGAACCAATTGGTACATTCATGACCCATCTGTGGTTACTGATACCCACATAAGACCTTCACTATTCTGAATCCATCAAAATTTGACATTGAAAATGCAGGAGGACAAAATAAAGGAGGCATTAAAATGAGAATTACTACTTTGGCAGAGGATACTCCTAAAAGAAACTCATCTTAGGGGCTGGAGAGATGGCTTCACAATTAAGGCACTTGCCTGCAAAGCCAAAAGACCTAGGTTCAATTCCCCAGGACGCACGTAAGCCAGATCACAAGGTGGTGCTTGCATCTGGAGTTCGTTGCAGTGGCTGACAGCCTTGGAACTCCCATTTTCTCTCTATCTTTCTCTATGTCTCTCTCTCTCTCTCTCTCTTGCTCTCTCTCTCTCTCTCTCCCTCTTTCCCTTTATCAGATAAATAAATAAAATATTAAAAAATAAAAAGATAGAAAGAACAAAAGAAACTCAGCTTAGCAATAAAGATAAATACTACCGTAGGGTGAAATGATGGAAAAAGATATTCTGAGCAAATAGAAAAAGAGAAAAACAGTGGTAGTTATATTAATATCAGACAAACTAGAACACAACCCAAAAGTAATAAAAAGAGACACTCATCAATGAATAATACAATAAGAGGATGTTATAATCATAAACCTAAAATATACCAAATACAGTAGCACCAAATGCCTACACCACAAAAGCAGACATTTCAAGATAATAACTTAACCATCCACCTTAAGATATTGGAAAATTAAGAGTAATACAAACCCAATGGTGCCATATGCAAAGAAATAATCAACTATAGAGCATAAATCAATGAACTGGACATTAGAAAAACAATTTTGAAAATTAATGAAAAAAAGAGCTGGTTGTTTAAAGAATAAACAAGATAGATAAACTTTTAGCCAATTTGGTCAAAAGGAAAAATAAGGCACAAATCAGTAAGATCAGATATTAAAAGGGAGATGTTACAACAGATCCTGATAAAATTGGGAGAATCAGCAGGAAATATTTCAAAGTTCTATAATCCCACAAAATTGGGAAACCTGGAAGAAATTGATGAATTTCTTAAGTCACACAACCTAACCAAACCCAGATGACATGAACTACCTGAACAGAGCTATATCTTCAAATGAGATGGAAAATTTGATTAAAAATCTCCCAATAACAAAAAAGACTGGACCCCAATGTATTCACTGCTGAATTCTACCATACCTTCACTGAAGAACTAAAGCCAAAATATCTCAAGCTACTCCACAAAATTAGAATGATGGAATTGCCTCCTGATTCCTCCTATGAATCCAGTATTATATTAATACGAAAACAAGACATACAACAAGAAAAGAAAATTATAAACCAATATCCCTGATGAATGTAAAGGCAGAAATTCTCAATATAATTCTTGCAAAAAGAATTCAAGGACACATCAAAAGTATCATCCACCTCAGTCAATAGGTTTTAACTCAAGAATGCAGGGATGATCCAACATACAGAAATTGATAAAAACTAAAGCATCTCATAAACAGATATAAAGTTAGGAATCACATGACCATCTCAATATAAGCAGAACAAATCTTTCACAAAATATAGCATACCTTCATGATTACAGTACTGGAGCAAATAGGAATGTAGGTATCATATCTCAATATAATTACAGCAATTTACAACAGTCCTTCCCAAAGCCTGCATAGTACCAAATGGGGAAAAGCTTGAAGCACCCTTATTAATCTCTGGACATAGACATGTGGCCCACTCTCAGCCCTGCTTTTCAACATAGTACTTGAAGTCTTAGTTCAAAGAGTAAGACATTACAGACAAATAAAAGGGATACAAATTAAAAATAAATAATCAAACTAGCCTTATTCACAAATGATATGATTCTACACATAAGATAACCAAAAAGTTTCATCCAAAAACTTCATGAAGTGATTGGCACTTTCATCAAAGTGGCAGTATACAAAATCAGCACATAAAAGACACTAGCCTTCTATATACCAATGACCAATATATAAAAAGAGAAATTAGGAAAGCTGTCCCATTTATAATAACCACACAAAAAAAAAAACCTTGGAATCTCCTTAACCAAGGAAGCAAAAAATCTATGCAATTAAAATGTAAAAGTAAAAATACTGTAGACTTAAAACTCACCTACCATAGCTCAAGGAATTTTGTGGAAGAGAGGGTAAAAAGATTGTAAGAGCCATAGGTTGACACATCATGCCTGGAGGCATTCCCTCCACACACACATACACACACACACAACAACAACAATAACAATACAACAAACAAAAAAACCTGCTGTTACCACAACACATAACCCATAACCCCTTAAGAATTACCAGCAACCCCACTGAGGGGGGACCCAAGTAGAGTGGGGACAGGGGCCTCGGAAAAGAGGGAACCAACCAATGATATTGCCATACAAAATAAGTTGTTCATAAAAAATAACACTGAAATAACACTTACTTTTTTGATAGACAGTTTGATAGGTGTAGGCCCTCTTGTACCCCATGATTGATGGTAGCTTGATATTGGAGAGTGGGCTTATGTTTGGGTATGGTTCTGACTTGTTTCCCAGCTCCAGCTATGGGTCTAGTACCACTGAGGGGATCAGTTAGCCAAATCAAGAGCAGTTGGTTCCCCACCATGGCTGTGTGCCACTATTGCACTTGTGTGGGCATCACATCAGGTTATTTGTTGCTAATTAGGTTAGACAATGAGTTGCTTGGACAGATATTGGTCATTCCCCCAAGTCGCCCATGTAGCACCTTCTGGCACTAGACACGCTGACTGTCTGTGGACTGACTCTCCTGGCATCCAGCCATGCCATTCCATTTTAAGTGTCAGCTGCATATGGAGTCCAGCAATAGGGTCTTACCACTGGCCTTTGGTGGGTCATCAAGTACTCTGACAGAAGTCTGTCATTGTTTTGGGAAACCTTGTAGGTTTCTCTGATCAAAAGCTCATTGTAGATGGTAGCCCCAAGCTGGTAGTGGGGGTTACAGGTCAGTGCCCACTAAGAAATTGAGGAAAAACATAACTAATATACAAGAGTTAGAGAGGAGGGAGGGAGGGGGAGAGGGAGAGAGGGAAGATGTAGAAGATTTAAGTTAGTCTTGATCCTACCCTCTCCAGTGTCTTGTGGTTCAGGTGTTTCCTGTAAGGGTCTAGTGAAGGTTCAGCCATTTGGTCTGTCTTTTAGGAAGTAGAATTTTATGGTACCATTGCCATTTGGGTCCAGATTACTGTTTTCCACCCTTTGATGCCCTCCCCGCCCTCCCCATAAATCCTATTGTCTAGTCCATGAGGTGCTTGCTGGGTATGTAAGGTATCATGGGTAGATTCAGGTTAGGTGTTATAGATGATTGAGACTATGCATCGATTTTTTTTTTTTTTCTGTAATTGGGTAAGTTCACTGAGAATGATCTGTTCCAGTTTCAACCATTTTTCCTCAAATTTCTTTGTGGTGTTTTTTTCTTACTGCTGTATAGAATTCCATTGTGTAGATATACCACATCTTCATTATCCATTCTTCTAATGATGGACATCTAGGTTGATTCCAGGTTTTAGCTATTATGAATTGAGCCGCTACAAACATGGTTGAGCAAATCTCTCTGGCCTGTGGTTTGAAGGATTTAGGGTAGATGCCCAGTAAGGGTGTAACTGTAAGTGTTATCTCAATTTTCCAGGTGCTAACTTACTCTCCATTGGAAAATCTGCTTCTCTTTTTCAGATAGATGCAGATCCTAAGGAGAGAGCTACCCCAACATACCTCAAAAGGGGCCCGACTGAAACTAAGGACAACTGGAGAAACAAGGAAGGGTGATGTTTTCCTGATGAACTGGATACCAGCACAAAGGGGAAGGAGACAAACACAGAGAAAAATCAACACCGCAGCACTGAAGTAGACCAAAAATGAACCCAACATGGCTCAGGGAAATTTTGCGGAAGAGGGGGCGGGGGCGGGAAGAATGTCAGAGTCACATGTTGGGTTATGATATGCAGAGACATTTATTGTACCAATAATTGTGGGCTAACTCCACAGTGCACTAACCATTTACACCAACAAGGAGGGTCCAATGGGAGGGGGTAGATCATGGATGAGCCTAAACAATGGTACCAAACTGCTTGCATTTCCTGACAAGAAAACTAATAAATAAAATTTAAAAAAATAATAATACTGAAGAAAGAAATGGAAGAAGGCATTAGAAGATGGAATGACCTCCCATGCTCAGGGGTTGTAAAAACTAATATTGTTAAAATGGCCACATATGGTAGTTTCAATATATGGCCCCATACACTCTGGTGTTTTATGAAAATTGTGTGTACAATTTCAGCCCATAGTAGGCAGACTCCTGCCAGAGGGTGGCGTGTCAATGGGGTGGATCCAAATTCCCACCCAAAGGAGACTAGAGAGCAATTTGAGCTCTGGGTATTCTGCATGCTGCCAGTTCATGTTTGCTTGCTGTCTGTTTTTTGCTTTTTGCTGCTTTTTTTTTTTTTTTCCTTTCTGCTTAGACATATGGAAATAAACAGCTTCTTCTGCTATTGATGGAATTTCCTATGGATTTTTAAGCATGAAATTATATTCCTTCCTCTCCTTAACTGTGTATGGTTGAATGGTCATCCCAGCAACATGGAGCTGACTGCATCACAATTTGGTACCATAGAGTTTGGGTTGTTGCTGTAATGAATATGAGCATGTAGATATTGGTTGGACCAATATATATCGGTCTGCTGGAAAAATGTGCATAGACTTGCTACTTGTGAATGAAGAAGACGTATACAATGGTAAGACAAATTTTATGGAAATTTCCGGTAAGATTTTGGAAATGTTAAGTGCATAGAGAATTGTGTTGGCTTGTAAACTTTCAATGAGGAAGGAAAGACAGCAGAGAACTTTGTTGAGACTGAGCTACTGGTATAAAGTGTGGCTGTATTCTGCTGCCCAAGCCCCAAGAGTTTTAATAAGGTTGAATTTAAAGGTAAAAGACTGGTATGCTTGTCAGAAGATAAAGAAGTAAAAGATAGAAATTTCGAAGTTGGAAAAATTCAAGTAAGTTTAACATTACTGGCACAAAGACATACTGACTAAAGCTGCTATTATAAATCAGATTACCACCCTCATGGGCAGCTCAACTGCTTTACACTGAAACAATGGACAGAATTCTTGAGGAGATGTCCACCAAGGAAAGGCTGAAATAATAGGAATGCAAACTCTTTTGAAAGTAGATGGCTAAAAGGAACAATTCTGCAATGTCAACCTGCTCTTTGGGTCAAAACATATTTCACCCTGGATTAACAGTATGGGTGAGTCACTGTATACCTGGTATTGGATTTTTTTGAAGCACAAAAAAATGCATAGAAATGGTCATGAAGTGCACACAATTCACAGCTGAGGTGCAGTGTGAGAAGCAGGATGATGTTCTTCTATGCCACTGAGGCCATTGTCTGAAGTGGAGTAGGAGGCACTGCTGAAATGTGGCATGGAAATCAAGATAATATTTCGATATTGAAGGCCAAAAAAGGTAATTTTAAGATGAAATGCAGTTTGCAGTGGAGACCTGAAGGTGCCTTCTGTATCCTGAGACTGCAAAGACCACCATGTATTGTTGTTGGCACAGGATGACAGGCTGCTCAGCTCATCTGCTGGGATGAAATTGGAAATCCTGAGATGATGGTCATTGGTTATAATGTCAGACTTACACTGCAAGTGTTTGATGTTTACCTAATAGTTATTGATTTTACATTGGTCCCTCTTCTCCCATATTGCACAAAAATCACTCCACATACACTAAGGACCTCAATATATGACCCGATACTCTAATAGGAATAGGAGAAAACAATGTGGAGAACACTCTAAGATATAGGCCTTGAGAAAGACTTTCTGAATAAGATTTCAGTAGCCCAGGGTATTATAAAAACATAACAGAGACCTCATGAAATTAAAAACTATGGTACCCATTAGTGAACCATAAACAGAGTCAATAGACAACCTACTTAATGGCATAAAATCTTCATCATCTGTACCTCTGACAAATGTTTAACATCTAAAATCTACAAAGAACTAAAAACTAAACATAAAAATATCAGTCATCTCAATCAAAAAATGAATCAGGGAATTGGACAAAGAGTTCTCAAAAGAAGAAATACAAATGGACATTAAACATCTTGAAAGATATTTAATGTCTCTACTGTTACAGTCAGGTTCACATTGCTGGAAGCAATCACCTGAACAAAAGCAGTTTTTGAGAAAAAAAAAAAAAAGGTTGATTTTAGTTTATAGACCCAAGGGGAACTTCTATGATGGCAGAGGAGTTCAATGGCATGAGCTGAGGGTGGACATCAGCTACTCATCATAACATGGACAACATCAGCAGGAGAGTGTGCCTAATACTGGCAAGGGAAAACTGGCTATAATATCCATAAGACCACCCCCAACAGTACACTGCCCCTAGGAAGTGTTATTTCCCAAATCTCCATCAGCTGGGAACCTAGCATTCAGAACACTTAAGTTTATGGCAGACACCTGAATCATACTACATATTCCACCCCTGGCCTGCATAAACTGATAACCTTACATGATATAAAATGTAATGCTTTCATCCAACTTTAAAAGTCCCCAAGTTTTTAATCAATCCAAATGATATTCAAACTTTCCCATAGTTCAAGATATTTTAACTGAGCCTTAGTATCAAAAAAAAAAAAAAAAAACATCATTTCACAGAATAAACATTCACACTGTAAAAGATGATATTGGGCAGAGCAAAGAAATATTCAACCATACAATATTTAAACAGGGTAAACATCAAACTCTGTAGCTCTAAGTCCAACAACTCTAGTCAGTGACAAGTCTCCAAGCCCAATAATTCTTAACCAGTGACAAGTCGCTGGAGTTCCAATTCTTCCCCTCCAATTGGGGTCCTCTCGGTCCTAAAATCATCATCTTGTGCCAGCAGCTCTCCTTGGCAGCCATCCATAACCTTTGCATCTCCATTAAGTCTCTGTTGCAACCCATAGTTCATCCACATGGATCCATAGAGTCTCCATGCAGCTAATCTAACAAGCCTGCTTCATACTGTCCATGGCCATTTCCAAAATACAAAACCATGTTGCAAATTCAATGACCCTCTCTTTTCTTCATTTATACTCCATAATACCAGCTAGGCTGCCAACTTGTTAATCGGGGGGGGGGGGGGAGGGGTAAAGCAGACTTTGAAGAATGGGATACTCCTTCAGTGTTCAAGCCCTTTCCAAAGAGTCTATATTCTTCTTGTCCCAACGTAGGCCAGCTAGCCCCATTTCAATGGTTGTCATCTCTCAAACAATTTAACTTGAGTAGGCAGAAGTTGTAGCCCAAATATTTCATTTCTGAACCATATACCTTTGCAAACACCAGCCTGTTTCAATGCAATGCAAGCATACACAAGTTCTCAGGACACAGGCATAAAAGCAAGCCTCTCATGCAAACTGCTTGTAGCCATTGCAGGAAGAGCTTTTTCTTGCCCTTATAAGCCAAAGTTCACAGTCCATAGTTCTTAATGCATTCAGGTCTTTCAAATCTGACCAGAATAGTCCATCAAGCTGTACTTACAGTGCTGCAAGGCATGTTTTAGGCCAAGGTTTCAGATTCTTTCCCTTTCCTTCCTCAAAAATCAGCTTCAAAAAGGCAAAAGCCACATACTCAGGTGTCTAGCAGAAATGAGCTCACTTCTGGTACTAACTTTACTGTTACGGTCAGGTTCATATTGCTGGGAGAAATCTCCTAACCAAGAACAGCTTGTGGGGAAAAAGGGTATGCTTTGCTTTACAGACTCCAGGGAAAGCTCCATGATGGCAGGGGAAAATGATAGCATGAGCAGAGGGTGGACATCACCTTGTTGCCAACATCAGATGGACAATATCAACAAGAGAGTGGAGAGTGTTCCAAATACTGGCAAGAGGCTAGAGCACCCAAAAGTCTGCCCCCAACAATACTCTACCTCCAGGACATGTTAATGTCCAAATTTCCATAAGATGAGAACCTAGTATTCAAAACACCTAAGTTAATTGGGGACACCTGAATCAATCCACCACATCTACTCATCAGGAAAAGGCAAATTAAAATGACTTTTAGATTCTACCTCACTCCAATCTGTATAGCAAACATCAAAATATCAAATGAGGCACATGCTGGCAGGCATGTGAATAAGAAGGAACCACCATCCACTGCTGGTGGGAGTGCAAACTTGTGCAGCAACTATGAAAATCAGTATAGACTCCTCGAAATACTGAAAATAGTACTACCATTAGGTCTACCCATAACTCTTTTTGGAATATACTCCAAAGACTCTACCATTTACTAAAGAAACTTGTACTCAAACATTTTTATCCCTGATCTTTTCACAATAGCTAGAAACTACAATCAGCCTAGATGCCCACAAATAAATGAATAGTTAATGAAGATGAGACACATATACACAACAGAATTCTGCCCCATAGTAAGGAAAAATGAAGTAATAAAATTTTCAGGAAAATGGATGGATGTGGAAAAATCCTATGAAAGTAGGTCACATAAACTCAGACATTCAAATGCTTCATGTGCTCTCTTTTATATGGCTCCTAACTATGATCAGCTTCAGTTGATTATAAGCAGTAATAAGCATCAACAGTATGGATATAGTACTAGAATGAAGCTAGGGATACAGGGAAGGAAGGGTTACTAACAAGTAGAGGGTCAGCAAAATAATAATAATTAATAATAATAATGACAAGAAAGAAAAGAAGGAAGGGAATAGAAAATTCTGGGGGCAGGGAGAAGTAGGGACAGGGACTTAATTACATAACACCAATGGCAACATGAATCAATTCCATAGAAACCTTCCTTCTGGAAGCATTACTCCCAATTAGGGTGAAGAGTGGCCCAAGCAGAAAAATACCAATAAGAGATGGAGAAAGCTCAATACTCAAACCATGGGTTTGGGCTGAAAAATCTCAGGGCCAGAATTTCATTGTCCCCGCAGTGAGCTGTTGTTTAGTGAGACACATGAAGTCCCTCAAATAATGCAGGTCACTGCCAGTGATCTTGTTTACCTGCCAGAGATAAAATGGGAATACTAAAAAAAAAAAAAAAAAAAAAAAAAAAAAAAGCAAACAACAACAACAAAAAAAAACAACAACCTACAACCTGTGGTTATAGAACATCAGGATACCATTCTTGAATTGAGAGGGAACCAGTTCCCTCCTACCTAGTCCTCACAGTGCTGGCAAGTGCTAGGAAATAACAGTTGCCAATAGATTGAATAAGCAGGAAAGCCTGAAAGACATGAATAAAAAATTCAAGGCAAGAAGGATACATCTGTGCAATAGTGGCACACAGCCTATGCAAGTAACCAACTACTCATGGATTTGACACATGGAGTTTAATTTAACAATCATGGAAAATGAAATAAGACATTTGTTAGAAATTGGATTTAACTGCAGATCATCATTTTAGGTGACATAAGGAAACCTCAAAAAGACAAATATCACATGTAGTCTCTCACATAAAAAAGTCTGCATTAAACAGGCGTAAGAGTGGACATGGGGCTGTGAGTCTGGAGGAAGAAGCAGGAAGGGAAAGGAAATCAGGAAAATGAGAAAAGGTAGTGGTGGTATGAGGGACACAATATCACATGTACTCTGCCAAATTCAGAATCCAGATCTCCATATGCATAAATCCTGAAAGCAGATGGAAGGCTCCCTAGAAGGGAAGGTGACTATCCAGTGGAGGGAAAGAGGGGAGCTGGATATATGTAAATTTTCTTCAGGGGAAAGTCACATTATTCTATCTCCCCTTCTACTCCAGAGAATGGTAGATTTTCTCTGTGCCACAGAGAAAGGACATGTTTCTATCATAATAGTTAACTGCAGAATTAACTATTCCTGGGAAAGGAAATTTAAATGACATGAGTCATAAGACATTCTCATCAGGAATTTTTTGTTTCTTTAAATTAGAGAAACTGAATATTTAGTGACCGGCAACAAGCATCAACCTGAGGTTCAGGAAAGCAGAGCACTGGGGATTGAAATCTACCCTGGTGCTTGCCTGTCTAAGGTGCATTCCTACAGCCCCTGTCTAAGACTTGTGTCTGAAAACTTAAAGAAAGATAGGCAATGCTGATGACATTCTGCACCTTCTTTGTTTTGCTAGCTTTCCAAATGAATCCTTGTCCATGCTTTAACAACTTGTCCTTGTTCCAGTAGTTGGAAATGAATATGGGTTATCACCATATTTTACATAGTGTTACATTTATGCATAATTGTAGTTATGAATAGTTAGAATAGTTGTAACCATCCTAACAGTTCTTTTACAACACAAATTTGAGTTTATATCAAATCCTCAACATACTGGACATGTAATTTTGGGACAGTCACTTAAGCACTATATTCTTGTTATCTACTTATAAATTGAAGATGAAGTTATTTTAAAATTCTTAAAATTATAGTGAACATTAAATGTGATTATTTCTGTGAAATATTTTTCAAATCTGAACATTCTGTAGGCTGTAGGCGACATCTGTAATTATGTTTTTGAAATGTGCCATTCACTATATGTATCTAAAGAGAGAATGACATGTTATTTATTATTCCTTTCATTATATTTAAGGAAATGTTTATTTTCACTTGGATTGTAAACTGCTGAAGTACAGTAAGGATAGATTGAAGCTTATTTTCATTTGTAGAGCAACAAAATGCCTGTCACAGAGGAAATGGATATCTATTTACTAACTAAATAATTGACCAGAGAAAGGATGATTTATCTATATTGTTGTTGTTTATAGGCAATGCATATGAAGCCAATGTTCAAATAGTGGTCACCAGGTACATGGGTTCCATTAGCATTTTTCAGAGCCAAGATACCAGCATTTTCCCCAGCTAATATCACATGACTTTTTAAGTTTTAAAGTCTTAGAAAGGATCTTCCTCTATTCAAATGTACTCTTTTGTTTAATTTCTTTTTTATTCAAGTCAGGCTGTTAATTTAGCCCTGGCTGATTTGGAATTCACTATAGCTAGATTTTAGTGACACAAATTGAAATTCCTAGATTATAACACATTAAAGCAGTTTTGGGGTTATTATTATAATTTGCAGACACACACACACACACACACAGAGGAAAGAGAGAGAGAGAGAGAGAATGTGCCTACTACCTATAGCCATTGCAAACAAACTCCAGCTGCATGTGCCACCTTGTGCATCTGGCTTATGTGAATACTGAGGAATTGAACCTGGGTCTTCAGGCTTCCCAAACAAGTACCTTAATTGATAATCCAATTTTCCAGCCCTATTACTCTTTGTGTTGGCTGGGAACATAGCTTCCATCATGCTACACAAGTGATTTCCCACTGAGATACTTCTCAAGCGCACTGCTGTTTCTACTTATGGGTGGAGGATGTACCAAAAAATGAGAAGAAACATTAGGGCATTCAAAGAGTGACATTTGATTTTTGTTTAGAATGAAGAGAGTGAGAAAAAAATATTATTCTATCATAAAAGACCTTCCATAGATACTGAAGGATTTACATAGACTTAGGTAATACTATAAAATTTGTTTGTGTGTGTGTGTCACACAAGTGCATGTGCAGTGCTAAAATGTTGCTAGTGCATAAAATTAAATTTTACTAAATTTTCATTGAATTCAAAATCTAAGTAACAATGCACTGTAAACAATACCTGAGCAAAGTAACACAGGAAAAGAGTGTTGGCTTACAGATTCCAGAGGAAGTTTGGTCATGGTGGGACAATGGGATGGAAGAGTAGGAAACCTCTGTCACATTGGCAGGAAGGAATCACAAAGAATAATGCAAGTGGGGACTGAGTGAAAAAACCTCAGGTCCCATGCCAATAACCAGCTTCCTACAGCAATCCTGAAGGTTCCATAACTTACCCAAATGGCATCATCAGGAAGGGACCAAGTGTTCACATATATGAGTGTCAGAGGGATATTTTACATGCAAACCACAACTTCTTCTGACTATAGTACAACACAAGTTTCTCTTTGCTCTGAATTATTTTAATTATACAATATTTAATGATGATCATATCCACCACTCTCACTCTCACACATTGCACCAACTTGAGCACAGGTTTTTTCACCATAAGATTTTAGATTGTTTTTTTTTTTCATCTCAGCATCTCTTCATCTCTTCAAAGCATCTTCCATACACATGAATCACCTTCAG
This sequence comes from Jaculus jaculus, assembly GCF_020740685.1. NCBI lineage: Eukaryota > Metazoa > Chordata > Mammalia > Rodentia > Dipodidae > Jaculus > Jaculus jaculus. The sequence continues at coordinate 48,647,989 of NC_059107.1, read as the reverse complement.
TTTCTTCAGTTCCACCAGCTATTATATCAGGACCACATTTACACAAATGTCTACATATGAAAGGCTATTACAATTAACTCAAGATGATTTCACCATGACTATGTGGGAAACTCCCTTTAAAATAGTCACATTCCTATTGAAACTAAATTTATAACCTGGAAAGTTTTACCAAAATTTTATGAACATATTTTTCAGTTTGATACAAATATAAACCACATCTTATTCATAATACACAATATCCTTCTTATAAGGAAAACTGAAATCCTTCTATTGGATTTCTTATTAAGAATGTTTTGGCAATAGTTTTGATACCATATAATGGATTAAAAATTCTTGCATACTCTAATGAAAAACTGTAATAAGATGTAAGTTTCAAGTGTATTCTGTTATCTTATGTTGCTCGAAAAAATAGTACAAAGAATGCTATTACATCTATCTCAAAAACCTAATTGTAAAATAACAGAAAATTATATGGTTCAAAAGTGTGATTTTCGATTGGCCATTTAGGTTATGTTATAGCCTTTCCCTATGTATCTGAATGGAAAATGATTTTAGAACACTGTAAACACTACAACTTCCAACAGTTACTTTAGTCTGACAACAAGTAAATAGAGGAAACACTCTCTTTATATAAGAAAAGCAAGCTCTGTAACCCCAAGAAAAATCAGATTGTAACTATGATGTGACTCAGATGCTCTAATACAGGAAATAGTTGGAAGAGTTTGAATTAAGTATTATAAAGCTGACATATTGAATGATCCGAGTTGTTTTCTTAGGAATAAAAATAAACTATTCATACATAAATATTGACTTGTTTTGCAATTGTGTAGTGGCTGGCGACATTTCTCATTATTAATATCCTTATTATGTACTGTAGAAATCCTCCTCACTGCCCTTACTATCACTGTTACATTATTTATTTTTAGCAATTCATGGCCTTGGAAATTCCTTCCTATTTGTTTTTGACTAATGCATAACTAGATCTGTAAATCAGATGTGTTTTCATTTTGGTAGGAAATTGTTTTATTTGTTTGAGATCCAATAAAAGTATACTTTTGGTTGTCTGTAAATCATTGAAAAGTATTGCTCACATTTATAGAGGCTGCTAAGCCAAATATCAAGGTTCTAGCTATTTCTATATATGACATGTTCTACTGTATCTTGATTAAGCTAATAAGAACTCCTTTTAAAAGGGGTACTAATATCATTCATGAGAGTAAACACTCATAAAATAACCAAATTCTAGAGGGTTTTACTTCCCACCAGGCATGGTGGCACATATCTCTTCTTCCAACACTTGAGAGGTGGAGGCAGGGAGATTATCAGGTTAAGGTCAACCTTAGTTGCATAGCAAGCATGAGGCCAGCTGGGGCTAAATGAGACAATGAAAAAAGTCCATGTCTCATCTCTCAAAGTTATCATATTGAATGTTAGTTTCTAATATATGAATTGTGTGATAACAACATGTTGTATATATTTTTGGAGAAAACTTCCTTTTACTGAGACTAAGTAGGTGACTATTAAGATGTAACGATCACTCTGTATATGTCAAAATAAAGTTATAAATATTTGTATATTACATCAGAATTATACAGTGTTTTTTTCAGAGTAATATTCTTATCTGTATTGAAAGTCATTTTGTAATTATATGTTATATACTTCAGAAAAGGTTTCTGCCTAGGATACAAATTGACATCTTTATCATGTGGGACAAATCACAGTACAAGCCAACATATGATCGTGATAGAGGAGTTATTCCACAGGGTCATCTGAAGCCATCCTATTTTAAATCTATTTTGAAAATTAAAGAGCCACTATTTCTGAATTTCTTAAGGTCACTGATCTGCTTTGTGTTTCTTGTGATATATAGACTAATCTAGCTTGGAGGTGAAAGATATAGTTAAGGAGACAATGTGAATAAAAGGATTTTGCTATACAGCACTTTCAGCTTAAAGGGCCATTAAAATTATAATGGATGCAGCAACAGAAAAAAATGTGTCTTGCATATTTGTAGGTACAATAGGTTGATAAAAGGGGATTTTTTAGCTCACAGTCATCTGTAAATAAAATATTTAATTTTATTCACTGATAAATCTATTGGTGCATGTTTATAACAAACTAATTAAGATTTTATATGGGGCAAAGAATATTTTAAATTCTGTTTGTATCAGTTACACAAGTTTATTCAGGAGTGAGTTCCAAAAAATAGAAAAATATCAAAACCTCTAAGGAAAATCTTTCCTTTGGCTTCCTATACCTCCCTGTTGCATTTGAAATATCTCTTCAGTATTTCGAAGAAGACTTCCTAAGCTACTGTCTTCATGTCCCTTGACAGTGAACTCACTACCTTCTCCATGTCTGCCAGGTATATTCCTTTGCACACTTCAGTTTTAGAAATTCTTCTTTCTAATGAATTGAACCATTTTCAATTTTAACTTGTATATGAGAGTCTTGGTACTATTTTCTGGGACCAGATAAATCCAATCTAAATCCCTATTCTATAGGAATCCTCCCTGTCCAACGCCTTGAAATAAGTTGATTTTTGCAAACTTAGACCTTACTACATCTCTGTTACAAACCCAGTTCTGTTGAAAACATTCTATGAAAATAATGTTTCTTTTTTAAGTAATTAGTTTATAGTAAGTAAGGAAAAAACCTGCCTAAAATTTAGTTAAGCTGAGGGAAACATTAAGGTATTTTGCTAAATATCTACTCTTCACTGTTGAAACCTTCTTTTTAATTGTGCATGATTAACAGGCAAACCATGTTAAGAGATCTCTCCTTTCACTTTCCCCCAAATTAAGAATAGATCATAGTCAAATATTTTGAATTCAATAGATGGATTAATAGGTAGAAATAATTGAGTAAAATTTCATTTTTCTTTCACATGAACAAAAATACATTTACTTTGTAGGCCAGGTAGACAGAAACCTGGCCTAGACTTAAAATAAAGAACTCCCTTGTGATCTCTCTTACTAAGAATCTTCCTACTGTAGCAGAGACTAGAACTTATCTACCTGACGGCAATGACTTGATATTCTTCCACCTTTCTCAGTTAATCACAGGCACACTGAGGAAAGATGACCACACTCCTAACACTCAGCAAATGATATAGACTGACCAGACAATTCAGGGTTATAGATCAAAGATAAACAGATAAAACAAATGATGAACCTAAGACTGTAATTTATAAAAATGAAAAAGAAATAATACTGTCAAATAAAAGCTATTCTTTGTGGACTTTGTACATATTGGAATCATAATATTAAAACAAGTACTGAATCAGGCATAGGCAGCATTATAGAGTGGAATAGGCTGGCTTAAACAAGAGAGAATACTAAAAAAAAAAAAAATAGCAAAGGCAATAATGCATTTGTGGTACATTTATATAATCTAGGAGCATGGGAAACTAAGGTAAGAGGAGTAATAGTTCATGGCCAGCATGCATTATATTGAGATACTGTCACAATCAATTAATCATTCAATTAAGTAAACAAAAAAGGATCTCTGAACTCTAGAAATTATAAGACCATGTTAAAGTAAAGGAGAGCTTCATTGTTTCCAAACATAGCTGTCATCCCAACAAAACAGAAAGGCACTGGAAAGCTCAGTAGGAATAACAACTTACCAAGGTTTTGACTTTGTTGAAACTTAAACGATGTCCTGCAGATGATCCCTCTCCATGTCCTTGTTGCTATATGTGGTGATTATCAACAGTGTGGAGTACACCACAGACAAATTATCACTTGTGAATTATAGACTTGGTAAATATACTTTTTTCCTTTTTTGTCAGTGAGGGAGCAATCTGTGAACATACCCAGAAAAATAATTAAATTATTACTACAACCATGTTTAGGAGTCAACTTCAGGTTTATAAAAGCTGAGTACTGGGACTTCTGGCCAAGATGGCAACTGCCTACCTGTGCTGCAGATCCTGGGGAAAGAAAGGCAAGACATTAAGGGTTCACTGGGTCTTTTAGGGGAGAGCAATCTCCAATATATTGCCAGTGGGAGGTCACAGAGGGTGAAAAACAGGGAATCACTGATTCCCTCATGGGTGGGTAGCACATCCCTACCCCCAAGGAGCCTCCATACCAGCGGTGCCACGATGGCCATCTATCTCTGGGTGTGGAAGCTTAGACTGTTCCACGCAATTGTTCACTTACTACTCTGGCTGCTGCACATTCGTGTGAGCCAAGGCCCATAGCAACTGCCACACAAACTCAGACTCTGTCTGTCACTTGCATCAGCTCAGGAGCCATCCGCTACCTCTCTGCTGTTCCGTCCATCCGTCATTGTCCTGTTGTGGAGGAGCAGAGACTGGTTCCAGGTCCCAGTGTTCCCCACCAGAGTTTGGGTTGATTCAGTGCTTGGTGCTTCAGTGTCCCTCCTAGCAATAGATCAGGCAGCTTTGGCTCAGTACCAAATGAGAGCTCAGGCAAATTTGGTGGCCCGGCCAGGCAGGATATCAGGCAGTTTTGACAAGTGACAGCCAAAGCACAGGCTGCTTGGCAACTGCCTCAGGTTACCTCAGATTCATATTGTAATTGAGCACAGGTTGATCCACCCATCTACATGCCCATACACTGTGATGGGTAGACCACAGAGCAAAAGAAAAAACATGAAAAATCAAATGCAAGAAAATCAAGTTAGATCACCTATTCCTACAATGAACATCTCTAATCAAAACATAGAAGAGTCATTAGGATCCGAACAACAAAATTAAGCTATGAGCAATACAAGCCTGACCAAGCTACTAGTAGAACTTTCAGAAAAGCAACAAAGGACTGATAATCATATGGATGCTACCATCACTAGACTAGACCTAATAGATAAGAAAATGGAAGGAGTTCAAAGACAGTTAAGAGATTTGAGGGAGAGTGAAAAAAAAAAAGACCTCAAAAATCAACTGGCCATGCTACATGAAGACATAAAGAAATGCAAGGATGATATCCAAGGAGCGTCAAGAACATCATAAAATGATGTGAAAAGGGAGCTTGACAGAGGGATGGAAATTATACATAGAAAAATAGTAGAAAATGCAAACCTAATTGAAAAAGTCCAAAACTCTCTACAAGCTCTTAAGGACAGTCAGCAATGTGGAGGATAGAGACTCTGATCTGGAAGACAAGATGGAAGAAAAAGTTTGAAAGTCCAAAAGTTTCTGTGAACAGAACATGAGGGAATTCTAGGATAAACTTAAACATCCTAATATCAGGATCACTGGAATACCAGGAGAAGAAAATCAGACCAAAGGCATGGAGAACTTATTTAACAAAATATTTGAAGAAAACTTACCCAATCTCTTAAAAGAAAGGCCTATTAAGATACAAGAAATCAACAGAACTCCAAACAGACTGGACCAAAGGAGAAACTCCCCAAGATATATTGTCATTAAGACTCTAAACATTGACACCTAAGAGAAAATCCTAAAAGCAGCTAGGGAAAAACAGCACAACACTTTCAAAGGTAAACCCGTCAGAATTACTACAGATTTTTCAATGGAAACCCTGAAAGCTAGAAAGGCCTGGAATGAAACAGTGTGAACTCTAAAAACCTATGGCTTCCAATTCAAAGTACTCTACCCAGCTAAAGTATCCCTTATGATAGATGGTGAAAGAAAAACTTTCCATGACAAAACTCACCTTCACAATTATATGAACATAAAACCAAACCTACAGAGACTATTTCAGGAAATTATCCACAGAGAAGAAACAAATAATCAAACTCAAATGCCTACAAGAAGCAAGTTACAATAACCAAACTCAGAATAGGCACAAAAAACTTCAAAGTCCATGAAAACACCAAACCACATATATCATCACAATATGGCAGGGATCTAATGAAATTCCACAGTCTTTACCCTAAATATTAATGTCCTTAATTCACCCATCAAGAGACACAAACTAACAGGATGGATCAAAAACTTAGACCCCTCAATCTGTTGTGTTCATGAAATTCACCTCACCACTAAAGACAGACATCTCCTTAGGATAAAAGGGTGGAAAACAATAATCCAAGCAAACAGGAATAAGAAACAGGCAGGTGTAGCTATATTAATATCAGATAAAATGGACTTCAAACCAAAAATAATCAAAAAAAGACAAAGAAGGATACTTCCTACTTATCAAGGGAATAATCCATCAAGAGGATATCACAATTATAAATCTGTATGCACCAAACACAGGGCACCACAGTTCATAAAACAAAACCTACTTGACAATAAAACAGAAATCACCACCAACACCATCACAGCTGGGGAGTTCAATATACCATTATCAGTAATAGACAGATCATCCAAACAGAAACTCAACAAGGAAGTAAGAGACCTCAACAAAACCATAGATCACTTAGACTTAACGGACATCTATAGAACTTTCCATCACAAATCCACAGATTACACATTCTTCTCAGCAGCCCATGGAACATTCTCTACAATATACCATATACTGGGTCACAAAGACTGCCTCCACATATTTAGGAAGATTGACATTACTCCCTACATGATATCAGATCACAATGCTATATTGCTAGAAGTCAGTAACAAAAGACCCACCAAGAATTACACCTGGAAACTTAACAGCACACTTTTAAATGATAAATGGATAGTGAATGAAATAAAAAATGAAATTGCAAAATTTCAAGAAATGAATGACGATGAGAACACATCATACCAAAACTTATGGGATATAATGAAGGCAGTCCTCAGAGGAAAATTGAGAGCATTCAATGCCTTCATAAAAAAGACAAAGAGATCACAAATCAATAACCTAACCATCCACTTAAAGGCACTGGAAAAACAAGAAAAATCCATTCTAAAGAGCTCCAGAAGGAAAGAAAAAATTAAAATCAGAGAAGAAATTAATGAATTGGAAACCAAGAAAACAATTAAGACAATTGACAAAACAAAGAGCTGGTTCTTTGAAAAATAAACAAGATTGACAAGCCCCTGGCAAATTTTATCAGGCAAAATAAAGAGAAGCTTCAAATTAACAAAATTCAAACTGAAAAAGGAGAGATCACAATACACATAAGTGAAATTTGGAGAATCATTAGGACTTATTTCAAAAACCTCTACTCCATGAAAGAGGATAATGTGGAGGAGATGGATAAATTCCGGGATGCATACCATCTATCAAAGCTAAACTCAGAGCAGATTAATCACCTCAATGAACCCATCACACTCATGGAGATTGAAAAAGTAATAAAAACCCTCCCCAAAAAGAAGAGTCCAGGACCAGATGGCATCTAAACTGAATTCTACCAAACCTTCATGGAAGAACTCAAACCATTCTTTCTCAAACAGTGCCACACAATTGGAGAACAGGGAAAGTTCCCAAACTCCTCTGATGAAGCTAATACCAAAATCAGGCAGAGATGCCACAAGAAAAGAAAACTACTGGCCTATTTCCCTGATGAACTTAGATGCAAAGATCCTGAACAAAATCCTTGCAAACGGAATCCAACAATACATCAAAAACATTATTCAGCTTGAACAAGTGGAATTCATCCCAGGAACACAGGGGTGGTTCAACATATGGAAATCTGTCAATATAATACACCACATAAACAAGGTTAAACACAAAAATCACATGATCATTTTGACAGATGCAGAAAAGGCCTTTGAGAAGATACAACATCATTTCATCATCAAAACATTGGAGAGAATTGGCATGGTTGGTTAATATCTTAACATAATAAAGGCAATATAAGAAGCCCTTAGGGCCAAATAATACTTAATGGAGAAGCTGGAGGAATTCCTATTGAGATCAGGGACAAGACAGGAGTGTCCACTTTCACTTGCCCTCTTCAATATAGTACTGGAAGTCCTAGCTTCAGCAATAAAACAGGAGAAGGAAATAAATGTGATACAATTTGGAAAGGAAGAAGTTAAGTTAGCTTTATTAACTGATGACATGATTGTTTATGTAAGAGACGCAAGAGACTCCATCCCAAAACTCCTGAAAGTGATTAACTCCTATAGCAAAGTAGCAAGATACAAAATCAATGCACCCAAATAAGTAGCCTTTCTATATGCAAATGACAAAGATACAGAGAAAGAAAAAAAGGGGCATGGTCCCATTTTCAATAGCAACAATAACAACAAAATACCTTGGAATAATGTTAACCAAGGAAGTGAAAGATCTATACAATGAAAACATAAAAACACTCACAAAAGAAATTGAGGAGGACTAAGGAAAAATGGAAATACCTCCCATGCTCCTGGATAGGCAGAATTAACATTGTCAAGATGGCAATCCTACCAAAGGCAATATACAGATTTAATGCAATTCCAATTAAAATCCCTACAGTGTTCTTCACAGACATAGAAAATATGATCTCAGATTTCATATGGAAAGGCAGAAGGCCTCGCATATCCAAACATATCCTCAGCAAAAGAAATACTTCTGTAGGTATCAGCATACCTAAAGCTATATGACAAATCCATAGTAATAAAAACAGCATAGTACTGGCATAAAAACATGAGTATAGACCAATGGAATAGACTTGAGGACCTGGACTTTGGGTCAAGCAACTATAGCTACTCTATATTTGCCATAGGCCCAAACAATATAGGCTGGAAAAAAGACAGCATCTTTAACAAATGGTGCTGGTCAAACTGGATAACCATATACAGGAAATTGAAACTGCATTTTGCCATGCACTACACACAAGTCCAAATGGATCAACGACCTAAATATAAGACCAAAAACTTGAATACTATTGGAAGAATCTTTAGGAAGTAGTTTTCCAAGATATAGGAATGGAAAAGTCTTCCTGAACAAAACCCCAGTAGCTCATGATCTTAAACAGTCACTCAGCCAATGGGATCACATGAAGCTGAAGATTTTCTTTACAGACAATCATACAATAAGCAAAGCCAATTGATTTCCCACAGAATGGGAGGAAATATTTTCTGGTTATCCAACTGACAGACACCTAATTTCTAGAAGTTACAAAGAACTAAAAATTATAAACAGTAAAAAGTTAATCACCCCACTCACAAAATGGGGCAAAGAGCTGAACAGGCAGTTCACAGAGGAAGAAATACAAATGGCAAACACACACTTAAGAAAATGTTCATCATCCCTAATCATCAGAGAAATGCACATTGAAACAACTATGAGATTCCACCTTACCCCAATAAAAACAGCAAACATCAAAAAATCAAATGTAAATAAATGCGGGCAAGGATGTGGAGAAGTAGGAACACTCATCCACTGTTGGTGGGAATGTAAGATGGTACAACCATTTTGGAAAGCAATATGGAGACTCCTGAACAAGCTAACTATAGAGTTACCAACAGACCCAGTTATTTCCTTACTGGGCATGTACCCTAAAGCCTTCAAGCCTCAGTCTGGAGAGATTTGCTAAACCATGTTTATAGCAGTTCAATCCGTAATAGCTAAGGGCTGGAATAAACCCAGATGTCCATCACTAGAAGAATGGATTATTAAGATATGTTATGTATACACAATGGAATTCTATACAGCAGTAAGAAAAAATGACACAATGAAATTTGAGGAAAAATTATTGAAGCTGGAACAGAACATTCTCAGTGAACTTACCCAATCACAGAAAAAAAATAAAAGTGCCACATAGTGTCACTCATCTACAGCACCTAACCTGAATCTACCCAAGATGCCTTACATATGCAGCAAGCATCTCGTGGACTACACAATAGGATGGGTGGGAGGGACAAGAGGGCAACGGAAGGTGTGCAAAACACAAATCTATACCCAAATGGCAATGATACCATAAAATTCTACTTCCTAAAAGGCAGACCAAATGGCTGAACCTTAACCAGGACCTTAGAGGGAACACCTGAACCACAAGACACTGGAGAGGGTACGATGAAGAATAGCCTTAATCATCTACAGCTTCCCTCCCTCTCATTTTCTTTCTCTCTCTCTCTCTCTCTCTCTCTCTCTCTCTCTCTCTCTTTCTTCTCTCTCTTTTCTATTAGTTATCTTTTTCTACCTTTTCTTAGTGGACACTGACCTGTAACTCCCAGTACCAACATGTGGCAATCATCCACAATGAGCTTTTGATCAGAGAGACCTACGTGTTTTCCTAAAAGAAAGACAGATTTCTGTCCAAGTACTTCAAGACCCACCAAAGGTTAGTGGCAAGACCCTACTGCTGAAGACACCTTATGTGGTCGACATGTAAAATGGCATTTCATGGCTGGAAGCTGGAAAAGATTCAGTCCCCAGACATTCAGCGCACCAAGTGCCAGAAGTTGCTACATGAGCGTCTGGGAGGAAATGACCAATATCTGTCCAAGCAACTCATGGTCTAACATACTTAGCAGCAAATAACCTGTTGTGATGCCCACACAAGTGCAATACTGGCACACAGCCATGGTGGGGAACCAACTGCTTTTGATTTGGCTAACTGATCCCCTCAGTGATATGGGACTCATAGCTGGAGCTGGGAAACAAGTCAGAACCATATCCAAACATAAGCCTACTCTCCATTATCAAGCTGACATCAATCTTGGGCTACAAGTGGAACTACACCTAGTAAATTCTCTATAAAAAAGAAAGTGTTATCTCATTTGTCCAGGTGCTAACTTACTCTCCATTGGAGCATCTGCTTCTCTTTTCAGATAGATGTAGATCCTAAGGAGAGAGCCACTCCATCATACCTCAAAAGGGACCCAGATGAAATTAAAGAAAATTGGTGAAACAAGCAAGGGTGCTGTTTCCTTGGTGAACCAGGTAACAGCACAAGCGTGAAGGAGATCAACACAGAGAAAAATCAACTTCTACTAAATCAGAGAGCCAGAGACCCAGACCTCATCACTGAAGCAGACCAAAAAATGAACCCAACATGGCTCAGGGAAATTTTGCAGAAGAGGGGGTGGAAATTATGTCAGAGCCACATGTTGGGTCATGATATGCAGAGACTTTTATCCTACCCATAACTGTGGGCTAACTCTACAATGCATGACTCATATACCTCAAAAAGGAGTGGCTATGGGGAAGGGTAGGTCACGGATGAGCCTAATAATGGTAGCAAACTGACTTTATTTGCTGAATAAAAAACTAATTTGTAACACAATAAAAAAATTAAAAAGTTGAGTACTGGGCTGGAGAGATGGCTTAGCGGTTAAGCGCTTGCCTTTGAAGCCTAAGGACACCGGTTCGAGGCTCGGTTCCCCAGGTCCCACATTAGCCAGATGCACAAGGGGGCGCACGCGTCTGGAGTTCGTTTGCAGAGGCTGGAAGCCCTGGCGCGCCCATTCTCTCTCTCTCCCTCTATCTGTCTTTCTCTCTGTGTCTGTCACTCTCAAATAAATAAATAAATAATTTAAAAAAAATAAAAAAAATTAAAAAAAAAGTTGAGTACTTATTTTTAATGCTAAATTCTGCCTCAAAGTATAATATCATGATTAGCCTTAATTTATGAAAACCAACGTATTCTAGGATTAATAAAATACATCACTCAATTTCACGTTCAGGTGGGCTGTCCAAGACTGCCCATAGATTCAACATGCACAGCAGAGCTTTGCTGCTTATACAATAGCATCACTATTCTCTGATACATGTAATGAACATATAATGGTGGTTTGTGGTAAATTCGTGACAGTTGGTAAATAGCAGTTGGAATTCAGTATGCTCCTCTTGAATACTGAAGAATGTATTCCTTTCACTTTGTGGTGGTTAGTGACTTTTTACCAGAGTGCATGCTGCTTATACTAGGAAGGTCGAAATCAACATAATCCCTGATCTCCAGAAGAACAAAACAACAAAGTGGAAAGTTAGTAAAGTAGAAGGTTAATATCAGATACACCCATACCAAGTCACTTTAAAATAAATTTTAATTATTCAAGCACCGACACAATTTTGAATTGTAAACCCTTTGATATAAGTAATTGAGATACCACTGTGCCCCTAACATAAGGTTTTTGAGTAGATTTGTATATCTTTGTAACTCTTTTCAATTTCTTTGTATATACATAACATATATGAATTAATATTTGAATAATGGATGTCAGTATGAAGTAAATTTCCTGTCAGAGCAATGACAGAAATTATTTATTAAACTTACCCAGTCATGGATTGATTTTTATGATGAAATTTAATGAAAATAGCATTAAATTTCAAGTCAAGTAATTCAAATGCAAGTTGCAGGGCCTTTACTTTTTGTTTGATGAAGTCTGAGATGCACCATCTTTTGTTTCCTCTAGAATTGTTCTAATAATAGTATAATTATTATATAAAAAATGAAAATTGTGATTCATACATTATTGGTCAAGTGTTATTAGTAACATTCAGCAATTATACTACTATGAAATATTAAAACATAGACTGTCTTCTTAAATATTTTATATTTAATGTTGAGTAAAGTTAAAAAATAATTATAACATGATTTGCAATATAAAGGAGTCCCAATGAGGGATAATTCAAGGGTATATTAAAGGTCTAAAATGTTTGTTGCAGCTGACCAAGTTGATGGTTGCATTTAGGGAAACTACATATAATAAATGTGTGTGCTTCCATATATAAGTATATATTGCAATCCTGGGGCTAGAGAATAAATCCAGATGTATTAGTCAGGATTCTCCAGAGGAACAGAATTGATAGAATGAATTGTATTAAAAAGGAAATTTTCCAGGCATGGTGATGCACACCTTTAACCCCAGCACTTGGGAGGCAGAGGTAGAAGGATCACCATGATTTTAAGGCCACTCTGAGATTACATAGTGAATTCCAAGTAAGCCTGTGCAAGAGTGAGAACATACCTCAAAATAACAAGAAAAAAAAAAAAGAAATTTATTGGATTAGAATACTGTAGTCCAATAGCAGTTGTAGGCCCAAGAATCAAGAGCTCAGTCCACATGGCTAGATGCCTCAGCCATCCCAATCAACACTGAAGGCCTGTATGCTTCCTGGGGAGCAGCTGGTTTTTAATCTATGCAGGTCTTCAGTTGATACTGGTCTTCAGTCCATACTGGTCTTCAATCCATGTTGGAAGGCAGCAAGCAGCTCTGGCAGCCAAGTGGAAGGAAGGAAGGAAGGAGCTCTTTTCACCCAGAGCTTCCTTATATAAAGTCCTCCTCTAAGAGGGGCTGCCTACTCTGGGGGAAGGACTTCCTCCTTCAGTTAATCCTTCCTGAAAGCAACCTCAGAGACCCAAGTGAAAGGGCAAAAGGGATTTTTTTGGATTAATAAACAGATCAAGTTGAAAACACCTTAACCATCACAAGTCAACTTAACACCAAACCATATCTCCTATGTCATACTTAATTTCCAAATGAAAACAGTAACAAGCTCATCATTCCAATTTACATGGTATAACTATCCCACAGAAATGCAAAATCTTCCTTCAGCACAAAGTAAGGTTGCTTGAGGAATGCTTAGTCTCTAATATAATAGGTCTAATATAAATTAAACAAGAGCTAGCTTGTAACATAATCTTAATAATGGTGTTGATGTGTACAAACACTTCATATCAAGGTAGGACAGAAACATTGCAACTACAGCTCTCATTTTTGTAACTGGTCACATGGCTTTAGCTGGTATTTGTAAGTACCTTCTTCTACTACACAGTCTATATTTCTTCTACCTTAAGCAAGCACCTCAGCAGGGTTTGGTTCTTTACTCAGAGGGATGACCCATACTTTCATTCCTGAAGGGTCTGGGGCATTTATCAAACTACCTCTATTGGGTTGTTGCAGTCATCCATTGCTCCATTGACTGTGATAACAGGGCATGGTAACACAAAGAGATACCCTAAAGGATCTCCTGCACTCCAGACATACTCTTCCTTACCACCATCATGAAGAAGCAGTCCAATTACCCGATGGTAGTCTGGATCAATTACACCTGCTACCACTGTAACTCTTTTCACAGCATGTTTGCTCAATGTCATCAGGAGCACAAAGTGGCCAGGGGATATCTTAGTTTCTAATTCAATAGAATGTTCTTTGTGCCTCCTGGCAAAAGCACTCCCCGCTCTCACACCAAGACCTCTAGGCCAGCAGAGCATAAAGTTGTGAGAACAGGAAGCAAAAATTTTGTTAATGGGTCACTTGAAGTGATGGTAAACTGGACCATTCCCATTTCCACTCCTTGATTCCTGGACCCATGATTCCGGGGTATAGGAGAAACAGCACCATGTATAGTATGCTGATTCAGAGCATATACAGCCTGCTGGAAGACACTCCCCTGTGCCAACCTGCAGCATGAGAGTCAAACAGACCCTGAAGGAGGGAGTGGGAATGAATCTGAGAAAAGAACACAAGGAATGGAGCCAAGACAAGTTCTGATCAAGGCTCAAGTTTATTCAGGCAGACAAAAGCTTATATACAGAAAATAAAACTTTCTTGACAATGCCTACATGTCTAAAGTCAACTTTACCAAAGCCGTACAATAATGCCTCTGTGTCTAAAGTCTCAAGAAAAGAGGTCAAGGAACAGCTACAGCTCCCAACACTCCCCTAGCCCTCCAAGCTATCGTCACCTAGTTGGCACTGTAGCTATTTCTTTAAAAGACCATTCCACCATTCTATCAAGCCAGCTGCTTCAGGAGGTGGGGCATATGGTAAAACCAGTTAATTCCATGATCATGAGCTCACTGCCATACTTTCTTGGCTGTGAAGTGAGTTCCTTTGTCAGAAGCAATGCTGTGTGGATTACCATGATGGTGGATAAGGCATTCTATAAGTCCATGGATGGTAGTTTTGGCACTATGTGCAGAAAAGGCAAATGCATACCTAGAATACGTGTCTATTTCAGTAAGGACAAAATGCTGCCCTTTCCATAATAGAAATGGTCCAATGTAGTCAACCTGCCACCAAGTTACTGGCTGGTCACCCTGAGGAATGCTACTATATTGGGGGCTCAGAGTTGGTCTCTGTTGCTGGCAAATTTGACACTTAGCAGCAGCCATAGCCAGGTCAGCCTTAGTTAGCAGAAGTCCAGGTTGTTGGGACCATGCATAACCTGCAACCCTGCACCATGGTCACTTTGTTCATAGACCCATTGGGCAGTGAAAGGGGTGGCTGAGAAAAGTGGTTGACCATAATCCACTGAATGGGTCAGCTTATACATTTGATTATTAAAATCATCCTCTGCTGAGGTAACTTTGTGATAATCATTAACATGGGAAACAAGTACTTTTATATCCTTTACCCATTCAGAGAGCTCTATCCAAATACTTCTTCACTAAATGTCCTTCTCGCCAGTTTTCCATTTGTGCTCCTTCCAAGTCCTGGACCATCCAGTGAAACCATTGGCCACAGCCCATGAGTCAGTATATAACCACACATCTGGCCACTTTTTCTTCCAGGCAAAATGCACAACCATGTGCACTACCTGAAGTTCTGCCCATTGTGAAGACTTCCCTTCACCACAGTCCTTCAGAGTTTTCAGGTTAAAATGTGGAAAGAAATCAAGGTTTATATGTATAAGGAGTTCACATCAAACTTTTCCTGTAACAGGGCTTTATAAATCAGATGCGTCTCAAGTAGCTTTAACTTTTGAAAACTATATCTGTTACATGCAATTATGAGTCCTAGACATCAACTTTTCTTGACAAGATTTGGGGAAGTTCACTGCTGGAACATAAAGAAAGGATGTGATTATACTATGCCAGAGGCAATGGATATGGAAATTTAGTGTGGACAAAATTAGAGAACTGGCTTTTTTTGATTCTACTTAGATGTAAGTCTGAAAGAAAGGAAGATATCAGTAGCAACTGAGAACTATGAGAATAACAAAGAATATACAAAATTTAGGTCAGAATATATACTTAATAATTTCCACTTATAAACTAAATAACACATTTTGATAATGTCTTACATAAATCTATGTGCCCATCATATGTACAATACTAGAGCACTGGTGGTATTCTAGAATCTTCTTGCCTTGTTCTATTCCTTCCTCCCTCTTTCCCTCCATTTCTTCCTTCTTTCCTTCAACCTTCCTCCCTCCCTAACTTTCTTCCTTCTTTACTTTCTTCCATCTTTCTGAATTCTTCCCTTCCTCTCTCCCTCCTCCTTCCCTCCATCTTCCTTCATTCCTTTTTCCTTCCTTCTTTCCTTCATTTCTCCCTCCCCACTTCCTTCACTTATTCTCTCTCTGTTTTTCCTCTCTGCTTTTCTCTTATCTACCAGAGAATGTTAAATAGTGTTCTTTGTTTGTTTGTCTGTTTCTTAAATGAAAATAACCTTGTGTCAATCAAGTTCAGGGACAGACCAGAAGTACATATAGGATGGATCCTGATGTTTAAAAATACAATGTCGTTGGGCTGAGGAGATGAGTCATTTGATGAAGCAATCCTCAGATGAGGACCTGAGATAAGATTCCCAGAACCCACTTAAATGCTGGGGATGGTGGTGTATGCCTGTAATCATAGTATTTGGGAGGCAGTCAGTGGAACCCTTTGAGAAAACTGACTAACTTATCTGTGGAATCAGTGAAGACTTGGTGGAAGAGATACTACCTTAATAAAATGGATAGCAAGTGAGAAAGATACCTGAGTTCAGCATGTGACCTCAAAATGTGTGTACACATGTGTGCTTCTACCACTCCACATGCAAACACACACACTACACCTTGCTGCAGGTACACTAAAAACAAAAAGAAATAGATGAAGCTAACGTACATTAGATCTAAAGCTGTTGAGGGAGAGAGAGAGTGTAAATCAAAGAAGTGTAGAGCACTTTTGATTCAAATTAAACTCCCATGAAGGCATCAGTAGCAATGACTTGACTTCATAAACAGCCTTTAACGTAGCTCATAAAAGACCACCTTTATCAAAATATTGCACATTATACTGTCTAATATGCTATGGTAGTTTGAATGTATGACCCTAATACACTCAGGTGTTCATTTGGTTTTCCAGCCTCCTGGCTAGAGGAGGTGTCACTAGGTGTATATTCTGGAGTTCAGCTGTACCGTGTCACTGGGGATCTGATTTCTAGCCCAAATGTATGGAGAGCAGTCTGAGATTTGCCTGGGCCCCTAGCTCTTGTTGTTTTTAAGAGTGTGTAGGGTTATGGTGATCTCTCTCTGCTTGTGCATGTGAAAGGGAGGTCGTCTCTTCCACCATTATGAAGTTTCCCCTGGATCTTTAAGTGAAACAACTCCCCTTCCTCTCATAGACTGGGTGTGTCTGGAACTTCATCCCAGCAGCATGAACTGACTACAATACATGCCCTAGAGTTGGTCTCCACGCCACATACTGCTGAATGTGTCAGCATAAGAGAGCTGCTGAAGCATCGAGCAATTGCGCTGGGCATGGTTCTTTGATCTCTTCACTTCTTACACTTCTCTCACAACTCTTTTCTCCTAAATATAGAAAAATGCTTTAGATATACCTTTCTGGGCTGGAGAAATGGCTTAGAAGTTAAGGTGCTTACCTGAGAAGCCTAAGGACCCAGGTTTGGATCCCAGGTACCCATGTAAGCCAGAAGAATATGGTAGCCCATGCTTCTGGAGTTCTTATGCAGTGGCTTGAGGCCCTGGCACACCCTTGTTCCCTTTTGGTGTGTGTGTGTGTGTGTGTGTGTGTGTGTGTGTGTGTGTGTGCTCATGTGCATGCACATGCACACATGCATAAATGTATGTGTGTGGCATCTCAAGTATGTGCAGATTTACATGCCCCATGTACATCTATGCAAAGGACAGAGAAAGATGCTTTAGTCTCCTTCTATTTCTTATATACCTTACTTCCTTGAGACAGGATATCTTATTGAATGTGGAGCACCTCATTTTTAAGTTAGACTGGCTGATTAACAAGCCGCAGTGATCCTAACATCTCAATCCTTTCTCACTGGCAGGATTATAGAAATGTATAGCCATGTCCATCTTTATATGTGGGTGTTAGGGACCAAACTTGGGACCTTATACTTGTGCAGTAAGACTCACTGAGCCATCTCCTTACTCCCCATACCACATACATTTTACTTTGAAAGGATTTTTATCTCCATTCTCTCAGTAAAAAAAGGCTTTACTATTATAAGATGTCATAGCACCCAGTTTTTAATGTTCTATTGGAATATGCAACAGATACATATTTTATATTGTCCTTTTCTATAGCATTTCAGTTATTTGAAAACAGGAACCATGTCTACTCTCAACATTATTTTTTTCATTTTTTTTTCTTTTTTATGAAAGAGAGTGGGAGAAGGAGAGAGAGAGAGAGAGAGAGAATTGGAGTGTCAGGCCCTCTAGCCACTGAAATCAAACTCCAGGCTTGTGTGCGCCACCTTGTGCATATGGCTTACATGGGATCTGGGGAGTCAAACATGGGTCTTTAGGCTTCACTTGAGCACCTTTAACCCCTATACCATCTCTCCAGCTCAACTGTAAACATTCTTCCTTCCCTCCAACCAAAAAGGTTTTCTGGTGTGTATTGTGTCCTCGGTAATACATAATACCATAATAAAATAAGAGGGGTGCAAATATAAGTACATCAGTACTGAAACAAGGACTAGTGCCTGCCTGCCTCACAGATATGGATGTATCTGCCAAACTCTTTCCCTTTTATATAACAGCCAAGACAGTAGAGAGTAAATGTTTTGGAAGATTAATGTGAGAAATAGATCTTTGGGAAAGGGATCATTGAGAATGGTCAATCTAGATGTAGATCAATTTCTGTAACTTGTTTCTAGTGCTTATGTGTGGGTTAGTCATTTAATGTGATAGGGAAAGTTTTACAATTATCACATTGTAATAGAATAAGTTGGTTTATACAATAAATTAGTATACCAGTAACATGAAAATAGAAATACAAAACCATGTGCCAATATGGTAATGTATAAGAAACATTCTTTTCTTTATGTATGTTTTGCATGAGGTATGTGATGAAATTTGCAATAATTCTTTAGAAATGTAAGACAAAATTAACTTTGTAGAAAAGGAGCTTGAAAGGGCATGTGATGTGGCTCAGTGACTAAACACTGAACAAGCATGAGGACTGTAGTTTAAATCGCCAGAATCTTGTAATTTGAACAGCAGTGGTTGTATACCAATAATCTCGATGCTCAAGAAGTGGACACTAATGATCCCTGGGGCAAGATTTCTAGTTAAGTATGGGTTAAAGTGAGATATCACGTCTTTGTAAATAAGGTAGAGAGCAATTAAGGAAGGCAGCCCACATTAATTTCTGCTCTCCACATGCACGTACATGTGTACATAAAAAATACGTGCCCACATCTGTGCAAATACATCTGCACACATACAAAAGTAAATGATAAAAATAAGTAAAAGCATGTAAAGGTGTTTTTTTGACCATAACTTTATAAAGCAAAGGAAAAAGCTCAGATATACATATGCATAAAGTTTGAGAATGTGACATATTTGCTTTTAGGTTCTTTCACATCTGAACCCTGGTATATGGGATTTTTATGTTGTTGACATTTTGGATAATTAAAATTAAACTGTCATTGAGATTACACTAGAGAATTACCTATCTCCTTTAATCATACTTTCTTTCTAAAACTAATTATAATAGTACCAAGTGTCACTTATTAACTATAATTATTAAATCTTCTTAACAGTTTAGGGAGTTGGGATCCCTTATTACAGACACATTACAGGTGGGAAGAAAAGACACCCTGATACCTAAACAAATTATATCACTTCATGGATAAATGACCAAAACACAAGGGAGCTGGAGATTGAATTTGGGATGTCTTATTTTAGACCTATTTTCTTGAAGACAATGTAGACTAAACTTCAGACATTTACTGTTTCAACAAGAAATTGGTTTAAAATAGTTTGCATAAAGTATCTCTAGAGTAATGTTAAGAAACTGAATTTTATAAATATTAACCACTTATAAACTGATTATCCTATTCCAGAAACCTGAAAAATTATTTGATGATGCTATTTTTGCCACCTCTATATTTCATCACTATTTCATTCTCTCCACAATGGGGAGAAGAGGGAGATGCAATTACTCTGTCAGCCATGACTTGATTTCTGATTTCCATAGAGCTTAATGGGCTACAGCAACCTTCTTTATGTTGTTAAGCTTAACACAACACAGGAGAAACTCCATATTCCTCCTGGAGTTGCACACTACAGCAGGTTGGAATGAATTTATTTCTGATGTGTGACACTTCTTCAATGTTAATGTATTTTTAGTTTAATTTGGTTATACGTGAGCACATGATCTGAATGCCGACTTTCCTCTTACTGTGGGTCACATCTTTAGTCTAAGTTGGTATTAATTAATTTCCTAGAGAGTTGGAGCCTTAAGCAAATTTTACTGCTTTGGGTTTTAGTTAATAATAAATTATAAAAAATGAATATTTAAGATACATTTTGTGTTATTCAAAATAAAAGCACAGAGAATACCACTGTGTGACTTTCCCTGGAATGTGCATTAGGTATAAATGGACAAAGCCACTAAATACATACATGTTAGTGGTTGCTGTGATGCTCTGTACAGGGATAAATTGCATATTTATCTTCAATATCTGGTAGACGATAGACTGGGATTTCAAAAATAAAATTTTGTTTAAGAAATAAGTAAAGTTACTTCTAAATACTTGCGGCACTAAGTCTCATGGAGTGTCAAGTCTACTAAACAAATGGCTTACCTTCCAAATTGACACTTAACGTGATTTTTAATTAGATCAAATGCTAGCTCATCCTTATGCACCATGATGACGCTCTCTGTGACAGACTCAGGAATTTAAGGGCTCATCGACTGAACGTACAGTGGAGTTCTATGATGACACTCAGTATTTTAAAATAAACATCAAGGTGTAATTTAAGCAGTTTTGAGGAGTAATATTGTTTCATGTGTATCTGAATATAAAATTAAGCATAAAGCTACACTCAATTTTTCTAATGGCAAAATTGTATCAGCTTTCAAATAAGTGGCAGAAGAAACAACTATTTAAGAGCAGTTTATGCAGTAGTAAAGCATAGTTATAAGAATTAAAATTTACTTATATCCAACCATTTTGGCTAAGGGATTTTTTTAAAGCATGTGTCAAAGTAACACTCACAGATTTTCCAACAAATATATCATCCAACTTTTTTTCTAACTTTTATAAAAGAGTTAATTTGAAAGGAAATTTTGGATTATTCACCAGTGTTAACTTATTTATTGAATACAAGAAATCCTAATTATTATTGTAGTGCAAAAATTTTGCAAGTCAGTGACATTTAAAATTTAAGAATGATCAAGTTGAAATATGCCATATTTTGATCATCATACCTGAAAATTGGTTAAAATACTTCCTTTTGAAAGGACTCTGGGGACTGGAGAGATGGCTTAGTTGTTAAGATGCTTGCCTGCAAAGCCAAAGACCCAGGTTTCATTGCCTAGAATACACATAAGCCAGATGCACAAGGTGGAGCATGTGGCTGGAATTCATTTACAGGGGCTGAAGGCCCTAGTGTTCCCATTCTCTCTCTATCTTTCTGTCAAATACATAAAATAAATTATAATTTTAAAAATAAAATATAATAAAAGGACTCTGGGGATGAAGATGGCTCAGTGGCTAAAAGCACTTTCTCTCCAACTTGATGGTCCAGGTTCAATTCCCCAGTACTCATGTAAGTGCATAACTACATGCCACTATTATTTATTCTGGAAAGTAGAACAAAGTTTTCAACCTTAGAGAACCTAATGACTTTGGCACCTAGAAAAAACAAAACAAAACAAAACAAAAAATCCTGTGTATGCCCTAGAAGAAAAGACAAGCAATCTTTTGCCCAATTGGAAACACATTTAAAATGTGTGTGTGTGTGTGTGTGTGTGTAGTGTGTGTGTGTGTATTGTATGTGTAGGGAACTAAAATTTGAAAAAAAATCTTAAATTATTAAAAACAATTTAGTTGTGCTTTCATCTGTATTGAGAAAGGGGAAGTTTATAAAGGTATAAAAAGTTACATGTTCTGTAATTAGCTAATTTCAGTATTAAGTGGTTGGTTTATCTGCTTTCAAGTTGATATTTTCAGGCATATTTTGTATAAAAATAAGAAATAATCATTTTCCATTTGACTCAGAAAATAGATAGAAAGACTAATATTCCTAATCTTGTAAGGAAATGGGTAACAAATTATTGATTTTCTTCGATTAATCAACTGTGTTGCTATGATATCAGTTAACTTTATAACCTAAGAAAGTCATGAGTCATCAGGGGGAAAAGCAGTAGGATCACTAGCTTAATTCAGACAAGAGCACTGGATGTGAAGTGAGACCATAGGAAGAATTCAACTGAGAAGGTTTATTTCATAGATAAAAGTCAGGCATTGGCTAGTTTGACAATGTACATCTCTTAGAAACACACCTGATGAATCCATATAGCTGAGGAATCACACATAGCAATGCTGAAATGTATTGCTGACTTTTGTTGACACTGTGACAAAATAGATGACCAAATGCAACGTAAGGGTCATGGAGTTGTATTTTGACTCACTGTTTGATGAAAGAGCCTATCATGGAAGAAACGTCCCTGCTGTTTCTATACTTCTAGGTAAATTAGAAAGCACAGCAGGGAGCCTTAGAGTGTTCTAACAGCTTTTTCCTTTTATTTATTTATTTTTTTTTTGTTTGTTTACTTAGTTCAATTACCCACCCCATAGAATGACACCTACCCACATTCAAGAACAGTTCCTCACATAAACCTCACTTCAGAGTAACCAGGATGGCTGCAGGTTACTATGAATTAAAACAGAGAGATTTAAGAAACATACTACTTTTGAGATGCTATTTTAGAAATAAGTACATTCCAAATATAGAACAAATATTGTGAAAATAACTTTTGTTGCACCATTCTACCATAAACTCTAGATATCAGTAGAGGAATTTGTAAAGTATAACACATTTGGATAGCTTCAGTAATATCAACTAACCCAGTTTTCTACCCAGAAAACTTATATATATATAATACAATATATGTGTATATATATATATATATATATATATATATATATATATATATAATATATTATATATATATACACATAAATATATGTATATATAATATATATATGTATATATATATATATATATATATATATGAATGATACAAATCAAGTGAAAAAAGAAGCATTACTCATCATGCATAAAAATATGCCTCAGCCTCCATTGTCCTACATACAATGCCTATTGATAAGTACATTGGAACTTTTTGACAGAGAATGTAAGATGTGTAAATACATTTGGGTCTCAACTTGAAGCAATAAGGCTGAGTTATAGTTCAGTGGTAGAAGATTGGCCTAGCATTTCTAAGAAGTTGTGTTCCATCCATAGCACTAGAAAAACAAATAATTTGATATTGGAATAGTAGACAGTTTGATATTTAAGGTGAGTAGAAATAAGAATTATCAGGTAAACATGGATTTTAATTGGATCAGCAGTATAATTGAAACAGACAAAACAATGTGATTCTGGAGAGTGATCAATAAAAACTATCCAAATATAAACAGAAAATGTGAAATGTGGAAGAATAGTACAGTGTCTAAATACTTAGGGAGAAGAACCGCAGGGCAATATCAGACATCCTAATATAAAGTATTTCAGATCCAAAAAGCAGAATTGTGACTATTATATTAATGACAGATCAAAATCTGAAACAAACTAAACACAAACAAAATCCAAAAATGTACAAAAAATGAAATAAAACTCAAAAACCTTCCCAAAACGGTCTTCAAAGTGAATGAAAGAGAGATAATACAAATTAATAGAATCACAGAAACTTATAAGGAACTACCAATCAAACATAATATTTATGGTAATAAGTGAAAAAATAATGCCAGGCATGGTGGCTCACGCCTTTAACCCCAGCACTTGGGAGGCAGAGGTAGGAGGATTGCCGTGAGTTCAAGGTCACACTGAGATTGACTCCATAGTGAATTCCAGGTCAGCCTAGGCTAGAGTGAGACACTACTTCAAGAAACAAAAAAAAAAAAAAAAAAAAGGAAAGAAAATAAGAGAAAGAGAAAATAAATATGCAGAGAAAAATACAAAGCAGAAAGTAAGCAAATACCATCAACCTAGACTCCAAGATTTCAATATAGTCTATACACTCTTCTATATGGAAATAACTAGGAATGTACCTCCAGGAGACCAATGTACAATAAATATTTAAGAAGATTTCTTAGGTAAAAGAGCTTTATATTAGAAATAAATGTGGAAATATATAAGAGACTTTAAAAATAGAATAAATGAAGATATAATAAAATTAATTTTCAATATGTTCAAGATGAAACAAAGAGGGATTAATTATGGTGTGCACATGACTTTAGTTTTTTCTTCAGTCTCTGATCTAAGCCCATAGCATGATGCTGCCTATATTCAGAGTGATATTTTTTATTATGTTAAATCTCTTGGAGAATGTTCTCAGATATGCCCAGTGCTGTATTTCCTAGGTGATTTTTAAGTATAGTCAAGTTTTCAATGAAGATTAAACCAACACACACTGATTTCATCATGAATTGGTCATGTGTCACAGCAATTTCAAGATAATTAAAGTATATTTCTTGATAAGACACAAGTAAACTTTATATCAGTTTTATTCATGATACCTAAACCATGTAATGAACTTGTGCAAATGGCATAAGATTCTTAGAAAATTATTATCTAAACACATATAAATTTCCTTTTATCACTGAGTAGTAAAAGACTAAAATATTGACAACTAAAAGCATGGATAACTCAAAAATTATAGGCTTAAAGGAAAAATCCAGACAGAAGAGAACACCTAACCTATATTCTCAGTTTATGAAATTGTAGGACAGGTAAAATATATCTGCAATTCACACAAGTCAGTAAATTCTTTAGGACTGAAGTGAAAAAATTGACTGGGAAACCTTTACTAACAATATTTTGAGAAGGATATGTACTTTGCCATGTATAAGTAAAATGTTCATTGGAAGACTTTTAAGACTTTTTAATTGATTTACGATAGCGTTTGTTCACACATTTGTGTTTGTTTTGGCCTAGATCATCTGTCAATAACCAGAATATTAATGTAAATCACTATTACTGTACTAGAGTTCATTCATGGTTTTACCTCAAATAGTTGTTTTTTTTTTTTTTTTTAATGAAATTTGTTGTTCCTGAATTTCCTATGATTAGTTTGGTAAGTTTAGGATTATACTGTCCTCTTGATGGATTGTGCCCTTAATCCTCTTGATGGATTGTGCCTGCTTGCTTGCCAGCTTTCCTTTCTTCCTTCCTTCCTTCCTTCCTTCCTTCCTTCCTTCCTTCCTTCCTTCCTTCCTTCCTTCCTTCCTTCCTTCCTTCCTTCCTTCCTTCCTTTCTTTCTTTTTTTCTCCTTTAGTTTTCCAAGGAAGGGTTTCACTCTAGCTCAGGTAGCTCAGGCTGACCTGGAATTCACTATGTAGTCTCTGGGTGGCCTCAAACCATGGCAGTCCTCCTCCCTCTGCTTTCCAAGTGCTGGGACGAAAGTGTGTGCCACCATGCCCTGCTAAAGCCACTTACTTTATATCGTCAAATTAATTTTGGTTTACACTTGATTTTGTCAGATTTTGGAATAGTGATGCATGCCTGTCTCCTAGCCATATTTGTGTAGAAATTTTTCTCCATCCTTTCATTGTAAGAGAATCTTTTTTTTTTTTTTTTTTTTTTTATTGTGAGGTACATGCTAGAGACAAGAGATCAATGAATCCTGACTTAGTCTAATCAGTTAGTCTGTGTGTTTTGAGTGGTGAACTGAGACAGTTGATATCCAGAGTTATTATTGAAAGATATAAATTATTCTCCATCATTTTGCTGACTTTGGAGTGTTTGAGTTTTACTATTACTCATCTGCTTAATTCTTATTCATTTGTGGTTCCCCCACCCCGGGGGAGGGCCTCATGGATGTGTTCCTCTTTGACTTCAGACTGCCAAATTCCTTCAAGTTTCTTCTGTACAGGTGGCTTAATGCTCATAAATTTCTTGTTCAATTTTCAATCATGGAAGATTTTCCTTTCTCCAGTTATGATTATCAGCTTAATTTATATAATAGCTTGGGCTGAAAGTTGTCTTTCAGGATTGAAATACATAATTCCAATGGATCCTTCCTTTTATGTTTTTTTTTTTTTAAATCTCTATTCTGATGTTATTCCATTATATGTAATTTGTTGTTTCTCTTCCTCTACTTTCTTCTTACTCCCCACCACAAGGAATTTGTGTTGTTTTGAGAAAGGGTCTTTCTCTGAAGTCCAAGATGACCTTGAACTTTTAAAATTTATTTATTTATTTTATTGAGAGACAGAGAAAAAGAAGAGAGAGAGAAAATGAGGGAGAGTGAGAAAGAGAACAGGTGCCTCAGGGCTGACAGCCACTGTAAATGAACTCTAGATGTATGCACTACCTTGTGTACCTGGCTTGCGTCAGTCTTGGGGAATAAAACCTGGGTTCTTTGTCTTTGGAGAAAAATGCCTTAGTCGATAAGCCTTCCTTCTACTTTCAATACACCTTCTTTGTTCTGTATATTTATAGGTTTATTTATGATTTCACAAAAGGAAGTTTTGTTTTGATTTTATTTGTTGGATAAAAATTCCAAAAATGCTCATTGGAGAAAAGACAGCACCTTTAGCACATGGTTCTCTAAAAACTGGATATCTGAAAGAAGCAATATGAAATCTTAACCCTGTTTCTCACTCTAAATATGATTAACTCCAAATAAATCAAAGACCTTAGCATACTACCTAAAACTATGAAACTGCTAGAACTTACAAAAGAGAAAGTTATAGAAAGGGATGAAACCTTTTGAATAGAACTCCAGGCATCCAGCTAATAAGGTCAACAGTCAATAAATGGGGACTTATGAAAACACAAAACTTCACTATAGGAAATGAAACAGTCTAAATGAATAATCAAAATCCAAAGGGGGTGGAAATTTTGGACAGATGTACATTTCACAGAGGTTTAACATCAAGCATATGCAAAGAACTCTAAATTAAATATCAAACAAGTAGCCCAATCAAAGAGTTGGACAAAGATATAAACAAAGAGTCCTCATAAGAAGAAATAGAAATGACCAGTAAATAGTTCAACAGTTATTGAATGCTGACCTCAATACCAACCCTTTTCATCTGTCATTAGGAGTGTAAACTGCTATAGTGTGGAGCAGGTTCTTAAAAGTTAAAATTCGATCTACCATATTACTCAGCTACACTGCTCCTGGGCATATTCTGAATTTATTTTATACTCTGATACAGAGATACTTGTTCATCAGGGTTTACTGCTGCTTTTTCACATTACCAAGGAAATGGAATTATCCTTAATGATCACCAACTAAGGAATTAATAAGGAAAATATGGTACAAATGGAATTCTACTGGGCTCTAAGGATAAATACATTATGAAATTTCCTTCAAGTGGATGCAGCTGAAATCTATTATATCTGAGATTACTTAGTTCCAAAATGAGAAACACTACTTGTTTTCTCTCATGATAGGATCCTGGCTTAGAACCTTTATGTATGTGTTTTAATGTGGGAGGGAGAGTATATTCATGCCAAGAAAATAGGAAGGATCCTATCAAAAGAGAAAAATGAGGTTTCACAGGACAAAATTAAAGAAGGTAGTGGATCTTATGTGATATGAGTGTAAAGGAGAGTTATTGTACAGAGAGGATGACCCAAACCAAGTATACATATTAACAAAGAATTTCAAATAAAAGAAGAAGGGCATCTTTTGGTGGTTAATTAGGTGTCTTACAAAGTGGGTGGTATTAGTACCTAGGAAACATTGAAATATAAAATATATCTAACAGTACAATAAAATGTGTGTATTTTATGTAATTTATCCATAACAGTTGACAAAAGCACTGACATAATTGAATAATTACATGTAGGTCAAGACTATTAGCAAGATCCAACAGAGCTTTCAAAGAAGGCTTCTATATCTACTCTGTCTAATAAAACATTCTATTAAAACTACTTTCTCTCCAGATTTATGTTTGTAAAATATTCATATCAGGGGACTTTTTTATATAATTAGGTATATCCTCTGATTTCCTTTGAATGCTGCTAGGCCAAATCCCTATTATCAACCTATCATGAATATTACTTATAATTTCATTTGTTTAAATCTCAAATACTATTTATTTTAATTACGCTTTGCTCCTAGAATTCAGAGATTATGGGTTTACTTCACTTAGCTCTGACACCTCACAGTATCTACAACTCAGCCAGCCCCCAGTAAATATTAATTTTATGTAAATATTCTTAATAGATTAGACAATCAAGTCTCAAAAGTAATTAACATGCTTTCTGAAATAAACATTGTTGCAGATGAATTATTTTTGAAAGTATTAGGTACATGTGTGGCTTATACTTTTTACTAAGAAATGTTGGTAATCATAGATATAGTAATAAATTCCAAATTCCCTTTCAGGGTAAATAATATGAACTGTCATGTTTAAAATATGAATTTACAAAGTAAATTTTCCACAAAGCCTGGACATAATTATTTGTGGAACACAATAATGGCAACATAGACCAAAAAAAATCACAAAAGAATTGTTAACTTTTTAGAATTGATGACTTTTTAGTGGGTACAACACTAAGGGCTTTATATGTAAGACCACATTCAATATTCCTCCAAATTGCAGTAAATTATAATGCAATTCATTATTGAAATACTGGAATTCAAACTCACTTAAATTGCCTACAGCTAGAGAGACTACATGTGAATGTGGAATTTGAGTCTCAGTATTCTTGATTTTAATGCTCATAGACATTCCATTTTATTCTGTTCTCTGCATTGATGATAAGATAATTAATTAATATATTAAATATTTATGCAAAATGACTATTTTTATTTCTCACTTTTTAAATTAACCTTAGACACAGCTCACAATTTAATTTTTATTGATGTGTAATTAAATCAAAAGAATTAAAATTGAATAGACAATTCAAAAAAAAGAAGAAACAGGTCTTCCAATAAAGATGGCCTTGGCTTAACTGCACCAAACCTCTCCAGGAAGGAAAGGAAAGGCATTAAGGGTACACTGGGTCTTTTAGTGGAGAACAATGTCTAATAGATCACCAGTGGGAGGGCATAGAGGCAAATAAAAAGGGAATTTTCTGATTCCCTCACTTGGTAGTTTGAGTATAATATGGCAAGGAGAGGTTATTTCCATGTTTTGTCTGGCTGGTGTCCTAAAGGATTCCTGTATCTGCATTGGCACCTCTTTCACAATTTGGGGGAAGTTTTCTTCTATGATTTTGTTGAAGATGCCAACTATGCTTTTGGAGAGAAATTCTTCTTCTACTATGCCCTGAATTCTTATGTTTGATCTTTTCATAGTGTCCCGAATATCTTGAAATTCCGACTCACACTTTTCTATAAATTTGTCTTTCTCTTTGTTGGACTGTATTAGGTCTGCCACCTGGTCTTCTAGCTTAGATATTCTGTGCTCTCCTTCATCCATTCTACTGGTGAGATTTTCTACAGAGTTTTTTAAATTTCATTAACTGTGTTCTTTATTGCTAGTAATTCGAACTGTTTTTTCTTTATTATTTCTATTTCCTTATTTATGTCTAGTATTGACCTCTTTATTTCATTAAATTGGCATTCTGTGTTTTCTTTGCTTCCTTTGAATTCTTCTTTGAGTTCTTTGAGCATATTTATAATCATTCTTTTGAAATCTTTCTCAGGCATTTCCTCTAACTCACTCTCACTAGAGGTCATTTCTGTCGCATTAGTAATTTTTGGTGGATTTATATTGTCTCGATTTTTGGTGTTTCTTGTGTTATAATGTGTATATTTTTGCATCTTGGATTACTTAATGATTGGATTTTCTAGTTAGCTGGGTATTGTGAGATATATCAGTCAATCTGGTGTTATATATCTTCAGGGTAGGAGCTTAAGGCACTAGGTGTGGCTCTGAAGACTCTCAGAGTATGTACAAAAGTGACTCTAGGTGTTGGGTCTGCCTGCTATGAGAGTATTCAAGTAGGCTAAGAGGAACAAAATATTGGCAGATTCCAAAATTTAACTAAACAATGTACAGTGTCAAGGAAAGACAGCTCAGAGTATTTATCCAAGGGTAGGTATTATGACAACCAGATCCTCTGTCTGTCCCTTAGGCTATGTGGTGCCTCACCCACTCCCTTAATCCTGACAACAAGGTGGTTAAGATTTCTGGTCTGTAGAGGGTTCCAACTCAGCTTGTGACCAGGTGAGACCCTTCCCTAATGTATAACAGAAGAGTAAACAAAGCCACTATAATTCAAGAAGCAACAAATAACAAGCCCAAACTACAGCTTATTTAAGAATGGCAAATTTGACTATCCATCTGATTTAACATATAATTTATCATGATATGGAAGGTGCAATTAGCACTTCTGGTTCAGGCATATATACCAGGTTTATTAGGCAGGTACTGACCTGGTATAATCCCAGTTACCTTTTGGGATGATTTTGGTCTCAGCTGTGCTCTTGATTGGTTCTCTCTTTGGCACTCTGTCAGTTCAGTAGGCATGGCCGGGTTCCTGGACCACTGAGCTCTTCCTGTGGGCTGGGCTCTGGTGGTCGGAAGGGGAGGGAGCAGATGCTGCTCACTTTGCCCGCTGTTCCATGTGTTCTTCTAGTTCGTGATCTGTTCCTCTATTGTTCACCATGGTTTTCCACATTCCTTGAGTTTTCAGAGAGCTCCGATGTGAGTGTAAATTCCCCTCATCTGGCTTTTCCTGCCACTCAAGCTGAGAGCTGCCACCTCTGCTGCCATCTGGCATGTCAACCCACCTGCTAGAGACATTTCTGCTGTCCCATGCGGGCTCTGGATGCTCTGGATCTCTCCTACTTCTCTGCTGCTGTTTCAATTACCTACACACCTCACTTTTTAGTAAAAATGTGTGTTTTGCTCTTTTTTTTTTTTTTTGGCTTTTACCACCTAAGCTGCTTTGGTGAGGTACCTATGCCACCATCTTAACCGGAAGTCTCTGATTCCCTCACTCTCGGTGTAGCCCACCAGTCTCCAATACTCCCCAAGCATCTGCCCTAGCCATATCCCCAACCTCAGGATACTCCCACACTTACTGCAGGAAAGGGGACCCAGGCCAGGATAGTTTAACTTGACTAACTGTGTAGGGGTGATCACCTGGCTACACCTGCCTACACGCAACCTCGAGCCACCTCTGCCCCCCAGACAGCATGAGGTGAGGCCCAATCTTTCCATCTGCCTGCCATGAGCACTTGAGCTTAGGTCTGCACCAGCCACTGAGAGCTCAGCCCATTCTGCCCAACTGCCTGCTTGCCATTCCAGCCACCCATTTGTGCATGAGCCCAGGCCCGTTCCACCTACCCATGCATGAGCTCAGGCCCACTCTGCCTATTCATTGCACAAGATCAGGGAAACTCTGCCCATCCGCCCATGAGAAATCAAGCACAATCCTCCCTTCTGGCAGCTGCAGGCAAGCTCAGGCTGATCTGCCCCACCACACATTAGCTCAAGACCACTCTGCCAGTCTGCTTGCCTGCCTGCTAGCTCAGGCCCACTCTCCCAAGAGGCACAACTTCCCCCACCCATTGAGACCACAGTCCTACTCTCCCTGCCCATACACTGTGTGGGCAGGCCACAGCACAAAAGAAATAACATGAAAATGCAAATGCAAGTAAATCTGGTAAAACCACCCATTCCTACAAGGGATGTATCTAATCAAAACATCAAAGAGACACTAGGATCAGTACACAAAGTGAAGCTATGAGCAAGGCAACCTTGACCAATCTACTGGTATAACTTGCAGAAAAGCAACAAAGGAACAATAATTGTGTGGATGCTGCCATCACTAGACTACACCTAACAGATAAGAAAATGGAAGGAGTTCAAAGACAGTTAAAAGATATGAAGAAGAGTGGGAAAAAAAAAAAAAGAGGACCTCAAAAATCAGCTGGTGAGGCAAAAAGAAGACATAAATAAATGCAAGGATTAATTCCAAGAAGCATAAGGAAAATCAGAAAATGATGTGAAAAGGGAACTTGGAGGATGGAAACTATACATAGAAAAGTAGCAAAAATATAAACCTAGCTGAACAAGCCCAAAACTCTTTAGAAGCTCTCTAAAACAGAGTCAGCCATGTGGAAGATAGAAATTCAGATCTGGAAAAGAAGGCACAAGAAACAGTTCAAGAGTTCAAAAGTTTCAATAAGTTCAAAAATTTCTGTGAACAGAACATGAGGGAATTGTTGGATATACCCTTAAACATCTTATCATCTAGATCATGTGTTTACCAGAATGGGAAGAAATTCAGGCCAAAGGCATGGAGAACTTATTTAACAAGAATCAAATAATCAAACTCAAATTCCTACAAGAAGCAGATCACAATAACCAAACTCTAAGAAGGCACAAAAAACTTCAAAGTCCATGAAAACACCAAATCACATCTACCAACACAATATAACAAGGATCAAATCAAACCTCACAGTCATTACCCTAAATATTAATGGCCTTAATTCACCCATTGAGAGACACAAACTAACAGGGTTAATCAGAAAATTAGACCCAACAATCTGCTGTCTTCAAGGCGCCCTCCTTACCACTAAAGACAGACACGTCCTCAGGGTAAAAAGGTGAAAAAAGATATTCCAAACAAATGGGAATAAGAAACAAGTAGTGTAGCTATACTAATATCAGATAAAATAGACTTCAAACCAGAAACAAGCAATAAAGGAAAAGAAGGCCACCTCCAACTTATCAATGGAACAATTCAAATGATATTACAATCATAAATCTTTATGCACCAAGCACAGAGGCACCACAGTTCATAAAACAAAACCTACTCAACCATAAAACAGAAATAACTACAACACCATCATAGTTGGGGACTTCAATACACCATTATCAGTAATAGATAGATCATCCAAACAGAAGCTCAACAGGGAAGTAAGAGAGCTCAACAAAACATATATCACTTAGACCTAATAGATATCTATAGAAAATTCCATCCCAAATCCACAGACTACACATTCTTCTCAGCAGCCCATGGAACATTCTCTAAAATAGATCATATACTGGGTCACAAAGCCTGCCTCCATATACTTAGGAAGATTGACATAATTCTCTGCATGATATCAGATCACAATGCTATATTTTTAGAAATTAGCAACAAAAGACCCACCAAGAATCCCATCTGCTCCTGGAAACTGAAAAGCACACATTTACACAATAAATGGATAGTGAACAAAATAAAAAAGTATGAAATTTTTAGAAATGAATGATTAAGAGAATGGATTGTACTAAAACTTATGAGATACAATGAAGGCAGTCCTCAAGGGAAAATTCATAGCAATAAATGCCTTCATAACAAAGACAGAGAGATCCCAAATCAATAACCTAACCTTCCACCTAAAGGCACTGGAAACACAAGAAAGATCCAACCCAAAAACCTCCAGAAGGAAAGAAATAATAAAAATCAGAGCAAAAATTAATGAACTGGAAACTAAGAAAACAATTAAGAAAATTGACAAAACAAAGAGCTGGTTCTTTGAAAAAATAAACAAGATTGAAAAACCCCTGGCCAATTTTATCAAGCAAAAACAAAAAAGGAGACACTTCAAATAAACAAAATTAGAAATGAAAAAGGAGGCATCACAACAGATGTATGTGAAAATTGGGAGAATCATCAGTACTTATTTTAAAAACCTCTACTCCACAAAAATGGATTATATGGAGGAAATGGATAAATTCCTGGACACATACCATCTATCAAAGCTAAACTCAGAGCAGATTAATCTCTTAAACAAATCCATTACATGCATTGAGATTAAAAAGCTACTAAAAAACCTCCCCAAAAAGAGGAGTTCAGGACCAAATGTCTTCTCAGCTGAATTCTATCAAACCTTCATGGAAGAACTCAAACCATTCTTTCTCAAACAGTGCCACACAATTGGAGAACAGAGAAATCCCCACAACTCCTTCTATGAAGCTAGTCTTACCCTAATTCCAAAACCAGGCAGAGATACCACAAGAAAAGAAAACTACATTTTCTACCTGGGATTCATGCCAGGAATGTAGGGGTGGTTCAACATATGGAAATCTGCCAATGTAATATACAATATAAATAAGGTTAAACACAAAAAACACAGGATTATTTTGATATGTGCAGAAGAAAGGCCTTTGACAAAATACAACATCACTTCATGATCAAAACATTGGAGAGAATTGGCATGGTCTGTTAATACCTTAACATAATAAAGGCTCTATACAAAGCCCCTAAAACCCAAATAATACTTAATGGTGAGAGACTGGTGGAATGCCCACTGAGGTAATGAAGAAGCTGGATGTCCACTCTTACCTTTGCTCTTCAGTATAGTACTAGAAGTCCTAGCTCAAGCAATAAGATAGGAGAAAGACATAAAAGGGATACAGTTTGGAAAAGAAGAAGTTAAGTTAGCTCTATTCACTGACAGCATGATTTTAAATGTAAGAGACCCGGAGACTCCATCCCAAAATTATTGAAAGGAATTAGCTACTTTAGCAAAGTAGCAGGATACAAAATCAATCCACAAAAATCAGTAGCCTTTCTATATGCAAATGGAAAAGATACAGAGAAATAAATAAGGGACATTAGCCCATTTTCAATAGCAACAAAAATAAATAAATACCTTGGAATAATATTAATGAAGGAAGTGAAAGATCTATATAAAGAAAACATTTAAAAAAAATCCTCAAAGAATAAATTGAGGAGGAATTGAGAAAATGGAAAGACCTCCCATGCTCCTGATAGGCAAAATTAACATTGTGAAAATGGCAATCCTTCCAAAGGCAATATACAGATTTAATGCAATTTCAACTAAAATCACAACACTGTTCTTCACAGAGATTGAAATTATGATCTCAAATTTCATATGGAAAGGTAGAATGCCTTAGATATCCAAGCATATCCTCAGCAAAAGAAATACCTTTGCAGGCATCATCATACCTGATCTAAAGCTATATTACAAAGTGATGCTAATAAAAACAGCATGTTACTGGCATAAAACAAGGAGTATAGACCAATGGAATAGAATTGAGGACCTGGACTTTGGGTCAAGCAACTATAGCTATTTGATATTAGACAAAGACCCTAACAATATAGGCTTCATAAAAGACAGCATCTTCAACAAATGATGTTGGACAAACTGGATAACCATATGCAGAAAACTGAAACTTGATCCACATATCTTGCCATGAACAACACTCAAATCCAAATAGCTCAATGACCTTAATATAAGATTAGAAACTTGGCCACTATTAGAAAAAAAATATAGGAGGAACTTTCCATGTTATAATAATGTAAAAAGATTTCCTGAACAAAATCCCAGTAACACAAGATCTTAAAGAACCACTCAACCAATGGAATCACATGAAGCTGAAGAGTTTATTCACAGACAAACATACAATAGGCAAAGGCAATAGATTACTACAGAATGAGAGATAGTATTTGCTGAATATCCAACTGACAGAGGCATAACCTCTAGAATCTACAAGGAACTCAAAAATCTAAACAATAAAAAGTCAAACATCCCACTCACAAATGGGGCAAAGAACTGGACCAGCAGTTCATAAAAAAAAAAAAAGAAATGCAAATGGCATACACACACTTAAGAAAATGTTTATAATCCGTAATCATCAGGGAAATGCAAATGAAACCAACTATGAGATTCCATCTTACCCCAGTAAAAATAGCAATCATTAAAAAATCAAATGAAAATAAATGCTGGCAAAGTGTGGAGAAATAAGAACACTCATCCACTGCAGGTGAGAGTGTAAGATGGTATAACCACTTGGGAAAAGCAACATGGAGACTCCTGAAAAAGCTGATTATAGAGTTATCAACAGATCCAGTTATTCCCTTACTGGACATATACCCTAAAACCTCTAAGCCTCAGTACAGAGAGATTTGTTCAACCATGTATAGCTGCTCAGTTCGTAATAGGTAAGAGATGGAATCAACCCAGATCACCATCACTAGATAAATGGATAATTAAGATATGGTATATCTACACAATGGAATTTTACACTGCAGTAAGAAAAAAACAACACAATGAAATTTGAAGAAAAATGTCAACCCTGTAATATATCGTGCTCAATGAACTCACCCAATCACAGAAAGGTAATCGACACATAGTCTCACTCATCTATAGCACCTAACCTGAATCTATCTCAGATGACCGAGCTGAAACTAACAATAATTGGCAAAACAGGCAAGGGTGCTATTTCCTTGATAAACCTTGTACTAGCACACGGGTAAAGGACATCAACACAGAGAACAATCAAATACTACCAAATAGGTTATCCAGACACACAGAGACTCCCAAGATCTCATCACTGAAACAGACCTTAAATGAACCCAACACAATTAAGGGAAATTTGCAGAACAGGGGCAGAAAGAATGTCAGAGCCACACGCTGAGTCATGATACACAGAGACATTTCCTCCTACCCATAACTGAGGGATAACGGCCCCATCACTCATATACCCCAACAATGAGGGGTCAGGGAGAGGGGCAAGAACAGGGAGGAGGCTAAGAATGGTACAAACTTGACTGTTTTCACTGAGTACAAAAAAAAGAAACAAATGGAAAAAATGTGCATTTCAAACTGTTCAACATCCTTAGTCATCAGACAAATGCAAACCATAACCAGTTTGAGATTCTATCTTATCCCATTCAGAATGGTTACCCTCAAGCAAACTAACTAAAATGCTGATGATGGTGATGGGAAAGAAGGACTCTTATTAATTGCTGCATGTATCTCAAAACATTAGAAATAGAGCTCCCATGTGACCCAGATATGCCACTCTGTGGCATATAACTTAAGTAATCCACACTCTCCAAGACAGGTACCTTCATATCCATGACTACTGCTGCTCGACTTACTACCATTAAGAATTGACATCAGACTACATGTCCATAAACAGATGAATCAATAATGAAAATGTGATACATAAATACCTTGGAATTCTATTTAGCAATACAGGGAACATAAAGTTATGAAAAATGTAGAAAGAATTATATTAAATAAAGTGACCCAAACTCAGATCAAAATTGCCTCTGATATATGCATCTTACCTCATAATATGCATAACTATGTATGTAAAGGTACAAAGTGGGTGAAATCTGTAAGGGAGAATATTCACTAAGCGAGAACATGAAGAGATAGGCACAAACAGGGGTGATAGAAGGGCAAAAGAACACATGTGACATGTAAATATTCAGGGGAGATTATTTTTGAAGAATAGATGATTTGCTGGGAGAGAGGTATGGAGAAATGACAAAAGGTGATTATCAACTAAAATGAGTAACTTGAAAAATGCCAAAATGAATAGTGCTTATATTTCTGTATGCCAAATTAATTAAAAAAAATGGATTTAACTGAAAAGAGTATTATGTGCTTGTTCATGAAATTGACAAATCTGTGGTGTGTGTGTGTGTGTGTGTGTGTGTGTGTGTGTGTGTGCTTTAGTTTCTGAGCCATTTTAGGAAACTTTATTTTTATTTTTTTATAATTTATTAATTTTCATTTTTACTAGCATTTTCCATGATTATAAAAAAAAATCCCATGGTAATGCCCTCCCCCACACACACACTTTCCATTCTCCATCATACTACCTCCCCATCTCAATCATTGTACTTACATATATACAATATCAACCTATTAAGTACCCTCCTCCCTTCCATTCTCTTCCCTTTATGTCTCCTTTTTAACTTACTGGCCTCTGCTACTAAGTATTTTCATTCTCACACAGAAGCCCAATCATCTGTATCTAGGATCCACATATGAGAGAGAACATGTGGCGCTTGGCTTTCTGGGCCTGGGTTACCTCACTTAGTATAATCCTTTCCAGGTCCATCCATTTTTCTGCAGATTTCATAACTCCATTTTACTTTACCACTGGGTAGAACTTCATTGTATAAATGTGCCACATCTTCATTATCCACTCATCAGTTGAGGGACATATAGGCTGGTTCCATTTCCCAGCTATTATAAACTGAGCAGCAATAAACATGGTTGAGCACGTACTACTAAGGGAATGAGATGAGTCATTAGGTATTATGCCTAGGAGTGCTATAGCTGGGTCATATGGAAGATCAATCTTTAGCTGTTTTAGGAAGCTCCACACTGATTTCCACAATGGCTGGACCAGATTGCATTCTCACTAGCAGTGTAGAAGGGTCCCTGTTTTTCCACATCCCCGCCAACATTTATGATCATTTGTTTTCATGATGGTGGCCAATCTGACAGGAGTGAGATGGAATCTCAATGTAATTTTAATCTGCATGTCCCTGATGACTAGTGACGTAGAATAATTTTTTAGATGCTTATATGCCATTTGTATTTCTTCCTTTGAAAATACTCTATTTAGTTCCATAGTCCATTTTTTGATTGGCTTGTTTGATTCCTTATTATTTAACTTTTTGTGTTCTTTGTATATCCTAGATATTAATCCTCAATCAGATATATAGCTGGTAAAGATTTTTTCCCCATTCTGTAGGTGGCCACTCTGCTTCATTCACTGTGACTTTGCAGTGCAAAATCTTTGTAATTTCATGAGGTCCCAGTGATTAATCTGTGGTTTTATTGCCTGAGCAATTGGGGTTGTATTAAGAAAGTCTTTGGGGCTGGAGAGATGGCTTAGCGGTTAAGCGCTTGCCTGTGAAGCCTAAGGACCCTGGTTCGAGGCTCGGTTCCCCAGGTCCCACGTTAGCCAGATGCACAAGGGGGTGCACGCGTCTGGAGTTCGTTTGCAAAGGCTGGAAGCCCTGGCGGGCCCATTCTCTCTCTCTCCCTCTATCTGTCTTTCTCTCTGTGTCTGTCACTCTCAAATAAATAAATTAATAAATTAATTAATTAAAAAAATATTAAAAAAAAAAAAGAAAGTCTTTGGCAAGACAAATATGTTGAAGGGTTTCCCCTACCTTTTCCTCTAACAGTTTCAGAGTTTCAGGTCTGATGTTAAGGTCTTTAATCCATTTGGACTTAATTCTTGTGCATGGCTAGAGAAAAGAATCTATTTTCATCCAGTTTTCCCCACACCATTTGTTGAAGAGTCTGTCTCTTCTTCAATGAGTATTTTGGACATTTTTAATGAATATCAGGTGGCTATAGCTACTTGGGCTTACATCTGGGTCCTCTATTATGTTCCACTGATCTACATGTCTGTTTTTGTGCCAGTAACATGCTATTTTTGTTACTATTGCTCTGCAGTATAGGTTAATATCAGGTATTGTGATACCACCAGCCTTATTTTTGTTGCTCAGTATTATTTTAGATATTCAAGGTTTTGTTTTGACTCCAAATGAATTTTTGGATTGTTTTTTCTATTTCCAAGAAGAATGCTTTTGGAATTTTGAGTGGGATTGAATTAAATTGGTATATTGCTTTCGGTAAGATTCCCATTTTCACAATACTGGTTCTTCCAACCCAGGAACAAGGGATGTTTCTCCACTTCCTAGCATCTTCTTCAATTTCTTGCTTGAGTGTTTTAAAGTCCTCATTGTATAGATTCTTTACTTCCTTCATTAGGTTTATTCCAACTCACTTTATTTTTTTGGATGCAATTATGAATGGGTGTGATTCTCTGATTTCATCCTCTGTGTGTTTGTTGTTGGCATATATGAAGGCTACTGATTTCTGTGTATTTATTTTGTATCCTGCTACATGGCTGTAGGTTTTGATCAGCTATAACAGTTTGCTAGTAGTCTTTAGGGTCCTTTATGTATAGAATCATGTCATCTGCAAATAATGATAACTTGATCTCTTCCTTTCCAATTTGTATCCTTTTATGTGTGTCTCTTGCCTGATTGCTATGGCTAAGACTTCCAAAACTATATTAAATAAAAGTGGAGACAGTGGACACCCTTGTCTTTTTCATGATTTTAGTGGAAAAGTTTCCACATTTTCCCCTTTTAGTATTATGTTGGCTGCAGGCTTGCCATAAATAGCTTTTATTATATTGAGATATGTTCCTTCTATTCCCAGTCTCTGTAGGACTTTTATCATGAAGGGATGTTGGATTTTGTCAAATGCTTTCTCTGCATCTAATGAGATGATCATGTGATTTTTGTCTTTCAACCCATTTATATAATGTATTACATTTATAGATTTGCATATATTGAACCATCCCTTCAACTCTAGGATGAAGCCTACTTGGTCAGGGTGAATGATCTTTTTGATATACTCTTGTATTCTGTTTTCAATATTTTGTTGAGAATTTTTGCATCTATGTTCATGAGGGAAATTTGTCTGTAATTTTCTTTTTTTGTTCTATCTTTGCCTGGTTTTGGTATCAGGGTGATGCTGGCCTCATAGAAGGAGTTTGGTAGAATTCCTTCTTTTTCTATTTCCTGGAAAAGCTTAAGAAGCAATTGTGTTAGCTCTTCCTTAAAAGTCTGGCTAAATTCAGCAGTGAATCCATCTGGGCCTGGGCTTTTTTTTAGTTGGGAGATTATTGATAACTGTTTGGATCTCCATGTTTGTTATAGGTCTAATTAAGTGATTAATCTCATTTTGGTTTAATTTAGGTAGGTCATATAAATGAAAGAAATCATCCATTTCTTTCAGATTTTCATACTTTGTGGAGTATATGCTTTTATAGTATGTCCCTATGATTTTTTGAATTTCTCTGGAATCTGTTCTTATGTTACCCTTTTTCATCTCTGATTTTATTAATTTGTGTCTATTCTCTCTTTCTTTTGGTCTGATATGCTAAGGGTTTATCAAACTTGTTTATCCTTTCAAACAACCAACTCTTTGTTTCATTAATTCTTTGGATACTTTTTGTTTCTATTTCATTAATTTCTGCCCTAGTCTTTATTATTTCTTCCCATCTACTTATTTTTGGTTTGCCTTGTTCTTCTTTTTCCAAGGATTTCAGGTGAAGCATTAGTTTGTTTACTTGCAACCTTTCTAATTTCTTAATATAGGCACTTAAGGCTATAAATTTACCTCTTAGAACTGCCTTCATTGTCTCCCAGAGATTGTGATATGATGTGATCTCATTATCGTTTGACTCTCTACATTTTTTTATTTCCTTCCTGATTTCTTCATTGACCCATTCATCATTTAGTAGTGTATTGTTTAGTTTCCATGATCTTTTGTATGCTCTATAGCCTTTCTTGCTACTGATTTGTAGTTTAATTCCATTGTGGTCAGATAGAATGCAAGGAATTATTTCAGTTTTCCTGAATTTGTTAAGATTTGCTTTGTGTCCTAATATATGGTGTATTTTAGAGAATGTTCCATGTGCGGCTGAAATAATGTATATTCTGCAGCCTTTGGATGAAATGTCCTGTATATATCTGTTAGTTCCTTTCCTTCTATGATCTCATTTAGTCCAGATGCCTCTCTGTTTATTTATTTTTTCCCAGGATGACCTGTCACCCACTACCACTGTGTTTGGCGTTATGTGTGACCTTAGTTCTAATAGTGTTTGTTTGATGAACTTGGGAGCCCCCA
This sequence comes from Jaculus jaculus, assembly GCF_020740685.1. NCBI lineage: Eukaryota > Metazoa > Chordata > Mammalia > Rodentia > Dipodidae > Jaculus > Jaculus jaculus. Next base: position 48,606,614 of record NC_059107.1, on the reverse strand, counting down.
TGTTAGGTGCATATATATTTAGGATTGTAATGTCCTCCAGTTGGAGTGTACCCTTAATCAATATAAAGTGACCTTCCTTATCTTTCTTGACCAAAGTTGGACTGAAGTCTACCTTGTCAGAGATTAGGATAGCAACACCTGCTTGTTTTCTTGGACCATTTGCTTGACACACCATTTTCTGACCTTTCACCCTAAGATAATGTCTATCCTTTGTAGAAAGGTGAGTTTCTTGGAGGCAACAAATTGTAGGATCCTGCTTTTTAACCCAGTCTGCACACCAATGTCTTTTTGTTGGGGCATTGAGGCTGTTTATATTAAGAGATATTATTGAAAGGTGTGTTTATGTTTGCCATTTTTTTTTTTTTTTTGTGGTGCCGGTTCTACCTGTGCTCTCTTGTGTTAACTAGTATTTGATTATTGCTTGTTTTTTTCTAGGTTCCTTATTTGTGAGCATTTCCTTTTCTTCATCATGGAGGATTCTATCAAGTATTTTCTGCAGAGCTGGTTTTGTCTTCAAATATTCCTTTAATCTGCTTTTGTCATGGTATGTCCTTTTTTCTCCGTCTATTTGAATGGATAGCTTTGCAGGATAAAGTAACCTTGGTTGATAGTTGTTATCTTTCAGAACTTGGAATGTATCACTCCAAGCCCTCTGGCTTTTAAAGTTTGTGTTGAATAATCTGCTATAATCCTGAATGGCTTGCTTTTGTAGGTAACTCGATGTTTCTCTCTAACTGCTTTCAATATTTTTTCTTTGGTGTGTGTGTTTGGAAGTTTGATTATAATATGGCAAGGAAAGTTTCTTTCCAGGTTTTATCTGGCTGGGGTTCTAAAGGCTTCCTGTATCTGCCTTGGTACCTCTTTCCCAATTTTGGGGAAATGTTCTTCTATGATTTTGTTGAAGATGCCTACTATGCCTTTGGAGTGGAATTCTTCTCCTTCTACTATGCCCTGAATTCTTATATATGATCTTTTCATAGTGTCCCGAATATCTTGAAATTCCCACTCTTACTTTTCTATAAGTTTGTCTTTCTCTTTGTTGGACTGTATTAGATCTGCCACCTGGTCTTCTAGCTTAGATATTCTGTCCTCTCCCTCATCCATCCTATTGGTGAGATTTTCTACAGATTTTTTTTTTTTTTAAATTTCTTTAACTGTGTTCTTCATTGCTAGTAATTCTGACTGGTTTTTCTTTTTTTCTTTTTTTTTTTTTTTTCTTTTTTGGTTTTTTGAGGTAGGGTCTCACTCTGGTCCAGGCTGACCTGGAATTAACTCTGTCATCTCAGGGTGGCCTTGAACTCATGGCAATCCTCCTACCTCTGCCTCCCGAGTGCTGGGATTAAAGGCGTGCACCACCACGCCCGGCTCTTTTTTATTTTTATTTCCTTATTTATGTCTTGTATTATCTTCATTATTTCATGAAATTGGTGTCCTGCATCTTCTTTGATTCCTTTGATTACCTAATAGAGTTGCTCTTTGACTCCTTTGATTTGTTCTCTGACTTCTTTGAACATATTTACAATCATTCTTTTGAAATCTTTCTCAGGCATTTCCTCTAACTCGTTCTCACTGGAAGTCATTTCTGATGCATTAATACTTTTAGGTGGATTTATATTGTCTTGCTTTTAAATGTTTCTTGTGTTACAATGTATATATTTTGTATCTTGGATTATGTTAATGCTTGGCTTTTCTAGCTCGCTGGGTATTCTTTAAATAATTTTTTTAAATTTTTATTTATTTCAGAGCTACAGACACAGAGAGAAAGACAGATAGAGGGAGAGAGAGAGAATGGGCGTGCCAGGGCTTACAGCCTCTGCAAATGAACTCCAGACATGTGCGCCCCCTTATGCATCTGGCTAACATGGGACCTGGGGAACCGAGCCTCGAAACGGGGTCCTTAGGCTTCACAGGCAAGCGCTTAACCGCTAAGCCATCCCTCCTCGCTGGGTATTCTTAGCTTTATCAATTGATTTGATGTTATATATTTTTAGGTTAGGAGCTTAAGGTGTTAGGTGTGGCTCTTAAGACTCTCAGAGTCTCTACAAAGGTTCTCCTAGGGGTTGAGTTTCCCTGCTATGGGAGTATTCAAGTAGGCTGAGTGGAAGAAAATACAGGTAGATTCTAAAATTTAACGAAACACTGTACACATTCAATCAAAAACAGCCCCAAGTATTATGCAAGAGTAGTTATTACAACAACCAGATTCTCTATCAACAAAGAGGTTAAGATTTCTGGTCTGTTGAGGGAAGCAAGTCAGTTTGTGACCAAGTGAGTCCCTTGCTTGGTGCAATCCCAGTTACCTTGGATGATTTTGGTCTCAGTCAAGTTGCTGCCTGGCTCATTGGGCTGCTGTTCTGATTTCTGGAGCTGGGCACTGGCTTTTCCTGTGGGGCAAACCAAGCCTGGCAACTGTGGCCCTGCAGATCAGCACCCCCGCTGCTGGAACTGCTGCTGCTAAAGCTGCCTCTGCTGGGTGTGTTGCTGCTGCTGCTGAAGCTGCTGCAGCTGGGTCCACCACTGCTGCTGCCAGTGAAGCCACTGCTTTTGGGTCTGCTGATGCTGGCGCCGCTCTTACCGGTGCCGGAGCCACTGATGTTGCTGCTAGACTCTGCATCTGCTTGGGTCCCACTGTCGGCTCAAGTTCGTGTGGCCGGGTCCTGGGACCGCTGCTCTGTTCTATCAAGCTGGGATCACACAGGGAATTCCAGGTTAGCCTTACAGCAAAACCACACCTCCAAAAACAGGTGTGTGTAACAGGCAGTGGGGGAGGGGAAAGGGCCGCAGCTGCTCTAGTTCTCTTGCTGTTCCACGTGTTCTTTTACCTCGTGGTCTGCTCCTCTGTTCTCACTGCTGCTCTCCCTTCATGTTTCTTGGGTTGTGGAGAGCGCCAGTGTGAGTGAAAGCTCCCGCACCTGGCTTTTCCTGTGGCTGGAGCCGAGTCTGGCAGCTTTCTGCTGCCCCGCTGCCACCACCGCAGTTGGCAGAGCTGCTGGGACCACTTTTGCTGGCCAGTGTGGGCTCTGGATGCTTGGATCTCTTCTACTTCTCTGCTGCTGCTTTATTTTCCTATACACCTCACTTTTTAGTAAATGTGTGTATTTTGCTGAGATTTTTTGGTCATTTTCCCTCCCTTGGCTGCTTTGGCACGGTATATGCCGCCATCTTAACCGGAAGTCTGTGTCCCATTTTAGGAAACTTTTGACATCCATCTCCACTTATTTCTTTCAGATTATTTCCACAATGTGTAATTATCTATATTCATTTAACTCTTTAGCAGTAAATACTTGATATTGAATAACCTCCACCATTTAACTTTTATATATCACCACACACTCAGAGCAGTTTAATTCCTAACTTCCTCAGTGGATCTATTTCCTCATTAATATGGTCCTTACCAGGAAATATTAGGGTATGGGAACTGACTTCTCCAGTAAATGAGCAGATAAAATTTGCAAAGTGATCATGTCAAGAAGCCAACAATCATTTTTAAATAAATAGAACAATAAGTAATAAATATTCTAAATTTTCCATGCATACATTTAATCCATGCTTTTGCAATAGTCACCATTTCAAAACTTATCAAATCAATACATCTTCCATTGCACATTTGATAAATTGATCCTTTGGATGTTCCACAGACATTCTTGCAAAGAAAATATGTGGATAAGGCTTCCTTTCCTGTTGTTGGTAGTTGCCTTTAGCCTATCACCCTAAAGATGTGCAGCATGTGGTACTCATGATTTATAAGTAGTCTGTCACAGCACTGTTGGTATGAGGTTTCAGGTTTGTCAATCCTACCACGAGCCTGGAGAAGTAGCTCAGCCATTAGAGATGCTTTCTTAAAAGGCCTAACAACCATGGTTCTATTCCCCAGTACCCATGTAAAATCTGATGCCACAATGTGGTACATGCATCTGGAGTTTGTTTGCAATGGCATCCATACTCACTTTGTCTGCCTCTTTTTCTTTGTCTTTCTCTTATAAACAAATAACAATATTTTTAGAATAAATAAAATAAAATCCTACCATCATCAATTTGTAGGCAAAAGATTCTCTCAAGTACTAATTTTGTGAGCAAAGTATTAACATCATTTACTTCTCTGGTGGTTTTAAGTTGTATCATTAACATTTCATCTAGAAAGTCAATGATGAAAATATAAGGGCAGGAAGAGCAATTCCTTGGAATAATAATTGGTGTAGTACTACATAGCATGGCTTTCATTCATATGGATAGCTTTGCCAAAGGTGATTTGACTAGGATGGACAGTTGCCCTGGATTATTTGAGGGATTCCTCCTGCTGTGACTTTGGAAATAGTGTAGCAGATTATTTTAGCCAGGTTTGCATTACTGGCAGAAATCACCCAACCGAGAGCAACTTGTGGGGAAAAAAAAAGGTTTATTTTGGCTTACAGACCTGAGGGGAAGCTCCATGATGTCAGGGAAAATGATGGTGTAAGCAGAGGGTGGTCATCACTCCTTGGCCCAGATCAGGTGGACAAAAGGAACAGGAGAGTATGCCAAGCAGTGGCAAGGAGAAACTGGCTATAATATCCATAAGCCCAGCCCCCAAAATACAGTCCCTCCAGGAGGCATTAATTCCAAAATCTACATCAGCTGGGAATATGGCATTCAGAAGACCTACGTTTATGGAGGACCCCTGAATCACAAACTGCTATAGAAATATAAAAAGATTATAATTAGCTCCAGGACAGACAAGATTCATCTTCTGCTTTACTTTCTAGATTTATGAAGACAAATTATATACCTCTTTTTAAAAAAAAATATTAAAGTAAATCTCAAAACAGGTATAGAAATAATTTCATATACTAGTATATGTATTTTCATATACATATATAAAGTAACTCATTTTCACCACTAATGCAATCCATATTCAAAAAGAAGTAAGCTAAGAAGAAACAATTCCAACCCAAATTCTATGTTCATTAGGAAGGAAATTCTGAATTTCTGTCATAGATAGTGGCAGTCACATGGTTTGTTTCAGATTAGAATCTGAAAAAGAATATCTTTTTCTATAATCTAAAACACTTAAAAAAGAATACAATTTTTAGAACTTATATACTTTTAAAATTTATTTGTAATTGTATAACTTTTTAAACATTATTAAAGAATAGTTGGCAATCCACACAGTTTGATCTTTCAGGTAAATAACTTGATCAAGAAATACATATTGTGATAAATTAATTATATAAAGCTAATAACTATCCATCCCTACACACAGACACCTTTTAAGAAGACCTAAGATTTACTCTTGTAGTATTTTTTATGTGGGATTGCATTATTGATAACTATACATTGTACAATTTATGGATCCAGAAATTGTTATACAAACCTAAAAGATTTTCTCATTTTACCAGCATCTGGTCTTATCCTACTCCATAAATCTTTGTGAATTGGCATTCTACTCTGTTTCTCTGAAGTTGATACTATTTTTTCCATTGTTTTACTGTTTTTTTTTTTTAATTTATAGACACATCATGTGTTGGTACCATCCTTTCCTTCCTCCCTGCCCACATTCTGCTGTGGGCCCTCCTCAATGGTTGCTGATATTGCCCATGAGGTTGAGGGTTGTGCCTTGTAAGAGTAGCAGTCAATTAATGGTGTGGGATACAATGTCTCTGGGTATGACGTAAAACCCTATGGCTCTTATAATCTTTCTGCCCCTTCTTTCCCAAAGTTCCCTGAGCATTAGTGGGTGTATTTTAAGTCTACTTCAATGATGAGCTCTTATTGGTAGATGTTGAATATCCTCAGCATCTGTCTCCTTCATCCTGGTGCTAATTGTCAGGCTCAACATAGAAGCAGCAGTCTTGCTCACCTTCCCAATTCCTTTGTGGTTTCAACCAGGCGTGGGATGACCTTTAAGGGGTGGTTTTTTTCCTCATGTCTCGCTACCTTCTGGAAAAGAAAAATACTTACCTCAAGGGAGAATGAAGTCAGCATATGTTAAATGAGATAAGCATTACAAATTTAGGGACAATTTTATGGATGAAGCCCCTCTTTTTGCCAAAAACTAGTGGGATCTTGTCACTGGTGGGCATAATATTTGTCTTCATAGGAATCTGACCTGGTTCCTAATCCTATATATGTGCTCCTTCCCACTGAGTGGATCTCTGAGCCAATCAGAGAGCTTTTCTTTCCTTCACTTTCTTTCTTTCTTAATTTTTTTCTTCCTTCCTTCTTTTCTTTCTTTCTTTCTTCTTTCTTTTTAATCTTCCTCTCTTCCTTCCTTTCTTTTTCTTTCTTTTTTCTTTGTGTGTGTAATATGTGCAGTGGCATGGCACCACACACACGTGTGTGTGTGAGTATGTCTGTGTGTGTGTGTGTGTGTGTGTTTGGCTTGTGTGATGCATGCATATTATGTGCAGACATTTTTGCCTGTTGAGCACACAGGCAGAGACCAAAAGAGAATGTGAGGTATTGCCTATAACTCTTATGGGTGTTTTTGAGACAGTCTCCTGTTCAACTAAAATGTACCCTCTTTTTTTAGCCATAATGGCTGGCCAGTGAGTCTGAGACTGTTCTGTCTCCACTCGCCCATAAAACTGGGTTACAGGTTTCCATGGCCATGCCAGGTTTTTTTTTTTGTTTTTTGTTTTTTTTTTTTTTTTTAATGGGTGCCGGGGAATCCAACTCAGGAAAAATTAAGCCCTCTCAGGCCTTGCTGTTTGTTGCAGAGATTTCCTTATGTTTGTCCTCTGTCCCTTGTTTTGCTTTCTACTTTTAAACCAGAGCTTTCCTTTACTTTTCCCCAAGAATGGAACACAGCAAGGTCACTTTTTCAGAGACCAAGCCACCAGCTCTAGCTTGGACTATGTGGAACAGGGAACATAAGTTTTGAATTGTGTAAACAATTAGTTTTTAATACAGAAGAGAGTTTGAGGGATGACTACAAATATAAGGATACCGAGAAGCACACAGAAATAGGTGTGAGCATATCAGCTGTGGGATTTTATATATGAAACCATTGCAATGTATTACCTGGTGAGTTAATCATCTGTAAATGTTATCAGTGTTACTATATACAATAGAAATTTTGTTAGCAATGTCTGTGGACCCAGAATCAATTCAGCCACAGGAACCCAGAACACAAGACAGAGAAGACATTGATCAAGATGAGATCTCAAATTGGTAGACATTATCTCATCAGTAGATTCTTTTCATGTTCTTGAATTAATCCTTTTTTAATTTTTTCAACCACATCTCTATAAAAATGGACAAGTGATTGTTTTGATATTGATATAAGATCTAATTATAAGATTAAAAATCATTGAGAATTAAACTCAGAAGCAACTTTGGCAACTGGGAATTGTGTAACCTTGTGTAATTAGTTGACTTGAAATTCTGTCTCTTAAAATGAAAGTAACAATAGCCTTCAGAATACATTTATATATGTAAATTCAATTACATACATTTATAAAATATATACAAATATGTATCATTTAAACCAACATATATAGAATAGCTTTTTATTAGTAAAAAATTCCTTCTGTCTCATGTATCTCCTGTGCCCAAATCAGTGAATAGTAAAACAAGAGGAACGTGTCACATATCATATCATATCATTACCTTCAAATTATGTTCCAGTGTTATATTTATCAACTTTCCAGCTTAAAATGACCTATCAGCAATTGCACAAGTTTTATCTTTACTCAAATTTAAGATTTTTCATAATTCCTTCATGAAGCTCATGTTCTTCTCTTCCAACATTTTAATGTCAGCTTTCTTTCTGTACTTTACTATGGAATACTATGGAATATTGAAGATTAAAACTCCATATATAGGAGGACACATTTGGTTTTGGGTTTTGTTTCCCATTTTACTCCACATATTGACAATTCATTATTTTTCAGTCAGATTCACAAATCTTTGTTTTGTTTAATTTTTTTTTGTTGTTGTTCATTTTAATTTACTTATTTGAGAATGACAGAGACAGAGGAGGCAGAGAGAGAGAAAGAGAAAATGAGAATGGGCATGCCAGGGCTTCAAGCCACTGCAAACGAACTCCAGATGCGTGTGGCCCCTTGTGCATCTGGCTAACATGGGTCCTGGAGAATCGAGCCTTGAACCAGGGTCCTTAGGCTTCACAGGCAAGCGCTTAACCACTAAACCATCTTTCCAGCCCTTGTTTTTGTTTTTTGAGGTAGGGTTTTACTCTGGTCCAGGCTGACCTGGAACTCATTATGTAGTCTCAAGGTGACCTCAAACTCATGGCGATCCTCCTACCTCAGCCTCCTGAGTGCTAGGATTAAAGGTGTGCACCATCACACCCTGAAAATTATAAATGATATTCCTTTTAAAGTCTCATGTGTATCTTTATGGGTTTTCAAGTTTCATTATGACACACATGCGCGAGCACATATACTCACACAAATATATCATATATATATATGTCTCCGAACAACTGATATTTAGGACATGTAGTTAACAAACACATTCCCTATATTGACAGTTATTAATCAGTTTATCACAGCCTAATAGAGTTTAATAGAGTTGTATACATTTTTTTTTTTTTTTAAGTTTAGAGTGAGTTGTGATTGGGACCCAAGCACCTTTATTTTGGCCTCTAACTCATCATTCTCTATTGAAATTTTGTTGGGAAATCTTTCTTTATGAATCCATTCTCTATTGAGTGAGGCCTGATCTAATTCTCATTTCAATGAAGACATTCAGTTATTTTGTCAAATAAATACCTACTACTATTTTTACACTTCCTTGATATTTTTTATTTCAATCCCATCCTTCTTTGATTTTCCCTATTAGAAATAATTAAACCAGAAAAATGTCAAGATCAAAAACACAGTAAGAAGAAACAGTTTACATATAGTCTCTCAGATGTTTTAGTGGCATTTACAATCATTTATTGACAATATGACTCCAAAGAAAAAGAAAAAAAATGAATATATAAAACCATATCATCAGAATCAGTTAAAATACCATAAGAAAAGTACATTATGATTCAGAACTAAAAATGATTTTCACATATATGTTTACATATAATACAAATCCCATGAGACATAAATTTGTTCTAGTAAGTCTACCCAATATCAACTAAACAACTAAATAAAGCATTCTTTAGTAACTCTTTCCTCAGGAATAGTACCAAACTTAGAAAAACGAGATTTTATTGTGTTATAGATTGTGGTGGTTTGAATTATTTGCCCCCCATAAACTCATCTGATCTATGTTAGGCCCTAAGATGATGGCCATTTGGTAATTGGAGCCTCCTGGATGAAGGGATGGGCTTATGGATGTAAGAGACAGCTTCCCGTGCCAGGGTTTGGCACACTTCCTGCTGCTGTGTCCACCTAATGTTGGTCAGGAAGTGATGTAGAGCCTCTGCTCATGAAACATTTTCTCCTGCCATCATGGAGCTTCCTCTCAAATCTGTAAGGCCAAATAAACCCCTTCCTCTCACAGGCTGTTTTGGGTTAGGTGCTTTGTGACAGCAACAGGAAGTTGACTGCAACAAAGTCCTGCAAGGTGAGGAATGTGGCAATCTTCCCTGAATGTCTTTTATTCTGACAAATAACCATATATTAATAGCAATTTTCCATCAGATCCTTCATTTTAAATTTTCCTGAAACAAATCTTGGGTTATTGGAGTATTTTAAATATAACCTTTCTCTCATTCACATTGCTAATTTAAGTGATTCTAAATAATTTCTTTGTGAGCTGTATTCATTCATTTAAGCCTTAGATGGTATTTAGTTTGCTAGATAGCAGATTAAACACATCCATTTCACTTTTTTATCCCAAAATTACATTTTTATTTGTTCTTTGTCTTATTTCAGATGCAATTTTACCTTGAAATTGTGCCAATCCTGATTCAGACTTCTGAGTGTTGGGACAATGTGCATGAACATGCATGTCTGCCACACCATACTCATTTCTAGGTAAGATTTTATCAGGTACATTTTTAGACAACCAAAACTTTGTTCAATTATGATTTTTATTCTTGATAATTGTTCAAGCTCACTTTTCCTGTCATGTAATTAAAAATACAAAAGTCATGTAACTTTTTGTGATAGAATTGATACTCTTAGTTTGCTGCTTCATGTTTTATGTGACCTGCTGGACTTATTCATGCTAGGAGTGATAAGTAACCAGTTTCAAAGTCACAAAATGAAATACATTTTCTTAATGGAAACTGCAATAAAGATATTAAACAGTTCATCTGGATCCATCATTCTCATATTCAAGCTTTCCCATTCATCAGTGGTTACTGACTGGCAGCAATAAACACTGGGCCACATTATAGACTTTCAGGAAAGGTAATTCCCAAAAGGTAATTCTGTATGATCCTTTTGTTCTTTGGTGAATTGAAATCAAGAGAGCTACATCTCACCTTGCATGGGCCAATTGGAATTTTATTTGAACTGTAATGTACAAGCTTGACTTCTATCTTCTGCTTGAAGAGATGTATTTATGCTTACAAAGTTCATTCTTTCAAATTCCCACTGGATGTTGGGAGCAGTTCCTCTTTGAGTTCTTAAAAAATGCACTGAGCCCAAGAAGTTATATTCATAAATATTTTATTGTTTTTAGCTGTACCTTAAATAATAAATGTTTGTTTTTTTCAATTTTGGTTTCAGAACATGAGGCCCATTTTTCTACTATAAAACAGGCTGTAAATTGACGATTTTTCTCTTTCTTATATTATTCCAAAATTATCTGTGGGTTAAGAGTCTTCATTTACTTTATTTTTTTTTTGTTAAATTTTGTGATGTTTATTAGAATAATAGGGACTAGAAATGTTTTTAAACAGACTCATCACAATCATGGTCCATTTTGTGAACATTATGAGCCAAAAGATGGGCTGATGTGTAGAGAAATTGCCTATTTAAACTAATTAAATGGGAGTAACCACATTCCAATCAAATATGTGTTCTAGAAATTACCTGGGACAGGAAGTCTTCTATTGAGTATAAAGGCTTTCCAGGCTTGTCCTTATACTCTGTGGTTTGGATACTGTGTCTTTATAGCTTATCAGAAATTCTTTCTGTTGTTTCTGCTATTGTATGAGGTAGTAGACAGTGTGACTCAGATATTGATAGACTAGTTTCTGATTTCAAGCATCACATATATTGCACAATAGAAGAACTACTATTTATTTTTCTCCATTCAATAGAAGAACTCTATTTATATTTCTCCTTTTTTTTATTTAGAGTGTTAGGAAGAATGATTTTATTAACCATGGTGGTATGTTTTTTTAAGTATGACCTGGCATAAAGACTTAGTCATTGGCTAATAAACAATAATTGCACTTGGATACCAAATAACATTTGTCTTAAATAGCCAAGATATCTTGGAAACATGTTCATGCATGTCAAATGAATAGATCATGCTCTTTATGGAGGAAAAAGAATGAAACAAAAGTTAACACTAGATTTGGCTAGAGAAATAGCTCAGTGGATAGTGTACTTGCTGTGCAAGTCTGATGATATGACTTTGATCCCTGGAAACTACATAAAATCAGATGTAATAAGGTGAGCCTGTATAATTCCAAGGAATGGGAGGAACAGATGGGAAAATACTTAGAAGCTCATGGTACAGTTTGATGGGCATATGCAGTGCTTAACAAGAGAAATCTCACCTCAATCAAGGGAGAAAGTTGAGAAATGGCACCTGAGGTTGTTATGTAACTACCTACCACACATGAGCTGTGGTATGTATGTTCCTGCATTCCCACTCCCCCCGACACACAGACACACACACACACACCATAAGAAAAACAATAGCATCAGATTGGAGAGATTGTTCAGTGGTTAAAGCCACTTGTTTTCAAAGACTGCCAACTTTAATATGATTCCTCATTACCCACATATATTATTCATGAGTATTTATTAAAATAGCACTATTTAAATGTACAGTATATATGATATTTTTGTAGATGCACAGCTTAGTACATAAACGAACTTCCCCTGGATCTGCAGGCTTCAATAAATATCCCTTCCTATATAACTGCTTGGTCTGGAAGTTCATCTCAGTGAGCCTGAAGCTGTCTGATACAGAATTTGGTACCAAGGAGTGTACTGAGGTAAACCTGACCATGTGGGTGTTGATCTTTTGGAACCTTTGTTTTGGAGAAATAGGCATGGACTTGGTACTTGCATTTGAAAGTGTCTTCTGGAGTGGTAAGCCAAATTTTATAGACTATTCTGATGAGAGTCTGAGAATGCTAACTACAGATAACATTAAACTTTGAGGCTTGGCTTATGATCTTTCTAAGGGGAAGGAAAGACTATAGAGGACTTTGTTGGAACTGGGCTACTGCATAAGGGCTGGCTGCGTCCAGGTCCAGAGAGTTTGATCAAGGTTCAATTTGTAATGGACTGATGTGCTTCGCTAGAGGTATTGGTCTGAGAGATTTAAGATTTTAAGCTGGAAACTTTTAAGCAAGTGCAATTTACTAGCACAGAGACTGGCTTTAGATTACTAAAGCTGCTATTGTCAACACATTAGCAATCTTAAAGGAAGATGGTCCAATTGCTTTACTATGTAAAGGATGCCTGAGGAAAGACTATCATAGAAATGCAAACACTTTTGGATGGTGGTTGAGTTTGCATTGTTTTAGTCTCTCCTTGCTATGTCTTAGACCAGTTAAAAATGCTTATTCTGTGCCTTTATATGTTAGAAGTGTTTGTCTTGTTTGATTTTATTCAGTTGTTTATTTATTCGTAGTTTGCATTCTGCAGCCACCTGACTGGGGGCAATGTCACTGGGTGGATCTTAAGGTGTGGTTGTGGGTTTCAGATTTAAATCTAAGATATGCAAGCAGGACTTCCTGAAGGGTGCTGTGGCTTTTGGCTTTAAGCTTGTACTCATTAGTCCCCCTTTGGAAAACTCAAATGTATTTTCTTATCAGTTGATACTTCCTCCCATGCCTATTGGGCATCTGCACATGCCTGGAGAAATCTAAATATACCATTAGTAATATGCTTCAATGTTTTGCCACTCTTGGGCTGCCTGATGAAGTAAAAACAGATAATGGCCCCTGCTTTGTAAGTCAAAACTTTACAATTTTTCTTCAGAAGTGGCAAATTACACATGCCACAGGCATTCCCCATAACCCTTGAGGACAAGCTATTGTTGAAAGATATAACCAAATACTTAAATCACAATTACAAAAACAAAAGGGGGAATCACTATCCCCCCATGATCAGCTAAAGACAGCATTATTCAATCAAATATTTTAAATTTTTCTAGAAGTGAAAAAAAAATGTCTCCATTCCAAAAACATTGGTCATCCTCTGTCACATACAGCTTGATCAAGGTCAAATGGAGAGACCCATTGACTGGGGCCTGGATAGGGTCAGACCCACTCCTCACAGCAGGGAGAGGGTTTGGATGTGTCTTCCCTCAAGATGAAAAAATACCAATTTGGGTACCAATGAGAGACCTAAAATATTTGTTCCAACAAGGGGACACTGACAATCACTTTTCCAGGGAGTGTCCCACCCCTGAGGACTGTTCCTAAAATGGTCTTCACCCTGCTAAACCAAAAAACTTCCTCCCCTGAAGAGGATTGCTGGCTTTGCCTCTGATCTGGGCCTCCCCAGCTGTTTGCAATAATCACCAATGATACAACTACAGTTGCCCATGCGACCCTAAAAAATTGCTTAGTTACCTTCCCCATCCCTGTCCAGCTTTCCCCAATGTCTCCTTCTGAAACTTGCATTTGGGCCCCACCTTTCCCTAATAATTATCACAACTGAGCCCAGTGCTCAGTTCTGCCAACCTTCTGGAATGGTTTATGTTTGTGGGTGCCTATGACTTTCTGCCCACCAATTGGATGGGACTTTGTACCCCAGCCACCTTAATCCCAGATGTATATATCATTCCTGTAAATGAGGCTCTCCCTATGCCCTCTTTTGATTATATCAGATGGAGACCTAAGAGAGCTGTACAAATGATACCTTTACTCATTGTGATGGGGATAACCACTGGCATGGCCACTGGAACAGTCGGGATGAGTATAGCAGTCAATCTCCACTGAAAGCTCTCTCTCCAGGTGATCAGTGACATTAAAGCCATATCCGACACTATCCTTGAGCTCAAACAATAGTTAGATTCCATGGCTGTGGTAGTCTTACAAAACAGGAGGGGACTAGACCTACTAATGGCCGAAAAGGGAGGCATAAGCTTGTTTTTACAGGAATAGTGCTGCTTTTATGCCAATAAATTGGGAATCATCCAGGACAAGATTAAGAGGCTTCAGAAAGATTTGGAGAGGGGGAGGCAGGACCTCCAGGATAACCCACTGTGTACAGGCTTACATGGCTTCTTACCCTACCTTCTACCTCTACTTGGGCCCCTCCTTCTCCTTCTCCTTCTCCTTCTCCTTCTCCTTCTCCTTCTCCTTCTCCTTCTCCTTCTCCTTCTCCTTCTCCTTCTCCTTCTCCTTCTCCTTCTCCTTCTCCTTCTCCTTCTCTTTCTCCTCACTGTCAGGCCTTGTTGTAATTAACAAAATTACACAACTTATTTACCAATGGCTAGAGGCAATTAAACTTCATCAGGTCAAAATACGTTATCATAGGCTCACTATTCAGGAGTCAAGCTCCTATTATGATTGGCTGTCCTCATATGAGCATCCCTCCTGTGCCCTCTGCCTGACCAATGATGGTTAAGATCTCAGACAGTCTAGGACAACCTAAGACAGGTCAAGGAGTGGATTTTCAACAAGCTGGATACATGGTACCCAGTCACTGGTAAGATCCCCAGAGGGGGACAACCTAAGACAGGGGCCATGTTTTCCACTGTGCTTACAAAAACAAAAGGAGGAGATGTTGGGCCTTGAGAAGCCTGGACGCGAGGCCTAGTGGAACTTCCCTAGCCTAGATAAAGTTTGGCAACCTGTCTCTGGCCAGCTATGACTCAGGAGGGTGCAAAATTGCTTCTGGCCTGCTACTTCTGCAAAAAAGTTAGAGTTCCCACGCATGCTTAGAACCAATCCATTTCAAAAGTTGCAATATGCTATTGGCCCTTACACCTCATCTTTTCTTGAGACCCCTGCCTTCATTCTCAACATTATATAGGCAACCACCTGTAACAATAAAGTGAGATCCTGTTTCAACAAGTCTCCTGACTCAGTGTGGCTTTTCTCCAATGACTATGAGAGGTTCTGAGTCATTGACACTCACCATCCCCCTCAGCCCCAAAGAAGAGACCAGTGGGATGGGCTTTCCTACAGCCCTACCTGCCGATGAGCCTGGCACTTAATGGCATGGTTTTTCTAACATAAATGATAGGCACTTTATGGTGAAGAAAATGGTCTGGTGGGTAAAGTGATTACTGTACCAGTATGGGGACTATAGTTCAGCCTCCAACACTCTCAAAACACACTGGTTGTGATGATTCAGAATAGGAAGGCAGTTATCATGAATCTTTAAGACTCACTCACTAGCCAAATACTGAGCTCCTGATTAGGTGAGACTCTGTCCAAAGGCAATACATCCCACGTTCTTTTTTTTTTCTTTTTTAATTTACTTCTTGTTGCTGTTGTTTTGAGATAAGGTTTCACTCTAGCCCAGGCTGACCTGGAATTTACTCTGTATTTTCAGCGTGGCCTCAAACTCACAGCGGTCCTCCTACCTCTGCCTCTCCAGTGCTAAGATTAAAGGCATGTGCCAACATGCCTGGATTTAATTTACTTATTTTCATATTTATTTTATTTTAGTGAGAGTATGACTGAGAGAGAGAGGGAGAAAATTGGCACACCAGTGTTCAACCACTGCAATTAAACTCTGGATGCTTTCACCACCTAGTGGGCATGTGTGACCTTGTGCTTGCCTCACTTTGTACATCCTGCTTATGTAGGATCTGGAGAGCTGAATATGGGTCTTTAGGCTTCACAGTCAAGTGGTTTAATGGCTAAGCCTTGTCTTCAGCCCTGGCCCATTCTTTTAATCCCAGAACTGGGGAGGCAGAGGTAATAGGATTGCTGAGTTTTGAGGCTACTTTGAGACTACATAGTGAATTCTAGGTCAGCTTGGGCTACACCAAGACCCTACTTCAAAAAACAAAACAAAAAAATAAAAAATGAGGAAAACATCTAATGTCAACCTCTGGCTTCCATGAGCACATTTATGGTCATACATTGGTGCTACTATCCCCATACACAAACATACACAAAAAAGGGGAAGAAGGGCTGGAGAGATGGCTTAGCGGTTAAGCACTTGCTTGTGAAGACTAAGGACCCCAGTTCGAGGCTCGGTTCCCCAGGTCCCACATTAGCCATATGCACAAGTGGGCACACATGTCTGGAGTTCATTTGCAGAGGCTGGAAGCCCTGGTGCGCCCATTCTCTCTCTCTCCCTCTATCTGTCTTTCTCTCTGTGTCTGTCGCACTCAACTAACTAAATAAAATAAAATAAATAAATAAATAAAAGGGGGAGGAAAAGAAACATGTGCCCTTTAACTTAATGATAAGACTTAACTATTCAAAAATTATTCATTATTCTTCAACTTAATTTTTCTTTTGAGGTAGGGTTTCATATAGCCAAGGCTGGCCATGAACTCATGATCCCCCTGCCTTCATCTCCCAACAAAAATTCAGACGTTTTGTAGTCTTATTACCTTTGTATTATTTTTTTTAAAGAATTATTTGTTCATTTGAAAACTGTAAGTGGGCAGTATACCATCCCAGCTTAAATGTAAACCCCTTATGTCTCAATTCAGACCATATTTTTCAAAGGAACTCTTCCCCCTGGGCAGAGAACTAAATCCCATTAAGATCTGAATCTTGGTCTTCAGTATTCTTACCTGTAAATGTTTGTTTAAACTGCAAAAGCCCTTTTGCTTGGCCAAATATGCATTTTATCAGTTACAAGGAAATGAATGTCATACATGTATCAGTGTAGCAAGACCACTTATAAGAAAGATACTTTTGTATGTGCATAATTATTAGTCCTCTTACATGTAAAATGAAACTTCTTTTTAAAATTTAATCAAGGTAGCATACAAAAATTATTTTAAAAATTCAGAGGTTTACTTTAAGTATTATATAAAAATAAAGGTAATTTACTAAATGTAACCTCAAATTTAGCAAAAGAATAGAAAAAAAAAAATAAGGCCATTAAACCCCTTTCTCTTCCTTTCCCATAGCCTCTACCTGTGGGGAATTTGGGAACTTTATAATATGTTAGTCCTTACAATATTATCCTTGCTTAATTAATTATATTTTACACCTATGTAAATTGGGCAAAAGATAATCCACCCAACCTTTCAAGTTATTAAAACTTTAGACTTTTTCATTTCTAATGCAGAATTTTAGACACTATACAATGATAGAACATTGTATGTTCTTTAAATCATTTAAATACTGCTATATAGCATTTTAATTAAGTGAATAGTTCAGGGGAAGTTTTTTACCCTCCCTGATGTGCTTCAGCTATCTTCTTTCAGAAAGAACTTCCTTATGCAAAAAGCATGGGAGTGATGTCTCCATAGCTTTCCTCTACCACTGAACAGAGCTGCTGTTACAGTGTGTTTGCTCATTTCTCTAAAAGAATTAATTTCTTTAGATAGTACCCTGATTGCTTAACACCTACATGCTTATCTCAAAGATGCAAGGAAGGGGGTTGTAGAGATTGCTCAATAGTTAAGGCACTGTGTTCTGTTCTCCAGTACATGTAAAATCAGATGTACAAGGTGGCACATGCATTTGAAGTTTGTTTTCAGTTGCTAGAGGCCCTGAAGCACCCCTTCTCTCTCTCTCTCTCTTTAAAAAAGTGAGTAAATAAAATATTAACACAATCAAAGATGCATGGAAAGGCAAGAGAAGTGAAAATCAAAGTAATAGTACCAAAAATTGAGTTGTCTTACTCAGTGATATCAAGATCATTTGCTTAACATTAAGATCCATTATTATAGCAAAAGCAAAGCATTCAAAGGAGAAGAAGAGAAGGAGAAAGGAGTGCAGATAAAAGGATAAGGAAGAATTGGGCCATGAAAGAGAATGCTGATGAGAAATCTTGAGCTCTGCCTGCTGCTTTTTGTTACAGTTGGTAAAGTACTGTTTTAATTAAACATTCTATGATGGCAGCTCTAAACCTCACCTCATGATCTACAAGATCATTACTCTTTCCTACTGTTATTCAATTGGATATTTCAACTTTAAAAGTAAACATTTTGCCACTGAGTTATTCCTTCAGTATGGAAATACTATGTATTTCCTGAGGTCTTGCTAGATTTAGAACTCTAATGTACAAAAATATTAAGAATAGGAAGCTTTATTCATTTCCATGTGAGGAAAGGTTTCTAACATTGCATATAGGATCTCTTCTTACAGAGTGTACTAGGAACATGTGCTTGCAATTATGTCTTCTCTTGAGTGAATTGACTGGTATGTACTGACAATATAAAAAGGTTCTTAATATGAGATTTTTAGGGGCAGTTTGCAATAATTGTATCGGGAAATTTCCATCTCTGCTTTTTAGAGGTTTTGTTTTTATCATTTTGTACAATTGGGATGTGGTGGAACCTAGAAGGGTATAAATTTGTTGAAGAAAATTAAAATCCTTGTGGTGTGTGTGTGTGGGCAGGGGAAGGTGTATATCTTTGAAGGGGATATAGGAACTCTAGGCCTTTCTTTCTTTGCTGCCTAGCTGCCAGGAAGTGAACAGATTTCCTCCACTGTGCAACAAGGTGTTCTGGGCCTCCACAGGCCTAAATCCACAGAGCCAAGTGATCATGAATCGAAGCATTGGAAAATATGAACCAAAATGTAACCTTTTCTTCTTAAGGATATTTATCTCAGATATTTTGTCACAGTGAAAGAGCTACCAGAGATAAGTCATAGTGAACAGAAATTCACAATAATCATATATTTACCTTATGCCTTAAATGTAAAATTTAGTTAGATTTTGACAACAAAGTGAAAAACATTCTTGGTATTTATGTGAAAGTAGTGATTAGAATTCACAGATTTTTGTTTTAATCTTTTACTAGATAAAAGAAAATAAGTATATGGTGATTTAGGTTAAGAAATGATACACTTGTAATAGAGAACTGACTAACATCATTTAAGGGAAAATTTGTTATTCAGCCATCTTTAGATTCTAGTCTTTAATTTCTAAATATGAAGATATGAACATCTAAATGTTAGGATAATTTCATATATGAAAAGATTTATTGATTTTAATGACTTGGAAAGTTATTGGGACACAGTAAAAGTTTAACATATAATGAAGTCTCTTATTTCTTAAGACTATCCATTAATTGATGTTTCATTATGTAACCTGTTAAAATACCCTATTTATTTGTTAATATAATAAATAATGTATATTACAAAGAAATTTTTAATATTTTTACATATCATCACACCTTTGTTTCTTACACTTTTGATTATGCAATATAACATTATACTTATAAATGCTACTTCAAATATTCAACTACTTGTGGTAAAATCCCTCTTCTGTGACTGATTTCATAACTAGTTCACAATACCTAAAATGTCTCAAGCATAAAATATTATTTTTTATAAAACCTATCGGAGCAGATTGGAGGAATAATTTGGTCAATGCATGACATAAATGCCCTCAAAACATCTGTCCTACAATATTTTCTTGAGAGATATGGTTCATTTATTTACTGCATTTCACTGTATTGAATTTTATTAGCAGAAAATAAAATCAATTGTTTGAATGTGAATAGAATTTGAAAACTAGAGAATTATGATTTTAAACTCAATTAAAGGTTCTGAGAACAAGTTGACCTAATGGCTAAACCTAGGCAAATCTTAAGGAAGTTAAGTTGAATATCTGTCTTTCTTTGTGAGTTGTATGGGAGTACTGGAATTGTAGACTGAAATATTTATAATAGCAAAAAGCATAATAGAATCTATAATAGTTTAATTACATACAGTGGACACATTTTTTGGTACAAGATTGCATGTATCACAGGGTATTCACCAACCTCCTATGTTGCTAAAGATGATCTTGACCGTTTGATCATCCAGCATAAACCTCCCTCCCCAGTGCTGGAATTAAAGGCTTGTGTGTCATTCACAGTATATGTTGAATTAGGGATAGAACCTAGGAAATTATATGTGCTAGACACGTGTTCAAGCAGCTGAGCTATACCTCCAGACTTACAGACATTATTTTTGTTGAGCGTAGACTATGTTTAGTATTTCTTTCACAGATTAGTTATATTATATACTTATGTATAACCTTTCTTTTTGTAATGATATATTAAAAATTACTTGCAAAGTCTATAAATTTAATATGGAATAAGTTTAAAACAAACCAGAAAAGGAAGGGAGGAGGGTACTTAATAGGTTGGTGTTGTATATATGTAACTAGGAGAATATATTAACAGGGCTGAAAAGGCCCAAAGTGAGGTCAGGGGAAGAGATTGTGTAAAGGAAAGGTGGAAGGAGGGCTAGTAAAAATCTAAGAGGATGCAAATAAATCATATGAGATACTTCAATTTTGGACACTGGAACACTCAGGAGCCATAGGTCACTGTTAGAAAATTTTCAGTGCCAGGGATGGGAAACCTCCAGTGAGTTTTTGGCCAGGGAGGTCCCTGATGCCCCTAAAACAGTGTAGGCCATTGCCAAGGCCCTTGGTTTCCCACCAGGAATCAATAGTAGAACCCTATTGTTGAAGACTCCACAAACTTGGGCTGCAAGGCCACTGAGAAATCCTGCTGGAACTGAGCTGATAACCTCCTTCATTTGATCAGCTGACAGAAAGCTGGAAGAAGCCATTGCATATGCAGTTCAATGGGAGAAAGAGATACCACCAGTGAAGATACTCAACACTGGACACTGCAAGCCTCATAATTGGCCAGCCAGGCCAAACGAGCCAATGGGTGCAATAGTGGCATGTCTGTCATGGTGGAAACCAACTGCCTGCTCAATGGGAGGGAATACATCCCTGATATTGAAAACTTAAAACAGGGTTAGCCATGAGCCCTAGGGGTGTAACATCTGCTGATGTCTAGATAAGTGTCTATACTATGCTTATCAAACTGCCCAGTAAGTACTTCTCTTAATATTTATACCCTTATATTAACGCTGCTCTCACTTTGGGTAGAGAATCTTCTCTTTTCAGATGGCAGTGACCTTGGGATGACTAAGAAGGTATCATAGTGCTGGAAAGAAGTGACTGGAGTACTGAGTAACATCTTGATCACACCTTCCAAGGCTCAGGGTCTAATGCAGAAGAGGTGGTGGAAAGAATGTAAGAGCCAAAGGAAGGGTATGAATCCTTACAACATGCTCCTCCAGACACAAAATGGCCTGCATATCCATGACCTCACCATGCCTGACACTACCTACACAAGACCATCATAAGAGGAGGAAAAGATCATAACATCAAAATAAAAGAGAGACTGATTGAGATGAGGAGGGTATATGATGGAGAATGGAATTTCAAAGGGGAAAGTGGGAGGGGGAGGGAGGGTATTACAATGGGATATTTTTTTATAATCATGGAAAATGTTAATAAAAATTGAGGAAAATAAAAACCTGAAAGCTGGAGGAAAATTGAGATCAAAGTCCTAAATTTTCATCACAAGGTTGGATTCTGTGATTAGAAAGTGCCAGAGTCACCACCAATTCATAAAAGTAGGATATAAATTTGCTCTAAATTTTCTACAAATTACAAATTTACGAGCCCTTTAATGTCTGCACAAATAGATCACGTTAGCATCATGAAAAACATAATGTTCAATTGAAGACCCTCCTTGAAATTGACGTTTTTCAGTACTTTATAATTTTTTTTAATTGATTTTATTTTAGAGAGAGGTGTACTGATAAAGAAAGAGAATGGGCATACCAACACCTTCAGCCACTACAAACAAATTCCAGACACATGTGCCACCTTGTGAATCTGTTTTATGTGGGTTCTGGTGAAATAAACATGGGTCCTTTGGTTTTGCAGGTAAACTTCTTAATTGTTTAGCTATCCCTCCAGCCCTGTGTTTTTATTATTAATGGAATGTACTCTGACTATACTCTCAGACTGTTTTATAAAATGGAAATATAACATATGCTTGTATTAAGTGATGAGAATTTTACATTTTAGTGCCCTTTATAACTGATTTTTTTTTCTTTTCTGGCTTCATAATTTTGTCATATTTACTTATGATTATATTGCTTTTACTGATGATCACCCCACTTACTCTTCTGGCATTATTGTGTGGTTAATAGCTCAAGCCTGTGTTAAGCAGTAACCAGAAAATGTATGTTTTTGGCTCACATCCTACTATGTCAATGATGGTTTTATTATGTCAGTTTTCCAACATGATACTAGTTTTAGCTTTATGAAAGTATATTCATGTAAAATGTAGTATATTCTTGTGTATTAGTATATAAGTTAATTTCTGCATCAGCTTTCATTATTTAGTTGCCATATTACCTTATCCATTGTCAATAGCTCATTTCCATTGTGTACTTTTAATATTTTTTGAATGTTTTTGATTTTTATTTATGTTTTAACATGGAGAGTGAGAGAATTAGTGTGACAGGGCCTCTAGCTGCTACAAATGTACTCCAGATGCATGTGCCACCTGGTACATCTGGTTTATATGGGTAATTGAACATATGTCCTTTGACTTTGCAGAAAAGTATTTTAGCCAGTAAACCATCACTCCAGCCCCTCCACTGGTTTTAAGACAGTGAATTTATTACATTAATAAGAACAGAGTCAAAAAAATTAATTAGTCATGTGCTCTTACACCCTTTGTCTGATGGTAAATCATGAATTGTATATTATATATATAATTATATATAAACACAAATCTAGACCCAAACAGCAATGGTACCATAAAATTTTATTTCCTGAAAGGCAGACCAAATGGCTGAACCTTCACCAGGCCCTTAGAGGGAACATCTGAACCACAAGACACTGGAGACGGTATGATGAAGACTAACCTTAATCTTCTAAAGCTGCTCACCCTCCCTCTCCTTCTCCCTCTCCCCCTCTCTCTTTTACGGGTAATATAATATAATAGCTCTTCTATATTATTTATCTTTTTCCTCCTTTTCTTAGTGGGTACGGACCTGTAACTCCCAGTACCTGCAAGTGGATATCATCCACAATGAGCTTTTGATCAGAGAGACCTACAAGGTTTCCTAAAGGAAAGATTTCAGTCAGAGGACTTGATGACCCACCAAAAGTTAGTGGTAAGACCCTACTGCTGAAGACACCTTAAGTGGTCGATAAGTAAAATGGAATAGTGGTAAGACCCTACTGCTGAAGACACCTTAGATGGTCGATAAGTAAAATGGAATGGCAAGACTGGAAGTTGGAAGAGAGTCAGTCCTCAGACAGTCAGAGCGTCTAGTGCCAGAAGGTGCTACATGGGTGACTGGGGGAAAATGACAAATATCTGTCCAAGCAACTCATGGTCTAACCTACTTAGCAACAAATAACATGTTGTGATGCCCACACAAGTGCAATAGTGGCACACAGCTATGGTGGGGAACCAACTGCTCTTGATTTGGCTAACTGATCCCCTCAGTGGTACGGGACTCATAGCTGGAGCGAGGAAACAAGTCAGAACCATATTCAAGCATAAGGCCACTGTCCATTATCAAGCTACCATCAATCATGGGCTACAAGAGGGCCTACAGCTATTAAACTCTCTGTAAAAAAGTAAGGGTTATTTCATTTGTCCTGGTGCTAACTTACTCTCTGTTGGAGAATCTGCTTCTCTTTCTTAGATAGATGTAGATCCTGAGGAGAAAGCCATCCCATCATACCTCAAAAGGGCCCTGGTTGAAACTAAGAACAATTGGCAAAATAAGCAAGGGTGCTGTTTTCCTGGTGAACTGGCTACCAGCATAAGAGGGAAGGAGATCAACACAGAGAAAAATCAACTCCTACCAAATCATAGAGCCAGAGACCCAGAGGCCCCCCACACCTCATCACTGAAGCAGACCAAAAATGAACCCAACATGGCTCAGGGAAATTTTGCAGAAGAGGGGGTGGAAAGAATGTCAGAGCCACATGTTGGGTCATGATATGCAGAGACATTTCTCCTATCCATAACTGTGGGCTAACTCCACAATGCATGACCTATATACCTCAACAAGGAGGGACCAAGGGGTGGGGGTAGATCACAGATTAGCCTAATTAATGGTACCAAACTGACTGTATTTGCTGAATGAAAAAACTAATTGTTTAAAAAATTAATTAGTCATGTGCTTTTACTTACACCCTTTGTCTGATGGTAAATCATGAGTTGTATATTATATATATTTATATAATAATATAATTATATAATTATTATAAATATATAATTAATATATAATATAATAATATATACTAATATATTTATATTTTCTTGACCCTGATCAGTGGCCTGGATAAGTAGATATATGTAGAACATAAAGAATAATTTCATTTAATTTGATTTTGTTCCTTAAATAAAACACTGAAAAAATGTAGACTGATAAATATGTTTTAGGTCACTGCAAGCATTAGTTATCATCCTTATAGTCACAGATCATTAGGCAAACCATGTGAACAAAATGGATCAATCCTTACTTTCCAAACAGACATTCTATTTCTCAAGGTTAATATAGTTTGATTTTCTTTCTTTCTTTCTTTCTTTTTTTTTTTTTTTTTTTTTTTGTATTCCTACAACAGGAACTGCTTTAACTATCTTCTTTGAGATCAGGAGAAATTGACCTAACATTCCTTCTACCATAGTCCTCTGGAATGTATATCTTTGCATCATCAAGTTGTTGTCCACTCTAGAAGCTATGCTACCAAAAGATGATTTCCTTCCAAGGAAGCCCTCAACAGTTTCTACTGGTGTTTATGCAAAATATCTAAATGTAAGGGGAACTCAAAGCTCTACCATACCAACATGGAAGTGAATTGAAAGGGAGACCTCCATAAGTTTTTTTATTTATTTTATTTATTTATTTATTTATTTGAGAGCGACAGACACAGAGAAAAAGACAGATAGAGGGAGAGAGAGGGAATGGGCGTGCCAGGGCTTCCAGCCTCTGCAAACGAACTCCAGATGCGTGCGCCCCCTTGTGCATCTGGCTAACATGGGACCTGGGAAACCGAGCCTCAAACCAGGGTCCTTAGGCTTCACAGGCAAGCGCTTAACCGCTAAGCCATCTCTCCAGCCCCTCCATAAGTTTTGAAAGCCAAATGGCCACTTGAAATGAAAGCTCTTTTGAATTGTCTTTCTTTCAATCAAGATCCCCTTAGTGTACACTTGGCACTTTTGAGGCGGTGTTAGGCAAGTCTGCAGTGGCTTATACATAATTCTTCACATGACTCCCAGTGTGTTCCAGGTGAGGTAAAATAGCAAGTGTCAACAGTATGCAACAAAGAGATTCCATACTACTTTGTATTGTTTGCAGCTTGTCAGGAACAAAAAATGAGCATTGTAATGTATAACTAGGAATGAATAATATCAAATGTAATTTTGTATCATTTCAGAAGTAAAAGAAAGGTAATAGCTAATGCTTTCAAGTTTCCATATTACATCAGGTAATATTGATGTGTTTTGTCTTAATAAGTGCCCATTTATCTTTCTTTTGTTTTTTCAAGGTAGAGTCTCACTGTAGCCCAACTCTCACCTGGAACTCTGTAGCCCCAGGCTGGCCTTGAACTCATAGCTTTTCTTCTACCTCTGCCTCCTAGGTCTTGGAATTAATGACATGCACCGCCAAGCCCATATTATTTTTGGTTATTTATTTATTTAGGAGAGAGAGAGAGAGGGAAAAACTGAGACAGAGACAAGAGAGAGACAGAGAGTGAGAAAGAAGGAGCACAACAGGGCCTCTAGCCACTGCAAATGAACTCCAGATACATATGCCATATATCACCTTGTGCATCTGGCTTTACCTGGGACCTAGGGAATCAAAGCCAGGTCCTTGGGTTTTTCAGGCAAGTTCCTTAACCACTAAGCAAACTCTCCTGCCCTCCCACTTATATTTCTTTCATCTATAAAATAACTGGTGACATATCCAAACATATAGCACAAAATTTAGACTCCTATTACTATATCACACCTATATTTTGAATTTATTTGTTTTTATTATGTACAACTAATATTTATCAATTAGAATGGGTTATCATCTCTCAGAATAATTTTCCCTTGAGAACCTTTTTTTGAGATTTTTTTTAGATTACTAAGTAGTATGGAATTGAGTAGCTATGTAAATCCAATGTAATTATCCTTGGTCACATTATTTTAAAAGAATGAGTGTCTTTTGGTGGTAGGGGATAGAATTGATGACAAAAGCTGAAAATTTAACAAAATAATTCACTGGAAAACTCTACAAAGAAGTGTTTCACATACAGAAGAAATGGAACTGAGTACTTGTATTTAGAAAGGAAAGTTCAAAGTGCACGCCTTCGGGTCTTCCAATGACACTTCCTTAGACATATTTATTAGTATATGTATATGTCAGTGACAGAAGTGGTGGGATAGGCATATACGTTGGCTGCTTTCCTTATATCTCATAAAACACCATGATTCATTCCCTAGATATTATTAATATGCCGTTGCTTATAACAAATATAAATAAATTAATCAATAAAATGCAGTGGTCATAATATTGGAATACCCCCTAAGCCTGAGTGAATGTTCTGAAAAGTTTATACAAATAATTCATGATATTGAGAGATGTTGATCTTCTTTTACTGTGAATAAAATAGAGAAACATAACAACAAGTTTTTAAGTAGTTTATGTAATTCTCTCATGAGTACTTGATTAATAAGTTAGTTTGGGGGTATATGTGAACATTTAGCCTATCTTGCATATGTGGAGTTCACAAAAGCAAGAGATAAAATAAAAGCTACCAGAGACTACTAATTAAATTATAATTTGTGTAACAGATTTATATGTATGTAAATGTGTATAATATATTTTAATAGTAAGGATCTGGAAAGATGTCTCAATCAGTAAAGTGCTTTCTTCTCAAGCATGAGGACATTATTTTAATCCCCAGAACAAGAGCAAAAATAATGCACACTGTGATGTGCATTTGTAATTCCAGCATGGAGGAAGAAGAGACAGGAGGATCCTTCATGCTCATTGCCCAGTCACTTTAGCCTAATGATGAGCAATGAGCCAATGAATAGCTTTATCTCATAAAAAGTGGATTGCATACCTGAGGAATGACACTCAAATAATGTCCTATGGCTTCCACCAACATGTGTACACACATGTACATTCATGTGGACACAAACACACATGCATACACACAGTCCCACTCACATATCACATAAAATGGTTAACATTAGGTTTGGGCTGGTGTTAGCCTATTAGTAAATGGTTCTGGTGTCTTTTTCTTTTAAAATTATATTTTGAAACAAGGCATGCTATAGCTGTTCAACTATATTAACACCTCATCTCTATCTTTCATGGATCACGATCATTGGATTTCCTTGACAACTGTGAGCCTGCATATTTGGATTGAAACTGCCCTCTGTAAGGATGTATTGGCCGCAAAACTGGTTCTTTTCTATCTGTCTGTGACAGTCATGCACATCCTTGGGATAAAAGACAAAAGAAACAGAGGAATGAACCATACCTCCTCATGGAATTCCATTATACCTGCCTGCTGTATATCCACTGAGCAGGTAAATGCAAGATCAGATAGAAGCGCTATTGTGTCTTCTAGCTCTGATTGGTAACCATGAACCAAAGTAATGGCTGAAACAGTTCAATGGTATCAAATGTTGATTTAATGTGGACTAAACAGTTGATGAAACTTTTTTATACAGAGCAAAGAAAACCTGAAGATCTGTGAATCCCACTGCATAAAACCAAACAAACCCCAAATAAATGTACTTTTGTTCCATTTGCTATAAGTTTGTGATACTATATTTACTATTTTTGAAGGCTAGAGAGATAGCTTAGAGATTAAAGTGCTTGCCTGCAAAGCCAAGTAACCTGGGTGTGATTCCCCAGTGGCCACGTTAAAGCCAGGTGCACATTCCCCAGTGCACATGCATCTGGGGTTTGTTTACAGTGGCTAGAGTCCTGGAGTGCCCACATTCATCCATTCTCTCTTCTTGAAAATAAATAAACTACTTTTGACAGGGCTGATGTAAATGATGGCATATCAGCTGCAATAAATCTCTTCAAAGAGACATGAAAAAATATAGTTACGAATGATAGAAAAATCATACCATATGAAATGTTCAATCTTATTATTAAAAACTTCAAGTTATGTTTATTATTTTTGTGACCACTATAATAAAACAAAAAATCCGACACAAATGTGTGCTACAGAAAACATAATGATGATAAATGGAATTATTTTAACTAAAGTGTTTCATGTAACATTTCTAACTCGTCTCTCCACCGGCTTTGTCCTATTAGTCCCTAATAACCGTGTGAGATAAGAGACATCTATGTGACAAGTGACCCTCTTAATGAGGATTTTTTATACATATTTCTCTTAATTTGGGATTATATTTTTGCTACTAAAAATAGAAAACAATATTTTCAGGCTTTCCATTTGCTCAATCAAAGGCATTGTCCTTGTTGTCATAATAATAGTCAAGTGGCAGAAAGAATGTAAAATCCAAAGGAAGGGTAGGACTCCTTACAACATGCTCTTCCAGACACAAAAGGCCTGGATATCCATGACCTCACAGCACTTGACACTACCTACAAAAGACCATCATAATAGGCAGAAAAGATCATGACATAAAAATAAAAGAGAGACTGATTGAAAGGGAGAAGGGATATGATGGAGACGAGTTTCAAAGGGGAAAGTGGGGGGAGGGAGGGAATTACCATGGCATATTGTTTACAATCATGGAAGTTGTTAATTATAAAAAGTAAAATAAATAAATAAAAATAATAGTCAATTATTTATACCATTATTAATGCAAGGACTTTTTTCATACATTTAAAATAATTAGCTTTAATCTCCACAGATCTGCAAAAAAGGTCAATGTTAGCTGGATTTGACACTTAAACAATGAGACCTGAAGAATTAAAGAAATATGGGTCAAGATGAGTCAAATTTAGTTTGAACTGCTCTTCAGTTCAAATACTGGAGGCTTTAACTTTCATCCCTTAGCTTGCTGCTGCAAATAAAATAAAATGGCAATAAAACTTTAAAAATTAGCATTTTCTAAAAGCCTCCAGCATCTGGAGGGATGGACATGTGTTATCTGTGTGTGTGCACACTGTTAGACAGCCAAACTGTGCAGGATCTAGGCCTCCTCCAGCTGTGGTGTGTGATGGCTAGTCTCTGTTGTCAACTTGACAGAATTTAAGGTCATGATGGGAACAAACTGTGTCATCACTTTGAGGGATTTTCTAAAATAGATTCAGTAAGGAAGGAAGACCCACCCTGAATGTGGTTGTGCGATTGCATGGGCTTGTTTCTAGAGTATGTAAGGAGAAAGACAGTGGAGCAGCAACACTAATCACTCTGTCATGATAGGGAACACAGTATGACAGTTGCTTCACATTCCTGCCACCATGACTTATCTAAATCATTCCTTTTTAAAACTTATTTTTTATACTGGTTTCTTCCTATATAATGAAATAGTATAATATGTCACTTATAACCCATTACTACAATAATGCTACTAAAATTCATCACATATGTGGAAGGGGTGGGGAGCTGGAGAGATTGGCTTAGTGGTTAAGTGCTTGCCTGTGAAGCCTAAGGACCCTGGTTCAAGTCTTGATTCCCCAGGACCCACATAAGTCAGATGTACAAGGTGACACATGCATCTGGAGTTTATTATCAGTGGTAGGAGACCCTGGCATGCCCATTCTCTATCAATCTGCCTCTTTCTCTGTCACTTTTAAATAAAAACAACAACAACAAAAAATAAATGGGGGATAAAGACATCTTGATGTAAAAAAAATGAGAGTTTTTCTACTAGTAGATCTACCCTAAATAAGTGCTAATGGAAATGGATCATGCATTCTGGAGTTAGCCCACAGTTATGGGTAGGAGAAATGTCTCTGTGAATCATGACCCAACATGTGGCTCTGACATTCTTTCTGCCCCTCTGCTGTAAAACTTCCCTGAGCCAGGTTGGGTTCATTTTTGGTCTGCTTCAGTGATGAGGTATTGGGAGCCTCTGTGTCTCTGGATATGTGATTTGGTAGGAGTTGATTGTTCTCTGTGCCCATCTCCTTCACCCTTGTGCTAGTACCCTGTTCACCAAGAAAAGAGCACCCTTGCTTGTTTTGGCAATTATTGTTAGTTTCAGCTGGGGCCCTTTTGAGGTATGATGGGTTGGTTCTCTCCTTAGGATCTGCCTCTATCTGAAAAAGAGAAGCATATGCTCCAAAGGAGAGTAAAGTTAGCACCAGACAAATGTAGGGACCAGGTGGAGGGGGTAGGGCATGGACGAGCCTAACAGTGGTACCAAGTTGACTGTATTCACTGAGTATAAAACTAATTAATAAACAAATAAATTAATTTTTTTAAGGACTAAAGAATCACTAGTTTAAATTGTAAGGTCAGAGAAAATCCAAAACAAGGAATGGAAGGCTTTTTTTTTTTTTAAGGGGGCGGGTACTTTAAGAAACTACACCAAAATAATAAGTTATTCAAGGTTAAAAATAAAAAAAAAGAAGTGCTAATGGGATGTTCTTCACACTAAAATAAGGGAGACAAGTCAGTAACTCAAAACTATATAAAAAAAAAAACGCACAGTGAAAATAACTCAATAGATAAATGGAAGCATTTGGTTTTTACCTTCCATTTTGTCTGAAATATTCAGAAGACAAATGTACAAGTTAATAATTTCAATAAAGTGTTAACAGCAAACATGAAAATCTATAATTTATGGCAATAATGTAAAGAGTGAAACTCTATTAATCAATGTTTGCATGTTATGAAAAGTTAAGGTAGTACAAAATCAGACGTTACTATAATAAGACTAATTACAGTCTCTTGGCTAATGACTAAGAAGGCAACTAAAACACAAACACAAAAATGAGAAGATAAACAATATTTTACATTAGGAAAAACATAATATTATAACAGTAAATAAAGGACTGTAAGGAATAATAAAGTTATTACACATTAAAAGGAAATACTAGCTGGGTGTAGTGGCATACTCCTTTAATCCCAGAACTTGGGAGGCGGAGATAGGAAGATTACTGTGAGTTTGAATCTGGACTGAGACTACACAGTGAATTCCAGGTCAGCCTGAAGAAGAAAAGCAAGCACTAAAATGGGGGAAGTTATTTATCAGTAACTATACTGAAGATAAATTGATTAAACTCAATGCGGAAGCAGACACTGGCAGAGAATTAACAATTCCCTCCTCATACCCTATAAGAAATTCAATTTATATCAAAAACAAATAAGATGAAAATGAGAGAATTGAAATCTCCAGTTAGGCCAGTATTCACCAAAGAGAATGTAGAGCAGTTACACTAACATCAGCCAAAGCAGCATTTAATCCCAATATTTGTATAGGACACAGAGGGGCATCATCTATTGGTAAAAAATCATTATGCAACAAATACATGAATATAACCACAGCTAAAAATAAATGAGCAAAAAATGTAAGGCAAAAACAAAAAATTGTAAGGATAAACAGTTTTGCAATGACAAACAAAAATATCAACATCCAACTTAAAATAATCACTGCACCAGATATGCAGAATAACACCCAGGAAAGAGAAGGTTGATCAACATGACAAATCATCTAAAAGTGACAGCCACTTACAGACATCACATCAAAGAATAGCACAATATACTTATGTGAACTAGCCAGAATAGGCAGTATGTATGGTGGCTTAAATGTAAAACAGCCCCCATAATATTATGTGTTTGTGACTAAATCTCATAGTGAATGTCTAGCTTGTAGAAATATTGGGAGTTGAAGCCTTACCAGAAGAGATGTTTTCCTGGGGGCTGACATTGAGCTTTATTAGTCTACTCTGAATATTTACAAGGAAGTTCATTCTCTCACCTTTCCTCCCTATTGACATAATAATGTGAACCAGCTTCCTGCTTTTGCCATACTTTCAATGCCATGAGGACACCTCCCCCTGAAAATCTAAGCCAAAATAAACCCTTTCTTTCCAGAAACTGCTTCTGTTTTGTCCCAGCAACAAGAAAGTAACTGCTAAAGTATGTAAATCATAAATTGCAATAAATTTTAAAGACTTAATGTACAAACAGTTATTTGTAATAATATTGGACTGGAATTAGAAATAAAATTAGTTAAAGAAAATCCTGAATATTCACAAGCATGTTAGAAATTAAACAAAACATTCTTAGCAAACAAATCAACAATAATTTTTTAAAGAATTTACAATAACAAGGGAAATACTAAAGAATATGATATGTTATAAAGACACTGGTCAGTGACCAATTTAAACATGTATCTTCAAAGAGAAGAAATATTTGATGCTATTACCTAAAATTAATACCTTCAAAAGGTTCCGCACCTTCCCAAACAGTGCTACCAGCTGGGGATGATTCTCTGATTTTCTTCTACTACAGACTCCATGTTCCATTCCAACACATTTGAAGGTTTCTTTTTCTTTTTCTTTTTCTCTTTTGAAGTTGGAGGAACTGGAAGAAGGAGATCATTGGGACTAGGCCCTGAATTTTTGTGAGAACATTATCATTGACCTTCAGGAAATAAGGTATATCATCAGAATATTTTGAGTAAGTTTATAACAATATACTAAATAACTTAAATGACCTGTATCAACTAATATGGTAAAGGCTACCATCCAGATTGAATCAAGAATGAAACTAAGAATAGAACAATGGCAAGGTATCTAAGACACTGACAAATCAAAACTTTCTATCCACCAAGAATCAAAGATGAGATGGCTTCTTTGGTGAATTCTACCAAATATTTAATTAAGGATTAGTATTAATCATTCTAAAAACTCCTGCAAAAATGTGGAGAGCAAACAAATTAACTTCAATCTATGAGGGCAACACCAAATAGAAAAGCATTATTAGAGAGTTACAGACTGATATTGACGTAATAAACTTTAACAAAATCTCAATAAAATAAATTATCCACTTGATTAAAAGATTAAACATCATGCAGAAGTGTAATTTGTCCTGGGATTACCAAAATGGTGTAACATCAAAGTATTCATTAAGATAATGCATCTCATAACACAGAACAAATGAAAGAAAGCATTATAATATAGCCTCAATTCATACACAAAAAATATCTAACAGAACTAAATTCATTTTCTGAAATACAATTAATTCAGAGTAGATGGAAACTTTTCCACCAAGATGAATGGGATTTTTTTTCTGAGAACACATAACTAGAATCCATGCATGTATTGAAAAGCAGAATATTCCCTACAATCAAGACCATAACAAGAATGACTAACATCAATTCTATTCAACATGGTACTGAAGAGTCCAACTGTAGCAATTAAGCAAGTAAAATAAAATAAAAGCCATCCAAATAGAACAACTCATGCTCAGAGATGATATGATTATATTTTGGAAAATGCTAAAGAGTTATGAGAAAAAATGGAGAGCTGATAAATGAGTTAAGAAAGATTATATGGTCAACATTCGTAAATCACATTTATTTTTATTTTATTTTATGTATAAATCAAAAGCAATTTATAGAAATTTACAGAAATAAATATTATCACATAATGCTATAGAATACCATAAAATAATTCTAAATAAAGTAAAGCCTGTATAATGGGACAATGTTTACATTAATAGATTGTGAAACTTGATATGTTGGAGTCTAGGTTTATCATTCAGCAGTTAAAGTCACCTGCTTCCAGACTCCTGGGCAGAAACTCTCCCAAACCCACATGAAAGCTAGATGCAAAATAGCACATGCATCTGTAATCACCACATGCCTATAGCAATGGGCGGTGGAGCGAGGAGAATGAGGAAGCTGACAGGCCTGCTACACAGATGGACCAGCAGTGGGAACATCAAAAATGGAGCCCCTGGCCAAAGCAAGGTGGCAGGAGAAGGCAAACACCTGACATGTTCTTAGGCCACCGCACATGCTCAGTGGCATGCACACCCCTCCCCCCCCCACACACAAGTGTCACACATAAACAAATATACACACAGAAACAATGAAAAAGTCTTTAAAATACTGACAGACCTCAAATTTACCAAAAAAATTCAATGCAGCCCATGTTAACATCAATGGTTTCCATTACATAAATGGAAAAACTAATCTTGAAATTCCTATAAAATTTTAAGGATCCTAATCAAATAAAACATTCCTGTGAAGACAAAACAAAACAAACAAACAACAACAACAAAAACTCCCAGTTAAAGGACTCAATGCTGCCCGAAAATTTAGTATCTTAAGCCACTTTTGTGTTTTGTATACCTGGATCATCGATATATATATATATATTTTTAAATATCTCATTGTGTTTCTGAAGTAAATTCTCTTACATTATTATGAAGAGCCTAATGTACTTGTCATTTATCATCACTCATGCTTCTTGACAACCTAAATATTTAGATACTTAGCCATTTAAATATACTTTTCTAAAACTCTTATTCTGTGTCACTGAACATTTTTATCAACTTAGAGCATTCACTATTTATTTACAGGTGAAAATCTCATATATTTTCAGATGTGTAAACATTTTTTATATGGATATCTCAGTTTCTTCCTGCTTCTGCAGGTGATTTTCTTAGACTTGTCTCTCACCTCTTTTATCTTTCCAGTTATTTCACATGTCCTCTATTTTCTCAATCTCCACAACAAATACCAACTTTTCCTGTTGGCCAGCTGCTGGCACACTGCCACAATCACCTTTAGTGCAGAAGTGAAAGACTGAACACATACGTGAATTTCCATTTCCTAATCAGTAACAGGAAGGCACAGCAGTATAACATTTTCTGCTTCCTTGCTTTGTATTTGAACAAGTCTGAGGGATTAGCCACACTGTGAATAACTACCCTGCAGGGTAGAGTCAAACCTTGTGCATGTGTGATTTGTCTGTCATATTCTTGTGTGGTCATCTGGCTTCTTTTATATCCACTTTCCTATTACTTTCCAATAAATGTGAAATAAACTTAAAAAAAAATTTCAATTCTTACCTGAGCATCAGCTTGAATGGATCTAAAAGTATGTTCTAAAAATTGGAGAGTTTTAATTTTTTTCAGCTACCATGCACTTGGTGAAGTATATTAAGTACTTTTACTTTTAAGAATTTTAATTGATAAAATTTTTATTTGTAAACATTCAGAAATAAACATATTTGTGCACATGTATGCAGAAGACAGAAGTGGAATTGGGTGTCCTACCCTCCTATTCTTCTGACATATGTCCTTGAGAAGGAGTCTGTCACTCAACCTGGAGGGTTTTTTTTTGTTGTTGTTGTTGTTGTTGTTGTTGTTTTTTTTTTTTTTTTTTGGTTAGACTGGAAGAATAGGGAGCCACAGCAAATATCTCTGTTCTCTTCAGAGATGAAGTTAATGATATGATTGTCTATGCCTGGCCTTTCATGTGGTGCTGGGGATGGAACTCAGGTCGTCATGCCAGCCTAGCAAGTGTTTTATCTACATATCCATCTCCGCAGCCTAACATTTCTTTTAATAAAGAGTACCATCACTGAAGCAAGCCTGTGATATCACTCTCGCCATTGATAAGCTTTTTATTTAAGGGTATTGAATTTCATATGGGGTAATGTAGTATTCACTTGTATGCATCAATCAATTTATATTACAACAAGATACTGTGAATTGGGTGGCTCATTAATATAGAATTGCAATTCTCATGTTTTAAAAGCTGGGATGTTCAGGGATTAGGAAAACCGTGTGATTGTCTGTTTCTTCACAGATAGCCTCATCTCAGTGTACTCTCACTTGGTGAAGAATGAATGAGATGACAGGGTCTCTTGTATAAGAGAACTCAAGGCATACAAGGTGAAATCTGCTCTCATGACCTAATTGTTGAGTGGGGCTTGTTTTTTTTTACATTTTTAAAAAAACTTTTATTGAAAACTTTACAAGTATAGACATGATAACATGACCATAATCCCCTCCCACCACTCCCACTTCTCTCTCTCAGATTCCCTCTCCACTGGTTCCCTTCTTTCTAATTAGACTCTCTTGTATTTATTTTTATTTTTATTTATTTTATTTTATTTTTTTCTTCTTAAGCTATTTTTTTTATTAGTCTTCTATTCAGCAAATGCAGGCAGTTTGGTAGCATTATTAGGCTCATCTGTGATCTACCCCCTCCCCATTGGCCCCTCCTTGTTGAGGTATGTGGGTATGTGGGTCGAACATTGTGGAGTTAGCCCACAGTTATTGGTACGATGAATATCATGACCCAACATGTGGCTCTGACATTCTTTTCACCCCCTCTTCCGCAAAATTTCCGTGAGCCATGTTGTGTTCATTTTTGGTCTGCTTCAGTGATGAGGTCTTAGGGGCCTCTGAAACTCTGGCTCTCTGATTTGGTAGGAGTTGATTTTTCTCTGTGTTGGTCTCCTTCCCCCTTGTGCTGGTATCAGCTTCATCAGGAAAACAGCACCCTTGCTTGTTTCACCAATTTTCTTTAGTTTCAGTAGGGCCCCTTTTGAGGTGTGATGGGGTGGCTCTCTCCTTAGGATCTGCATCTATCTGAAAAAGAGAAGCAGATTCTCCAATGGAGAGTAAGTTAGCACCAGGACAAATGAGGTAACCCTTGCTTTTTTATAGAGAGTTTAATAGGTGTAGGCCTTCTTGTAGCCCATGATTGATGGTAGGATGATACTGGAGAGTTGGCTTATGTTTGGATATGGTTCTGACTTATTTCCCAGCTCCAGCCATGGGTCCCATACCACTGAGGGGACTAGTTAGCCAAATCAAGAGCACACTAGGATGGAGGGGATGGGAGGGGAGGGCACGGAAGGGGTGGGAAACACTAATCTAGACCCAAATGGCAATGGCACCATAAAATTCTACTTCCTAAAAGGCAAACCAAATGGCTGAACCTTTACCAGGCCCTTACAGGAAACATCTGCACCACAAGACACTGGAGAGGTTATGATCAAGTCTAACCTAAATCTTATACATCTCCCCTTCCTCCCTTTCCCTCTCCCTCTCTCCCTCTCTCCCTCTCTCCCTCTCTCCCTCTCTCCCTCTCTCCCTCTCTCCCTCTCTCCCTCCTCCCTCTCTCCCTCTCTCCCTCTCTCCCTCTCTCCCTCTCTCCCTCTCTCCCTCTCTCTCTCTCTCTCTCCCCTCTCTAACTCATATATATTGGTTATCTTTCTCCTCATTTTCTTAGTGGGCACTGTAACTCCCAGTACCAGCATGAGGATATCATCCACAAGGAGCTTTTGATCAGAGAAACCTACAAGGTTTCCTAAAAGAATGACAGATTTCCGTCAGAGTACTTGATGACCCACCAAAGGTCAGTGGTAACACCCTATTGCTGAAGATACCATATGCAGCTGACAGATAAAATGGAACAGCATGGCTGGAAGCCAGGAGACAGTCAGTCCCCAAACAGTCAGCTTGTCTACTGCCAGAAGTTGCTACATGGGTGACTGGGGGAAATGATCAATATCTGTCCAAGCAACTCATGATCTAACCTATTTAGTAATAAATAACCTGTTTTGATGCCCACACAAGTGCAACGAGTGGGGCTTTTAAAGACCAGACAGAACATATCTCAGATGCAAGCTTGGCCCAGAAAGCATTGTGAAGCCTGAAAAACAGACAAAACCAAACACTCATCTCTATTGCAAGCATAGGGCAGATTAATGGAACAGTAGCATGGCTGGACAAACTAAATTAGCCACCAGTTCACATCAAAGAATAGCCCTCCTTGATGTGGCAGGAATTGCATGATTGAATGTGCATGCATAGTGCACGACCTAGCAACCCATGACCCAACATGGATCAATCAGGCTGTCCTCAATTATATGGAGGAAAGTACATGTCAGCTGGGAAAACAATTTACACAGAAAGTGGTTCCCCTAACCATGAAACTCCTCAAAAATGCAATGCAGCATTCCAAACCCAGCACGTATTTGCACCCACAGGTGGTTCTTCTGTTACCAGGGAGGCTGCTGTTTTGTTTATGTTGTGTGAATAGCCTTTCTTTTATATTATAAGGGATAAAATCTTTCACAAACTCTCAGTTATTCTCTGACCATACCCATTACCTGCTTTAGTCACTATTACCTAATTATAGCACTTTGAGAGTCTCAAAGGAAAGATAGCCAAAAAAAAAAAAAAGACACAAAACCCACGAATTTAAGCTAGAGCAGTAGTTTTCTCTTTATCCCTTCTTTCTTTCCTTTGTTTATTCCTTTGCTATTGCTCTTATTCTTTGTCTTTCCTTCCTATTGTCTGTCATATGTCTTCAACACAGTTTTCTTGTTCATTATCTAATTAGTGGACTTTTGGGTTCGATTCAGTACTAAGCTACTATAAGCTGACATAAGAATTCATAAATCTGCCGTTAATTTAACATACACCAAAGGATTAGTCTTTTCAATATTTCTTTGATTTATAGAGGCCTATACTCACATTTGATTTTGGCACACTAATTTAGTATCTTAAGTTCCAATAAATACAACACATGATGCTTCACCTCTGCTACTTCTATTCTTGATACAGTTTTGCTATATTATTAATTTTATCAAATTGAAACTATGCTTGATCTTTTTAAGGTTTCAGAATTAGCAATTGTGCTTGTAATGTGTATCCTTATATATGTAGGTGAATCATGTAGTCAATTATGCCTGAAATGGGAAAAATGGAAACTCTCTGATCAGATATAATGTATGCTGATTGGATAGTTGTAAGTGAGTGGTGGATGATGGTGAAAAACTGGGGACCTCATTGCTATAAAGAGACTTGTATATTTCCTAACAGTAGAAAATTTGGCTCACTAAGGTTATCAAAACTTAAAATTAAGATAAATCATATTGAAAAAAAATCTCAGGTAGGTAAGTCACTGAATCCACACTCCCATTAAAAATAGTACATCTCAATTATAGGTGTGATGCTTTCATAGAAATCCAAAGCAGATTCAACACACTAATACAAAAATACACTAAGGTGATAAAATACAGATTTCAAAAATAATGTTTCTTTTATCTGAGAAAGGGCATAACAAAAAGTTGGCACAAACACTCACCTTTTATTATGAGGAAACATTCAGTAAAGGAATAGGAGTGTAACATAAATATTGGTAAAAATTCTATGTGAAAACATCTGTGTCTCTTAATAATTTAACAATAAGGTTTGAAAGATTTTGCTTTGGATCAGGAAAATAAGAAAATCAGCCCTTACTACTATTAAACATTATATTAGAGATTATATCCATGGAAATGAGGAAAGAGAAACAAATAATAGACATCCATATTCAACAGGAAGCAAATTGTCTTATATTGAAATTATTTAATATGTAAAAAATCCAAAATAATCAATTGTTAATGACAAAGCTGATGAATATGTTAACAGAATGTTATGACAGAGAATACATACAAGAAAGTCTACTTTGTATAAAACACTAGAGATAAGCAATGTGAAAATTAAGCCAGATAATTATTTATATAAAATAACATAAAAGAATAAGAAAAACCTTAAATTTAATTTGAAAGGAAAGACACTGCAGTAAAATGCTGTTGACGTGAAAAACAATTAGAAAAGTGCCCATAACCATGGATTATAATTTATAAGGCATCAGGATACTTAAAAGCAAAACATTTCACCACAATACTATAAACATTCCAACTGTCCTTCTTCATGAAAATTGTCAAGCTTATCTTAAAATTATAGGAAGTCAATTATATTCTTTTACTTGTACTGCTGTAGGTAGGCAACAATCATAAAATAAAACCAACAAACTTTACTTTTCATAGATTGGGAGACTAGAAATCTGAATAGAACACTACTCTCTTCATTTCTGGTGCTTGCCATTGGACCCTGGCAATCATTTGTATTCTTTTCTGGGTTTGATTTCAACTATGCAACTTTAATCTTTCCATCTCTTGTCACTTTCTCTCTGCTTTGTGTCCCTCCTCACATAAGATTCCCTTATATGATGATGTCTGCTTTCATTTCTATTTCTAATGAGGACAATGGATTAAAGACTTCTCTTTTCCTAGTATAACCAAATCTTGTTTATGTTACCAGTGCAGAGACACTATTTTAAATAAAGTTACATCCATGAATACCAAGATTTAACAATTTAGCACATCTCTGTAAAAGACACAATGATACATACAACCTCATCCATCATAAAGTGGTATGGATTTTATGTTGCTTACATCCATTTTGAAGTGTGTTGAGGAAGCAAGGATAAAGACAATAGGACACAAGTGACAGGAAAGCAGAAAGGAGCTATGGCAGGTTGGAAGGGAACCGGGGGAGGGCTCAGATGGTTTTGGGAGAAGGAAGAAGAAGCAAAACATAAATTGTGGTTTAAAATGCCATAGTGAATCCTACTAATATATATGCTATTTAAGCACTCTTAAAATTAAAGTAGTAGCTCTTTCAACAGGATGAACTACTTTGTCCTAAATTATATTAAAACATGTAATATTTGTGTACTTAAATTATTTGAAATACTGCAGGAGACAAAGAAGTCATGAAAACAAGAATACCACCATGACTACAGATAATGTTTAATCATTTCCTAAATTTAAAAATGTAATCAAGAAACTGTTCTTATCCTGACTGAAAATATTTACAAATATGTGTATACAGTGGAAAAATAGATAAAAATGAGAAAATAGGAGAACAATGTAATCTGAAATCCTATTCCTCAACTTAAGGTTACAAGTCAGCAGACTATTTAAATAGAAGTGAGAATTCAGCTACAGAAAACACATTTTCAACTAGCAGGTTCAAAACTATGAGTTTGAAAAAAAAACCTAAATGCTTCCTTACAAAAGCCAATGAGGATTAAAGACTGGATAGGAAATTGTGTACATTTCTACTAGAATATGAAGATTAAATCAAAATATAATTGGTACATTAGACAATATTCTCTGGTAATTTAAAAAATTTCATTGGAGAAGGTTTTCCCCAGCTTTTGCAGATCTCAAGGATACATGACCAAAACTTTTAGAGCCCACAGCCGTATGTATCTCTGCATGTCTTGTGCTGTAGTTGTATACCACAAACAGTGATGGTGAAAGAAGTAGAATCTTGTTTGGAGCTGGAGAGATAGCTTAACAGTTAAGATGCTTGCCTGAGAAATCTAAATACCCAGGTGTGATTTCCTAGGACCCAAGTAAACCAGATGCACAATGGGGCACATGCATCTGGAGAGGGTTTGCAGTGGGTAGAGGCCCTGGGGTGCATACACAAACACACACACACACACACATACCCACACACTCCCTTTCTCTTTTCTCTCTCTCTCCCTTTCAGGTTCTTTCTCTCTCTTTCAAATAAATAAATAAAATATTTCTTAAAAAATCTTATTTGTATGTTCTCCAACCACTTTAATGCATAAAGATTATTTACATACATAAAACTGACCCATAATGCAATTTTTTTCACATGCCCTCTTCAGTTAGAACTAGGACTAATGCTTATACTAATACTTCTAATCTACTATGTTTTGGGGCAAAATTCTATTCAAATATGAACATAAAAATGTAATGGTGATATTAACTCTCAAGTAACATTATAATTGCAATGAAAATTATTGCATTATAATTGCAATGAAAATTTTCCATGTAAATCAGTCTATTATTCCTCTAAATTTACCAATGGCAAGTATTTGTAGGTTCCAAAACACACAATATAATTATTTTCCATATGGACAGAACATCCAGAATTCCATGAAATTATATTTTAAGCAACTTTCATGAATTTACTAAATGAGGAAATTATTTTGAGTTAAAAAAGTTATTGCTCATAATTTTAAAAGAAAAAAATAATATGTAAAACTTCATAATGACACAAGAATTGCAGTCCAGATGGCCAAAAGCCTTGTTTTCTGCTTGTCTAGGGAAGGTGTGAGGCCCTCCTTCTCCCTGGAACTTGTCTCCTTACTTGTCTACTCTCCTTTGTTTTCACCTGTAGTTTTCCCGTATTATACTGGGTCTCTAATTCAGCTTCTGAGCTCCCCACACCTATAAGTAATGTTTAATTTTCCTCATTGTTTTATTTTCAATACACATTATGAGTCTCTTTTAAATGATCAAAGTCTAAGAGTAAATTTTAGGGCTGGGAGATGGCTTAGCGGTTAAGGTTCTGGCCTGCAAAGCCAAAGGACCCAGGTTTGACTCCCCAGGACCCATGTAAGCCAAATGCAAAAGGGGATGCATGCATTTGGAATCCGTTTGCAGTGGCTTGAGGCCCTGACATACCCATTCTCCCTCTCTCTCTTTCTGTACCTGTCCATTTCTGTCTCTCTCTCTCTCTCTCTCTCTCTCTCTCTCTCTCTCTCTATCTCTATCTCTATCTCAAATAAATAAATAAATAAATAAAATAAGGGTAAATTTTGTTGTACTGACTAACACATTCTTTCTCCCCTCTATCACTGCCATTCTCAAATTGCTTTTGGAACTTCTTTATTTCAAAAATAGCATGAACTAGATACCTTAAACAAAATTGACTTTCTCTTAGGTCCTGAATCCATGATCAGATACTAACAGGGTTACTGTGAGGATTCTTTGTTCAACTTACATGTGACTGCTCTCCTTCTCCTCTTCACTCTGTGTCTGTACATCTCTGATGTCTGTGTATGCTCAAACATCTTTGTTCTGTAAGACACCAACAAAATTGAAACAAAGAACATCCTCAGGGCTTCTTTTTATCTTAATTACCTTTTGAAAGTACCATTCTTCAAATACAGTCACACCCTTAGGTATTATGATTAAGAATTCAATGAATTTTATGAGGAAGATATCATCAAATC
The DNA here is from genome assembly GCF_020740685.1 of Jaculus jaculus. Lineage (NCBI taxonomy): Eukaryota > Metazoa > Chordata > Mammalia > Rodentia > Dipodidae > Jaculus > Jaculus jaculus. The sequence goes on along the minus strand of NC_059107.1, from coordinate 48,563,816 downwards.
TATAACAGAAGATGACATGATGAAACAAGCCAGGATACATGAGAACAAACACAGTCATATTAAACCATATGAAATGTGACAGGCAACTTTTAATTGAACCAATAAAGATTTTGAGTATATTAGTGCATATATAGTTCTGAGGATCAGGGTCATGGCCAGGACTAGGAATACAGTAGGAGAGTCATCAACACCTAATTCTTGAATGTAACAAAATAAACCTTTATAATGATGTGGCATAATGAAGCAAGGACAATACCACAGAATCATGTATGCATGAGATCTAGATGGCAAAGCCTCAATATATGGTACAATTTAACTATAGGTAAGATAAAAGAGAAGCATTATTAATAATAAATTTCCTGGGCTGGATAGATTGCTTAGTGGTTAAGGCCTTGCCTGTGAAGCCTAAGGACCCTGGTTTGAGGCTCAGTTCCCCAGGACCCACATTAGCCAGATGCACAAAGGGGCACACATGTCTGGAGTTCGTTTGCAGTGGCTGGAGGGCATGGACCTGCCCATCTGTCTCTCTCTCTCTCTTTCTGTTTCTCTCTCTGTCTGTCACTCTCAAATAAATAAAGTAACCAAAAAATTAAATAAATAAATAAATAAATAAATAAATAAATTTCCTCACAGTCTATTTGTACTACCATCACACTAATAAGATTTCTGAAATTACAGCAAATCCTGAAGGTAATCAACTTATAAAAAAAGAAAAGATTTATTTTGGCTCACAGCTTTAGAAATTTTATTCCATGATTAGCTGTAGTACAACATCAGAGAAAGACATTTCACCATAACATTTTTGCAGTGAAGCCATGAAAATCAAAATAGCTGCATCTGAGGATAAAGCACATCAAAGTATATCAGTCAGACTTCTCTAGAGGAACATAACTGACAGAATGAATTGTATTAAAAAGAGAGTATAATGGATTAATTTAAGGCAGCCCAACTATAGCAGTCTTCACATTTGAGAGTTAAGGAGCCTGGTAGATGCTCACTTCATGTGGCTGGTTTCCCCAGTAATCTCAACCCAGCACAGAAGGCTTGAAGGCTTCCTGGAGAGCTGCTGGTCTTCAGTCCATGCTGAAAGGCTGAGGTAACTTGGTTCCCATGCTGAGGAAAGATAGCTGAAAGGAAAGATGTATATGCAAGTGAAGTCACTCACCAGAAAGCAGCACTAGCAGGCAGGTGGGAGGAAGGGGTTCTCTAATCCCAGATCTTCCTTATATAAAGTCCTTCTTCTTTAGGGGGGCCAACCACTCTGCTGGAAGGTCTCACTCTGGGGGAAAGACTTCCTCCTTCAGCCAATCCTTCCTAGAAGCAACCAAAAAGACCCAACCAAGAGGAATGTCTGTGAATTCCTAAACAGATTAAGTTGACGAGCCTAACCATCACACAAAGGGATAACAAGAAGTTTGTAGAAGAAAGGAGGAGGGGTAGGTGAGATAGGAGAGTGTGGGTAAAGTGTTTGCCTGTCAATAATAAAGAACTGCACTTGATCCCCACTACACACATGTTCCTGAAATCTAAGTGATGGGGAGGAGCAGGAGGAAGGATTCAGGGAGTTCACTGGCCACTTAGTCTAGATTAGTTGGTAAACTCCAGGTCAATGAGAGCCTCTATAAGGATAGCTCACATGAGTATTACACTAGAGATTGTCCTTTGGCCTCTGTGCATACACACACACACACACACACACACACACACACACACACACACACACACACAGACATACACGTATCACTTGTTCCCATACACATACATGTATACATGTATATGTATGATATACTCACACACAAGCAAAAGAGAAGAAATTTACTTATTCTTTGAAAGTTGAAATGAACCCAGTTGCCCAGGACATCCCATTTATTGTAAAAAGTGGAAATATTGAAAACATTGGATGTAATTTCTCCACTTGTAAATAACCAGGTGACAATGTGACTCAGAAAGTGTGTGGGAGTTTGAAAAATTTCAAACGCTTCAGGTAGAGAAACACCTATATTTTATAAAGGTAGAGACCAGGTAAAGAAGAACTAATCAAAAGGATTAGGGATGACATAAAACTAAGATAAAGCACTAAGTGTTTTAAAAAAAAATATTGTGATAGATACAAGTGCCGCCTTTTCCTTAGTACATAACATACTAAAATGACTATATCAGTGACCCTGTCATCAGAAACAAGCAAATAAAAAGGGACAAGCTGGGCATAGCGGCATATGCCTTTAATCCAAGCACTCTGAAGGCAGAGGTAGAGGATTGCTGTGACTTTTAGGCCACCCTGAGAATACAGAGTGAATTCCAGGTCAGCCTGGACTACAGTGAGACCCTATCTTGAAAGAACAAAACCAAAAATGGGACAAAATGCAGAACATTTTCAGAGAATAAGCATGATGACTACATTGACACACATATAGGAAATAGTCTGTTGCATTTAACTTCTCATTGATGACCCAAAACACCCAACCAGAAGCACCCAGAGACCTAGGAGAATAAAGGAATTATTTTGGCTTACATTTTCAAGAGAAGGCTTCATAATGGCAGGGCATTTCCTGGCCATCATGTCTTGTAAGACCAGCTGGGAGGTACCAGCAAGAGTAAGCTGTCTTTGGCTAGCAGGACTAAAACTAACATGCCAAGGCCTCCTCAAGCTATATACCTTGTCAGTAAGGCTCCACCTCCCAAGTTGCCATCACTGGAGATTGAGTATGAGACTTAATCACAAACACAAGAGGCTATGAGAAACCATTCAAATTGAAAATACCACAAAATAGATGAAGAAAATAAAAGTCCAACTATAATTAACAGCTAAGGTGTCTATTTAAGTTAGATTTATCCAGACTCAAGCAAATAGAAACTTCTATAAAAATCATACCACATAGGAAGTTTATGCTTATCTTGTGTTTTGTGCTTAAAAGTAAAACAGAACTGGAGACATGGCTCAGCAGTTAAGATGCTATCTTGCAAAGCCTAATGTCCCAAGTTTGGTTTCCCCAGTGCTGATATAAAGCCACATGCACAAAGTGGTGCATGCATCTGGAGTTCATTTATAACAGCTGGAGGCCCTGGTGGACCCATGATGACTCTCTTCTCTCTATCATACTGTGGTTTCAGATAAATAAATAAATAAATATTTATCAATGAGCAATAACAAATCACCATTATTGACATGTAATTGGTTGTCAGATAAATGCTTACTCTTCAAACATGGAATGAGGAAAATGGGGACATAATGACTGACTTAAACAAGAGCTAAGACTGTTGGAAGCTTCTGGATCTTTAAAAATTCCTTAAGTTTGTTACTGTAATACTCTTGCATCCAAAATATATTTACCATGAAAATCTAATAGCAGTAAAACTAATATGCTTATGCTTAGGAAAATGACATGAAAAATGAGATTTTTTCAAAAATTTAAAGTCAGATCTGATGTTTTAATATAATGATATAATGCAAAGGAAAATATACTGCATTACTTTAATCTAAAAGAAAATTTTTGAAAGGCACCCTCACAAATGCAAAGGAATGCTTCAGATTAACTAGTCATATATCAACTCTATAAGTATCCTCTAAAAATTGGTCTTTACTCTTCCCTCACTCCATCTTTTCTTTTTTTTTTTTTTCTTGGTTTCCCATTAGGAAATTAAGATAGTAAGGCTTTCTACATGTGTAGTGAAGGAGAAAGGCACTATCTAAATTGATTAAGTTTATCAGTAACAAGCTTGATAGGCACAATGTTTTCCCAACTGCTGCCTGAAAAATCTTTGGTTTATTCACTTGCATAAAAATACCTATATAGAGACAAAGCACTTAAAAGAATAATGAAAAGACAGCAACATCAATAGAGCCTTGAATATAGTCCAGTGCTGTCCAATAACCAAGCAACTATATATCTTCTGTTTAAAGAAACCATCAATCGATCCAGTGAAATATGTTTAAAATTATAGTTTATTTATGGACACGAACTGGCAATTACAGTCACCAATATAAACACATTTCAGTTATAACAGACACACCACCAAGTGTCTTAAGAGACTGATAAGCAAGGCCACTGTGGAGAGAAACATGTAAAAAGGATTGTGATGGATGAGTGAAAGCAGCAAAATTTGTTTATGGGAAAGCAAAGAATATGCAGTGCTGGAGAAGGCAATAAATTGCTATGTGCACACAAAGGCATTCTGTCTGTAATGCAACACACTTTGCATTCAATGATAAAAACTCCTAAGGAACATGTTCTAGGCAAACATTTGTTAGCTAAATAAGTATATTCATAAGTTGCTTTTGAGAAATATATCAAAACAAAGCAAGCCTAACAATGACAGTAAAATAAAACATAAAGAATAGACTGTACACTTAAAGTAAGAATATTATATTGGGGAGATCAAGAAATTAAGGGCTGGAGAGATGGCTTAGCTGTTAAGCGCTTGCCTGTGAAGCCTAAGGACCCTGGTTGGAGGCTCGATTCCCCAGGACCCACATTAGCCAGATGCACAAGAGGGCATACATGTCTGGAGTTCATTTGCAGTAGCTGGAAGCCCTGGAGCGCACAGCGCACATTTTCACTCTCTTTCTATCTGCCTCTTTCTCTCTCTCTCTGTCACTCTCAAATAAATAAATAAAAATGAAAAAAAAATTAAAAAAAGAAATTAAAATTACTTGAGTCAGAAAAGCTATCTTTTAAAAGGCTCAGCATAGTAATACAACTGATAACTGATACCCAGGAGTAAAGAGAGGCATTTCTTTTTTTTTTTTTTTCAGTTTCTATATTATTGTTGATCCAGATTTTACCTTCAGGCTTCAGAATCCCAGAAGTGGTTTTGTGGACTTTACTATGAAGTAAAGAAAATGAGAAAGGGGAATAAAAAGCTCCTTCTCAGTTAGTATTTGGGAAAACCCTTGTAGAGTTTTTAATTGCCTTGTCAGATGTAGCTGTTCAGGAAGTCTGAGGAGGAATGGAGGAAGGTAATTATACAAAATTAGCTAAGTGTCCTGAGATCATCCCAGTTTTAACATGGATAGTACTACAGTGTAGAAATCCTATAATTCCAGGGAATGGCAAATCAAATTACCTACTCTTTAAAAAAAGGAGAAGAGAGCATCATGCCTTCATCTAAAGATAATTATGTGCTATCACTGTGTTTCCTTTTAACTAATATTGGGTGTAGTTAATTCTGTGCTAGAACATGCAGACCCCAGTATCATTAACAATTAAGAGAAAGGTCCTGGGGAAGATATATTTCTTAGTGAATTGATAAAATTATTTACTTTCCTCAAGTAATCAAAGTTTATGGGATAGTGATTTCTTATTATTTGTGGCATATAGAACTGTGTATAAAATGGGAAGTTTAATCATGGTTGACATCTCTTCTCCCCCCAAAAAGGATTATGTAAGGTAACAGGACCCACCCAAATGAGAAACTCTGTGTGACTATACAGAAGGGGAGACAGCAATCTCTACATTCTTAAGGAATTTCTAATGCTAGAAACTGGAGAGTAGATGTTTAGTAGTTGCTCAAATGTTACCAACTGCCCCATACAAATCCATGCAGCTCTTATGACTATATAGCTTGAAAGAATCAGCAGTTAGCCAAGATAGGGGAAGTTGTATTCCAGCAATAAACAAATAAATAAAAATAAAACAACATAAATTGAGTATATATGTTCAAACCTAGTACTGGTAGAAAAGAAGTATACACAAACATCCTGTGTCCTCCAATGTCTTCTCAACCATAACTTCAGCAGAAGAAAGCCCCCTTGCTTCTGATAATGCATATAGGAGAAGCCTGCGAAGAATACAATTACAGAGACTGTGAAGTTGAGTTAACATCCAATGAATTCAACTACAGTTTGACTTGATTGGATTTCTTCTATTGAATAATTGATGAGGGAAAAATAAGGCTCATTTGCAGGATAGGAATAGAAATATTTTAGGGTGGACCATATCTGTGATTCTGCACTACATTGGTATATTCTTTAAGGAGATTGATTTGAATTTTCTTTTCTGCTAAAATTGTTACCATCAAATATAAGACAGTTTGTACGGCCTTTCATATAGAAGAGGCTCACCAAGCATGCAACCAAAAATAGACCCAATCATGTGATTATAACTCCTTACAGGATTATCCCTTTTGGAAACCTAACAGTTTGGAACCATTAGGAGTTATTTAAAAGCAATATCAAGTGTTCAGATAGTTATCTATATCTTCCTGGAGTGGCAAAAAATATGGAAGTTGTTCAAACAGCGTCAAACAGGGACGAAAAGGCAGGATAGAATGTTGCTTAGGTCAACACAGTATGTTTGTGTGAGTAAGCCATGAAGATGTCAATATTGTTCATCATAGAATATTTCATCCCAAGTTCAGCTCAACACATTATACAAAAAAAAAAAAAAAACCAACAAAAACAAAAACCCATAAAATAAAGCCAGGAGTGGTGGTGCCTGCCTTTAATCCCAGAGCTGGGAGGCAGAGGTAGGAGGAGTGCCATGAGTTCGAGGCTGTCCTGAGACTTCATAGTGAATTCTAGGTCAGTCTGGGCTAGAGTGAGACCCTACCTCGAAAAACAAAACAAAACAAAACAAAAAAAAAACATAAAATAGATAAACAAGTAGAGAAGTAAAATTTTTCAAAATTCAACTCTGGGGGCTCTAGGATGATGGCTTATAGGTACAGTGAAGGCCATACAAGCAAAAAGACCACGTTGGGATACAGAGCACACTGGGAGTGGTGAAGCATGCCTGAGAGCCCAGTACTCAAAGATGGAAACAGAAGGATCTTGACGTAAAATTAGGGACAGTTAATGTTAATTGGCATACTTCAGGGTCATTGAGAGACCTTGTCTCAAAAATGACAAGGAAAAATTGTTAAGGAAGACACCCAATGTTGCTCTCTGCTCTGTATGGCTGCATCTGTTCACTTGAAGAAATACATGTACATGAACATATGTGCCAATACACATAAGAGCACACATACACTCACACTTGAACAATACAAATATACAAATGCCAACACTACAATGTAAGAACTATGTCATGTAAAATGGTATGATGGATTATATTGGGACAGAATTCAGGAAAGTTTGGGAGTAGAAATGAAAAGATAAATAAGTTATTAAGTAATGCAATGGGAAGGGAAATGCCAACCTGCTAAATAGGGTGCAGAAGATGTAGTAACAAACTACATGACACAGGCTAGCCCAGAAGATGGGATGATATGTTCTTCTTTTTCATATGTTTCAATATGTTTCTTCTTCTTGGTTCTAAGGCATGGTCACCAGCTACCCCGAAGGGAATAGCTGAAGCCTTCATGCCTCATAGTGGATACCAAGGGGGCGGGCACACCAAGTGGCAGTGGTCAGGGTTAGGAGATGGAAGAGCATAACCTGCTATATTATAAATAAAATTAAATTAAAAAAAAAATAAAAAATACACAAGAACAAGAGCTAAAATTTTAAAAATAAAACAAATCTATTCAAACTAAGGTTTTTACTATGAAATTTTCAAAATATAAATACCAGCTACCTGAACCTATGAACAACAAAATATATAGAGAGTGTATGTATGAAAACCATATTCACAAGAAGTATAACCATGCTAGGGAATGGATGGTAGAGCAGAGGCTGGACATCACATCTTGTATAACACATGACAGGAAGCTCTTGCAAGGGTGCTGGACTAAAGCACCCCAAAGCCAGACCCCAGAAAACACCTTGTCCTGGAAGGCTTCACCTCCCAAAGTGCCAGGAGTTGAGGATTCAGTATTCAAAATAATAAGCCTATTAGGGGACATTACATTCAATTTAACACAGTTAAGAATGTATGTCACTATATTTGCTAACATTGACTCAATGCCTTTAAAAACAAGTGGTTCATAAGTTTAAAAAAAGAACTTTGTAATTTTAAAGAAAATTTATTTATATTACATCAAAACTAATAAAGTAAATATTGTTTCCATGACATCAGGCTAAAGAAATGAGAATCAGAGAAATGGCAATGTAATCCTGCATTCTGGAAAATAATGCTACCTTGAAATCAAAATTCCATTTCATTTCTAATTCTCAGCCATTCATGCATCATTCCAATCTTCTAACACAGCCTCCCTGAAGGGCTCTCAGGAAGAAATACAAGCAGAAAAATGTTGTGTTTGGCATTCATGTCTCAAAGGCACAGTTATCAAAGGAAAAACTTTCTCTTTCAATAAAACAAGTCTTTTTATCTATATAAATACAGGATACTTACAATGGAAGGTGCCTCCTAACTGGAAAATGTTTTTGAATATTGAACTACATTCACCTACGGCATCATTTGCTCTTTGACAGTGAATTGTTTCATGGATTTTGAACAACTTGAGATATAGGAGCTGATATACTTGCATTGAAATCAAAGAAGTATAAAAACTCATAGGGGGAAAAAAAAAACACATAGGGAGCTCGGCATGGGGGCATATGCCTTTGCTCTTAGCACTCAGAGGCAAAGATAGGAGGAGCACTATGAGTTTGAGGCACCCTTAGTCTATATAGTATATTCCAAATCAGCCTGGAATGGAGCAAGACCTTATCTCAAAGAACCAAAATAAATAAATAAATACATAAATAAAAACAAAAGCAACATAGGGCTGGAGAGATGGCTTAGCAGTTAAGGCACTTAGCTGCAAAGTCAAAAAACCCAGGTTCAATTCCCCTTGATCCACATAAGCCTGATGAACAAAGTGGCACACGTGTCTAGAGTTTGTTTGCAGTGACTAGAGAGGCCATGGTTCACCCTTTCTTCATTCCTTCCTCCCTTTCTTTTTTCTTTTTCTTTCTTTCTTTGTTTTTCTTTCAATGTTATCTATTATCTACCTACTTTTCTATCTTAACTATCTATCATCTATCATCTACCTATCTATCTCTTTCTTCATTCCTTCCTCCCTTTCTTTTTCTTTCTTTCTTTGTTTTTCTTTCAATGTTATCTATTATCTACCTACTTTTCTATCTTAACTATCTATCATCTATCATCTACCTATCTATCTCTTTGTCTCTCTCTCTCTGAAATAAAACATATTTTGAAAAACAATAAACCTTACCAAGCATTCTAGCAACCACCACAACTGTACTTTTTACTGTAGTATTTCATGAGATTAGGATAAATTCTTGGGCATTATATTAGTTCTTCTGTATTGAGAATATATATTGATTCATTAACAATAGCCATACTATCTGAATAAATTCTTACGCACCACTATGAGATAACAGGAGTATGGGCTTTATCTTAGTATATTTTAACTTCATTTGAAAAAAGGAGAGTGAGTGAGAGAGAACTTCATGTTATTTTTTTACAAAAGATTATGAGGTAGTTATCCCAATTTTACAGAAAGCATGAGAATTAAAAAAAAATAAAATAGATAAAAGCATATTGAATTGAAATATTTTGTAAACTCTGTGCTCTGTACTTGAGATGTAACTCAGCCACCATGCATTACAGTCAGGGATTAAGCACATTCCGTAGACTGAGAATGACGAGAGAGGATTGTCCACATAGAAAGGAGCTACATTCCTCATTATGTTGTTGTTGTTGGGGGTTCCTTTAATACTAATGACCCAAGTCAGCATTTGCCCAGCATCCTGGGTTTACAAGACACAGATTTCAGGAGACATGTAGTTTCAGTACAGAGCCTAAAGAAGCAGTTCTTAGATGCCCTAAGCTAGAGATTTCTCTTCAGAATAGAATAAATCAGACCAAAAGGAAAAATAATAATACATTGATATTAGGAGACAAAACTCCAGACATTACTTAGAGGAGGCAAGACAAAAAGCAAGGCTGAGACAGGGTACCAAAAGTAAAGTTAGTATGTTAATCATGAAAAATAGTACCAGTGATATCAACTTAGCAATTATGCAGCTTCTACAAGATTGTGGAAGTTTTCTTATAGCCTGTTATGCTTCTGCAGAGCAAGTGATGGTAGTATGAAGGGTTGCATGGGTCACTGTGTAAGATGTTGAAAGATGACATTTCTATTTTCCATTTGAGGAAATAGAGTAGCAACTGTTCTCACACAATTTACTCAAAATATTGAGGGAGAAACAGTGAATAAAACAATTTAAAAATTTTAAAATGCATTCAAACAAATTTGAGTAGAATATTTTTAATTAAAACAAGCAAGAGATTGAGAAAAGGAAAGGTGGGGGAAAGGCTAATCAAAATCTAAGAGGCTGTAAATAATTCATATGGAAAACTACTTTTTTAGACAATGTAACACTCAGGAGCCCTAGATTGTTACTATAAAATTCATATATTAATGCTATTTTCACTTCTGGTGAGAGAAGCTTCTCTTTTCAGATGGCGATGAGCACTAGGATGACCCAAAAGGCAACATAGTGCTCAGAACAAGGGACAGAAGAGTGTCCAGCATTGAAGCATCTCATACCCCGAAAGGCTCAGGATCCATTGTGGAAGAGATGGGGGAAAGAATGTAAGAGCCAAAGGAAGGGTACCACTTCTCACATACAACTATTCAGACCGAAATTGGCCTTGATATCTGAGACCTCGCAGTGCCTAGCAATACCTATACAAGACTCTCATAATAGGAGAAAGATGATGACATCAAATTAAAAGAGAGAGTAATGGAGAGAAGGAGGAGATATGACAGGGAGCAGAGTTAGGAAGGAGAAAGCAAGGTAGGGGAGGAAAATACCATGGTTTGTTGTTTGCTGTCTGTAAGTATAGAAAAAAAAAATCTATATAAATTTTTCAGTGCCAGGGATGGGATACCTTCCAGTGAGTGGTTGGCCAGGGAAGTTCCTGATGCCCTCAAAATATTACATGCCATTCCAAGGCCCTTGGTTTCCCATCAGGAATATATGGTAAGACCCTATTGCTGAACACTACACATACTTGGGATGCAAGGTCACTGAGAAATCCTGCTGGAGATGAGTTGAAAACCTCTTTCATGTAGACCAGCTGGCAGAAGGCTAGAAAAAGCCATGCTGCAGTCAGTTCAATGGGAGGGAGAGAAATCACCAGTGAAGATACTCAACAGTGGACACCACAAGCCTTATATTTGGCCATCCATGCCAGATGAGTCAGCAGGTACAGTAGTGGCCCTTCAGTTTTCCTCGTGACTTGGATGTGCCATGTTTCCGACTAGAAAGTGACCATATTTGAGTTGGATTATTTTTCTGAATGTGCAATACACCCTCCACATCATTTTAACACCTAGAAGAAAGATGTGAACATCCAATTGTTGTTCTACACACCATTTCTTTCATTCTTTGGCAACTCCCATGACTTGTACATGCACCCTTTGCCTCCTTTTTCTAGTAATCCTTTGCATGTCTGATGGCCTCCAAGCAATAGGAAAATCAGTATTTATTCTTTTTAAACAGTGGCCGGATTCTTATCATTTATTACTTTAATGATTAATTTTTATAACTAACAGAGTCCCAGGTACTTTTAGATATAGTCACTGATTTCCTTTAAAATCACAATTTCATGAATTACTTAGGCCAATTTATCTGTCTAGAAGTATATGTAATAGGATATAGATATTAAAGATTTACACATTATTGGTATTTGGTATACTTATAGATTTAGTCAATTTTTTCTAAAAATAATAATGCTTTCCATACATTCTATCTTGTAACTGTTAATGTGATTATAGTTATATTTTAATATTTTACTTTTTAGTTCTTGTTTATGTTCCAGGAACTTATTCAAGATAAAAGTTTATTGGAGGATTTCCGGGTAAGATAGTGCCTTAGGAGCCATTCCAAACCAGCCTAGGGAGTAATTTAGGCAAAACCCCAACAAAATACACTCTTCTTCTGAAAAGTGAAGGAGTATAGGCTATTCTTAGACACAGTGGAGAAGCTGTAGAGACCAAGACCCACCATAAAGGAGGAAAAATGCTGATTGTGGCTGCAATCAGCACACCAGCCCGGGTCAGTCCCGCCAGATGATGGCAGCAGCATCAGAGAACAAGCAACAGATTTTATAACTCCATCAGCCTTCTTGAAAACTTAAGAAATCTGAAGGAAAGCCAGTTGATCAACTGAACACCTACTGAAAGTGCGAGCAACTCCAGAAGTCTGAACTCTCCCATCCCCCACCATCAGAACCAGGAACCTCCAGCATTCAGGCCCCAGTGGCAGTGCAGCCGGCAGAGCAGAGCAGAGGTGCAGCTGCACAGCACAGCATGGGGAGATCGAGGCTGGCACCCAGCACTGGTGAGATTGGAAACCACCCCAAAAAGTAATGAGGCTGACTGAATAGAAAAAAAAAAAAAAAAACAGGTATACAATCCTGCAAGAGCTAATCACTCTTTCCTTCTCAGGATAGGTTATGGAGTATATATTCTTGGTTGACTACCATTTTTAAATAACCAGCATTTGGAGGTTGAATTTTATTGCCTTTGGTGCTTTCATATATATAGGTCCTTTTTTTTTTTTTGCCTTTGTCATTATTGGGGGTAGGATCTGATTCATATCCAGGTTAACCCAATTCAGAACAGAAATCTCTACGTCCCAGCTGACAAGATTAAGGGTATAGAAAAACACCCACCCTTAGGGATTTTGGCTTTATAGAACTATCTCTTAGTTTTAATCCTCACAATTGCATATTTTGCATATTTTGTGCTAGTTTTTTATTGATTGTGTATGTTACTTGGTTGAAGTTTAGAATGTGCCAGTAAATTATTCCACCCAGTCAACTAGAATACTTACTTAGCAAGCAAATTCAACACCTAGGATTACTTGTTTGGCTTGATTGGGATATAAGAGCTACACCTGACACCTTGAACGCATCTCTTAAAGGTATATAGAGGTAGAATGCCACATCGGAGTAAACTGCAGATAAGTAGAAAACCCAAGTGTCAAATCAATTTAGGATGCAAAAGTTGCCACAATATAATACAAGAAACTCAAAGAATCAAGACAATAGGGTCCCACCAAAAACTATAAATCCATCATAAATGATCACCAATGAGATCATTTAAGATGAAATGCCTGACAAAGATTTCAAGAAAATTATGGTATCTATGCTCAGAGAAATAGGAGAAGAAATGAAGGTTATCAAAGAAGAAAACAAAGGATTAAAGAAGAAAACAAACTTCTGAAAGAGAGCACAGGAAACCAGCTTAATGAAATAAAGTGGTCATTACAAGACCAGGTGGCAGATATCATACAGTCCAACAAATAGAACAAAGAGAAAGGCAAGCTAATAGCAAGGTATGAATGGGAATTTCAAGATATCTGGGACAGTACGACAAGATCAAATATAAGAATTCATGGGGTGGTGGTTTGATTCAGGTGTCCCCCATAAACCCATATATGATCTAAATGCACCCCCATATATGATCTAAATGCTAGCTTCGCAGCTGATGGATATTTGGGAATTAATGCCTCCTGGAGGGAGTGTTTTGTTGGGGGTGGGCTTATGGGTATTATAGCCAGTTTCCCCTTGCCAGTTTTTGGCACAGTCTCCTGTTGCTATTGTTCACCTTATGTTGGCCAGGGGGTGATGCCCACCCTCTGCTCATACCATCGTTTTCCCCTGCCATCGTGGAGCTTCCCCTTGAGCCTATAAGCCAAAATAAACCTCTTTTTCCGAGAAGCTGCTCTTGGTTGGGTGATTCCTACCAGTAATGCGAACCGGACTGCAACAGTAAAGTGGGACCGAGGAATGGGATAGCTGCTGGACATCTGACTGTGTGGCTTCAGCCTTTTGGAACTGATTTTCAAGAGGAATGAGGAAGGAGTTGAAACGTTGACCTAAGAGACGCCTTGTAGTGCTGTAAGTACAGCTTAATGCACTATTCTGGTCAGTGCTGAAAGACCTGAAGGCAGTAAGAACTATAGACTGTGAGGTTTGGCTTATGAGGGTAAGAAAGAGCTTTGCTTGGACTGGAAGCTTGCTCTTATGCCTGTGTCCTGAGAAGTTGTGCAGGGTTGATTTGCATAGAAATGAACTCATGTGTGCAGAGGGATATGGCACAGAAAGAAAAATCTTTGGTTGAACTGTTGCCTGTTCAGCTGCAACTGAGAAATTGCAACCTTTGAGACTGGACTAGCTGACCTGCTCTGGGGCAACAAGAAGAATGTAGACTCTTTTGAAGGGGCCTGAGTGCTCAAGGAGTGTCCTGTTCTTTAAAGTCTGGTTTATTCCCCACTGGATTAACCAATTGGCACCCTACCTGGTATCGTGGAGTATAAGAAATGCTGGAAAGAGGGTCATTGAATTTGCAACACGGTCTTGTGTTTTGGAAATGGCCATGGGCCATGTGAAGCGGGTTTGTTGGTTGCCTGCCTAGAGACCCTATGGAGCCATGAGGATGAACCGTGGCTTGCAGTGGAGACCCAGTGGAAATGCCAGGACCATGAGATGGCTCCCAAGGAGCTGCCAGCCCCAATGAAGTTTCCCAGGACTGTGAGTAGCCTAGCTGGAGGGGTGGAATTGGAATATCAGAGACTTGATGCTAGTTAGAATTACTGGACTTGGAGATTTGTCACTGGCTAGAGTTGTTGGACTTGAAGCTACAGATGTTTGCCCTGGTTCTTTTAAATCTTTTATTGGTTGAATGTTTATTGCTATGCCCAATGCCATCTTTTGCAGTGTGAATATTTATTCTGTGTCATTATCGTGTTTTTGAGGTTATTTTTTGGTATTATGGCTCAGTTAGAAGACCATAGATTATGAAGATGTATGAACATCATTGGAATTGATTTAAAAAAAAAAAAACTATGGAGACTTTTAAAGTCAGACTGAATGCATTGTATTTCACATCATGTATGGATATCAGTTTATGGGGGCCAGGGGAAGGATGTGTTGGTTTGATTCAGGTGTCCCCCATAAATTTAGGTGTTCTAAATGCTAGGTTCCCAGCTGATGGATATTTGGGAATTAATGCCTCCTGGAGGGAGTGTATTGTTGGGGGTGGGCTTATGGGTATTATAGCCAGTCTCCCCTTGCCACTGTTTGGCATACTCTCCTGTTGCTATGGTCCATCTTATGTTGGCCAGTGGGTGATATCCACCCTCTGCTCATGCCATCATTTTTCCCTGCCATTGTGGGGCTTCCCCTCAAGCCTGTAAGCCAAAATAAACCTCTTTTTTCCCAGAATCTGCTCTTTGTTGGGTGATTTCTACCAGCAATGCGATCTGGACTGAAACACATGGTATAACTGAAGGAGAAGTGTTTCAATCCAGAGGCTTACTAGGTGTTTTCAACAAAATCATAGAAGAATTTTTTTTTTTTCTCAAATTGGGAAAGAAATGCCAGTTCATATACATGAAGCTTTTAGAACTCCAAACAGACAAAATCTGGAAAGAACCTGTCCTTGTCATGTTATAATTAAACTACAAAACACACAAACCAAAGAAAATATATTGAAAGCGGTTATAGAGAAGAAGCAAGTCATCTACAAAGGCAAGCCCATCAGAATAACTGCATATTACCCAACACAAACCTTAAAAGCCAGAAGAGCTTGGAACAATGTATTCTAAGGTTTGAAAGACAACAACTGTTAACCAAGATTATTTTAATCTGCAAAGGTATCTATCCAAATTGATGGCGAAATATGGATATTCCACAACAAAAACAGACAAAAGAAGTTATGACTACTAAACCAGCTCTAAATAAAATACTTGAAGGAATCCTTAAGGCCAAAAAGAAAGGAAAGCACACAAGTAGGAAATAGGAAAAAATAAACCACACTCAAATAATAGGTAAAACAAATGAGTAAAGGGAAAACAGGAAACACTACAAAATAAGAAAAATAGTGAGAATAAATTCATACCTTTCAATAATAACTCTTAATATCAATAGGCTCAATGTACCATCCAAAAGACACAGGCTTGCAGACTGGATTAATAGGCAGGATCCTGCCATTTGTTGCCTCTAGGAAACTCATCTCTCAATAAAAGATAGACTCTGCCTTAGGGTGAAAGCATGGAAAATGGTATTTCAAGCAAATCGGCCTAGGAAACAAGCAGGGGTTGCTATCCTTATATATGACAGGATAGATTTCGAAACAACATGAGTGATGAAAAATAAATAGGGTCATTTTATACTGATTAAAGGAACACTCCAGCAGGAGGACATTATAATCATAAACATATACGCAATTATTATGGGTCTCCCAGTTTCATCAAACAAACACTATTCAACTTAAGGTCACAGATAACATCAAATGCAATTGTAGTGGGAGACTGCAATACCCCACTCTCATCAGTTGACAGGATATCCCAGCAAAAAATGAATAGAGAGACATATGAATTAAATGATGTCATGGAACAACTGGACCTAACAGGTATTTACAGAACATTCCATCCAAATGCTATAGATTTTAAGCTATATTACAAAGCCATAGTAATCAAAACAGCATGGTATTGCACAAAGACAGATATGTAGATTAATGGAACAGAATAGAAGACCCAGATGTAAATCAAGGTAGCTATAGCCATCTGATTTTTGACAAAAGTGCCAAAAATATTCACTGGAGAAAAGACAGCCTCTTCAACAAGAGGTGATGGGAAAACTGGGTATCTATATGTAGAAAGATGAAAATAGAAACTGTGTTTCCCCATGCACAAGAATCAAATCCAAGTGGATCAGGGACTTTAATATCAGACCTGAAACTCTGAAATTGCTAGAGGAATAAGTAGGGGAAACCCTTCAACATATTGGCATAGGTAATGGCTTTCTGAATATAACCAAAATTGCTAAGAAAATAAAAACACTTATCAACTACTGGGATCTTATGAAATTACAAAGTTTTTGTACAACAAAGGACACTGTGAATAGAGCAACGAGACAACCTAGAGAGTGGGAGAAAATCTTTTCCACCTACATATCTGACAGAGGATTAATATCCAGAATATATAAAGTATTAAAAAAATAAGAAATCAAACAACCCAATAAAAAAATGGGTTATGGACATAAATATAGTTGTCACTGGAAGAAATACAGATGGCATATATACATCTAAAAATAATGTTCAACATGCTTAGCCATCAGGGAAGTGCAAATTAAAACTACCTTGAAATTCTATCTGTCTCCTGTCAGAATGGCTACCATAAAAAAACAAATGACATAAATGTTGGTGAGGTTGTGGTAAAAGGGGAACCCTTCTGCACTGTTGGTGGGAATGTAATCTGGTACAGCCATTGTGGAAATCAGTGTGAAGGTTCTTTATATAAATTTGCTATATGATCCAGCTATAGCACTCCTAGGCATGCATCCTAATGACTCTTCTCACTACCTTAGAGATACTTGAACAACCATGTTTACTGCTGCTCTATTCACAATAGATAGGACATGGAACCAGCCTGGATATCCCTCCACAGATGAATGGATAATACAGATAATGGTACATCTATCCAATAGAGTTCTATTCAGCAGTAAAGAAACATGAAATTATGAAAATTTCATGGAAATGTATGGATCTGGAAAGGAATATACTAAGTGAGGTAATCCAGGCCCAGAAAGCCAAATGTTGCATATTCCCTCTTATATGTGGATCGTAGATACAAATGTATAGACTTGTGTGTGATTTGAAACCAATAATCAATAGCAGAGTCTCATAACCTAGAAAAAGGCTGTAAGGATGGGAGGAGAGGAAAGTCTTAAAAGGATGGTATGGTATATATGTAAGTAGAAGAACAGATTACAGAGAGGGTAAAGGCCTAAGTGAGGTCAGGGGAAGAGATTGTTTAGAAGAAAGATGGGGGAGGGTCAATCTAAATTCAAGATATTCTGAAGAAGGAAATGAAATCTACTTTTTAAAATAATGGCCCATCCAGAAGTCATAGATTTTTACTAGAAAAATTTCAATGCCTGGGATGTGATACCTTCCAGTGAGTCATTGGCCAGGGAGGTCTATGTTGCCTCCAAAATATTCTAGGCTATTGCCACAGCCCTTGGTTCCCCATGAGAAACGGATAGTAAGATCCTATTGCAGAAGACATCACATGCCTGAGTAGCAAAGTCACTGGGAATTCAAAGTGGTAATGAACAGAAAACCTTCTCCCTGTAGCCCAGCAAACTGAAAGATGTAAAAAGCTGCACTGTATGCAGTCTTATGGGAGATAGAAGTCATCAGCAGTGAAAACAATGTACACTGGAAACCTCAAATTTGGCCAGATAGGACAAATGTCTGAACGAGTGCAATAGTGGCATGTCTGCTCTGAGGGAAACCAACTGCTCTCGAATTGGTCTGAACGCCCATTCTATGAAAGGGAATACATGCCTGGTACTGAAAACCTAACCAAAAGCCTATGGGAGGATTGGTCGTGAGCCTTAGGGGTATAAAGCCTGTTCTTATCTGGATAAATGCATATATTACTCACACCAAATTGCCCTAAAATCACTACACTTAATATTCATACTCATATATTATTGTTACTTTCACGTCTGGTTAGAGAAGCTTCTCTTTTCAGATGGCGATGGCCACTGGGATAGCCCAAACGGCAGCATAGTGATAAGAAGAAGGGATGGAAGAGTGTCCAGAACTGAAACATCTCACACCTTCCAAGTTTCAGGGTCCATTGCAGAAAAGGTGGTAGAAAGAATGTAAGAGCCAAAGAAAGGGTACCACTCTGTACATACATCTATCTGGACAGAATTTGGCCTGGATTTCAAAGACCTCACAGTGCCTAGCAATACCCACACAAGACCCTCATAATTGGGGAAAAAGATGATGACATCAAATTAAAAGAAAGACTTATTGATGGGGGGAGTATAAAGGAGAGCAGAGCTATGAAGATGAAAGTGGGGGAGAGGAAGGGGAAGGAAATACCAAGGTTTGTTGTCTGTAAGTATAGAAGTTGTCAATAAAATATATTTTAAAAAGGTTATTGGTAGGAGAGATGATTCAGTGGCTAATGTGCTTTCTTGCAAACCCTAGCAGCCAGGGTTTAACTCCCCATATAAAGACAGATGCACAAATCGGTGCATGCATCTGGGGTTCCTTTGAAGTGGCAGAAAGCCCTGGATTGCTCATACTATCTCTGCCTCTCTCACTCTTGCTATCTAATCTCATCTCCCTCTCTGTCAAGAAAATAAATAATGTTTACATTTTGTCCTATCTTTGCTAGGCTTCTCTTAGCTATGAATATTTCTCAGACTTTCCTCATTCTCGACTATTAAAAGAGTATTGTTCTGATCTTTTTTGGAACATCACTGTCTTGGGCTCTTGTTGCATTTTTTATGATCAGATTGAGTGAGGAACCATTGAAGGGAACATCACATAGGTGAAATATCACCCAAACATATCAAGATTAGCCAATACCATTGATTTATCTCTGCCAATCTTGCCATTCCTTCCCCGGTTGAGGTTGTTTGTGATCTCTCTGTACTGTGATATTGCCTCTTTCCTTTTAATCCTGTAGTGTACTGCTCAAGCTCCAGATTAGCTTATTTATAAGATTTAATTACTGGCATGCCCCACAGGTCAAACACCATCAACGTGACACACTAAAGTGTTGCTTCCTATGAAAATCAGCACAGCTTTTCACAAGGTATGGTGCAAATAAGGTTTAGTGAATTTACTACACTCTACTTAAGTAATAGCAAGGACCATGGTACCTAATGACAGTTTCACAAGAGATTTCTAATTACAGCTATTGTAGATCCTCACAGGGAGATATTTTAAGACTATTTTAGCATCCTTCTGTTTGTATTTAGTGTAGAAAAGATGGATACCTTACAACAAATTGAATATGGAGGAAATTCTTTCCTGCCTTCTAGGTGGTCCAAAAACAACTGGAGTATTTCAAGGTCCTTCCTGGGCAGGGCATCTTGACTGAATGGAAATAAACATCACTATGTGAGTCATATGCACAGGCCATTAATATTACTTTAGGAAGTTCTGCTTCTAAAATTTCCAATATTGACTTGATTTTCAACAGCATAATAGGGCAGGGACACAGATAGAGAATTGAACTTTAACAATTCTGTCAGTGTTTCTTATTACAAACTAGCTATTTCAGAGGCTTATATCTTACCTGTAAAATATATAGTTAGATCAATCATTGCCCCAGGGTCCAGTTCAAGCATGAGTTTAATTTTCTGGGATTTTTATTAAGCAAACTTTTACAGTTATACCAGTACACACACACACACACACACACACACACACACACACACACACAGACATACACACACATATATATCCTACTTTACAAGGTTTAGATAAGTATAACAGTGGTTAGTCTACTATATTAAGAGAATTTATACATATCATATATACATATTAATAAATATAGTTTTAAGGTAATAACATTTTGATCATAATACAAATGGCAAATGAAAGTGCTTAAATTTTTCATAATCTTTATTCATTATAATAAATTCTATCCCTTCCAAAAATTTATCCAAAGAAGCAGAATTAATACAAATGTCAGGGGAAAAAACATTAGAGAAAAAATATAAGTATAGTTTTCTTGCTTAAAATCAGTGTTACAAAAGAAAGCTATTTCAGAGACATAATCCTGCTCAATTATGTAACATGAGGAATCTGAACTCTGAGATGTGTGGAGAGATTCAATGATAGAATGAAAATTTGATGAGGGAAGTTTCTACCTGTCCTTTCACTCCTGCTTCTTTTCCAGGTTCTAGGGTCTGAATGGGTCTTGTTACAGTTATTCATTTATAATTTCCTGAGAATTATCATGTCTGAGAACCTCATACATGATTCATGGGTCATTCTGAATATTTCTATTTTATATATTAAACATATCTTAAAATTATGAACTGGAAACAAGTCATTTTCAAATATTCTTTAATAAGAGAAAAGCACAATAACTTTATCTGATGTCAGTTTTAGATGACTTGGGAGTCTTTCAGATTAAAGACTCAAAGATGCAGGGTAAATAATCCATTTTCGAACTTGAGGAAGCATGGACAGCTGTGCAGAAAGATGATTGGCAGCTTGTGAAAGTGATGGCCCTTTTGTAACCCAGTTTGGCTTGACAAGCAGGTAATGTGCTTGACAACTGAAGTACCATGCTGCTGTGAATCACGAATGCAGCAAGAGAGAAAAAGTGGATTTTATCTTAAGAAAAATATAAGAAACTACTCCTGAGAACATAGGAAGGATCTACAGAAAAAAAGGGGGGGTGAGAGTTGCCTGATGAAAGGTAGGAGGCTGGACATAAAAAATGGAAAAGCCCCAAAGTGCCATGGTTATGCATATGATTTCCGTGGTCATATAAAAAAGAGAAAAATATCTGTTTAATACAATTAGGTTATGTAAAGTTGTGCTTGAGATTGAATTGAATAGACAACTAAGTGAGAAATATAATTGGCCCCTTGAAATATTTCTTGTCAATAACAATAAAGGATGTCTTAAAAGTAAAAAGGAAAAAGAGAGAAAGAAAGGAAAAAACGTGTCTGAGTTAGATCTCAGAAAAGCAAGCAGGTTCCACAGTGAAAATCTGTAATCAACTACTATTTTCATAACAAACACTTCATCCAATTTTGTGTCTGACTAGTTTGTTAGTAAAAATATGTTGGAGATGAGGAGATGAGCCCTCGCCCCCACGAATAACGAGGTCCCGCGGGTCGGGACAAAAATACTATTCAGTTTTAAACTTCTATTTTTATATTTATTGACAATTTTGTATAAACAATGTATTTTGATCACATTTATCCCCAGTACTCTTATTTATACCCCTCCAACTCCTTCTGAGGCCCTATTCTTTTCAAATATCCGATTCTTTCATGTATTTTTATTTATTTATTTATTACTTGAGAGGGCAAGAGAAAGAGGAAGACAGAGAGAGAGATAATGGGCACGGTAGGGCCTCCAGGCACTGCAAACGAACTCCAGACACATGCGCCACCTTGTACATCTGGCTTATGTGGGTCCTGGAGAGTTAAACCAAGGCCCTTTGGCTTTGCAGACAAACACCTTAACTTCTAAGCCATCTCTCCAGCCCTCATGTATTTTATTTTTTATTATCTCACAGAATTTAGTTAGAGTTGCTTACATAAGTATGCATGAGGTCTTATTCACTGGATCATTGGCAACGTATGAGTGGCTACATGACTGAAGCAATTGACTTTGCTTACCATAGGATCCATTCCCTGCAAATGGTGCGTCATGGAGGCGTGTCTCCTTTCCCATTCATCATGAGTATAAAGGCCATCCTATGACCAGAAGAGAAGGATCCACAGCACCCTACTCAATCTTCTTATTCTTACACATTTCTACCCCTTCTACAATATTCCCTGAACTTTGGTATTGGTACATATCCAATTTTCATTTAGTTTATGTTTTTTCTTATTTAACAAGAGCCCATATTGGATTTTTATTTGTTTAGTTTTAACTCACTGTTACTTTTGTATTCCAGTATTCCACAAAGACACTGTGCTACATTTATTTATTGACCTCATGTTTTTAATAACCATGACCAAAAGCACTGCTCAAATATGGCATAGGATGTTCCATTGTCACCATCTGATCATTTTATCATGAAGCTGAAGTGATAGATTATTTGGAAGAAGATTACCAAGCAAAAGTAGTGTTTCTTTCCATGTCATATCACGTGTATAAAAACATGATTTTTAAAAAAAATTGATATTATATATGATTATATAACTGAGGTTAGGGTATGAATAATTTTTCATTGCCAAGTGGCCTTTGTCTCTATTTGCATAATACAGAAAGAAGTCAAACTATTCTGCCAACAATTAAAGAGTATTATTTGCAAAACCTTTACATGGAAAAGTTTTCTTTTCACTATTAATTTACTTAATCATTTATGCTTACTATAATAGACACATAGATATTCACATTACACTCTGGATTCAACCCAGTAATTTTTTGTTACAATTTAATGGGCAGACTTCTGTGTTTCTTTAGCATAGTCCATCATTGTGTGTGCATTAGTGTGTTGCTATTTAATATTTATATTTATATTTAATATTTATAGCTTATTTGTATTCTTCAGTGTTACCTTGAGCAATTTTTACTCATTGGAACAATAATCTTTTCCCTCAAAGTGTTCTTTTTTATTTAACTTAAAATTATATTAAAACCAAAATCTAGGTATTAGATATGCAGGTGAGAATAATGTGTTCTCTCTTATCCAGCTTATAGAGATAGTATATATTCTTATTAATATGTATGAATAAACATGTCTCAAATTTGAACTTATGTTCCTGTATATTTATGTTCATTGAAAATTTGCACTTCTTTTATTTTGCATGAATTTTTATGGAGTAATATGAGCAAATATCTATTCAACCCAAACAAGACACCAATGTTAGACCAAAGAAACAACTCCACTCAGTTCCATATTAGTGAATAAATGACTCAGC
The DNA here is from genome assembly GCF_020740685.1 of Jaculus jaculus. NCBI lineage: Eukaryota > Metazoa > Chordata > Mammalia > Rodentia > Dipodidae > Jaculus > Jaculus jaculus. The sequence continues at coordinate 48,540,528 of NC_059107.1, read as the reverse complement.
ATGAATCAGAGGCTCCTTTCAGAATCATGGAGACTTCACAGGCAGCTGTGGCACTAAAAAGTAGTCTGTAGTTTAAGTGACAAGTCATGAAAAATGCATCCTAGAGGTATGTCTTCAACTTGTATGTAGCTCCAATGAAACAATCTCCTGCTCACTAGAAAATGCTTACTATTTGAATATCCTCATGAGTATTTTTTTTTAAATTGTGTACTTCCAGAGTCTTACAAGTTATATTAAGTTGCTCAAACCTATAAGCAATATAGAAAAGTGAGCAATGAGCTATTTCAGAGGAAATAGCTATACATCATTCAACCCTTTCTTCTGGATCTTACATTAGTCCTTTCCCCTTTTTTAAGGATTTGTCATAAGTAGTATTAGATGGTGACCTTAGTGTGTGATTATTTTCTTCTGGGTGTAGCTGAGCATTGGATCACTACTATACCACAGCAACAGTTTTCAGCTGATTGAACATGGTGCAGTAATCAACCAGTAACTGACAAAATAGAAGTTTCACCCCATGGCTATGTTGATAGAGAGTTGTTGACTTTCAAAACTTGGAATACATTTTTCCAAGCCCTTCTGGCTTTTAAGGTTTGTGTTGGGTAATCTGCAGTTATTCTGATGGGCTTGCCTTTGTAGATGACTTGCTTCTTCTCTATAACTGCTTTTAATATAGTTTCTTTGGTTTGTGTGTTTTCTGGTTTAATTATAACATGACAAGGGCAGGTTCTTTCCAGATTTTGTCTGTTTGGAGTTCTAAAAGCTTCTTGTATATGCACTGGGATTTCTTTCCCAATTTGAGAAAAAAAAAAAATTCTTCTATGATTTTGTTGAAAACACCTAGTAAGCCTCTGGATTGAAACACTTCTCCTTCAGTTATACCATGTGTTTCAGTCCAGATCGCATTGCTGGTAGAAATCACCCAACAAAGAGCAGATTCTGGGAAAAAAGAGGTTTATTTTGGCTTACAGGCTTGAGGGGAAGCCCCACAATGGCAGGGAAAAATGATGGCATGAGCAGAGGGTGGATATCACCCACTGGCCAACATAAGATGGACCATAGCAACAGGAGAGTATGCCAAACACTGGCAAGGGGAGACTGGCTATAATACCCATAAGCCCACCCCCAACAATACACTCCCTCCAGGAGGCATTAATTCCCAAATATCCATCAGCTGGGAACCTAGCATTTAGAACACCTAAATTTATGGGGGACACCTGAATCAAACCAACACATCCTTCCCCTGGCCCCCATAAACTGATATCCATACATGATGTAAAATACAATGCATTCAGTCTGACTTTAAAAGTCTCCATAGTTTTTTTTTTTTTTTAAATCAATTCCAATGATGTTCATACATCTTCATAATCTATGGTCTTCTAACTGAGCCATAATACCAAAAAATAACCTCAAAAACACGATAATGACACAGAATAAATATTCACACTGCAAAAGATGGCATTGGGCATAGCAATAAACATTCAACCAATAAAAGATTTAAAAGAACCAGGGCAAACATCTGTAGCTTCAAGTCCAACAACTCTAGCCAGTGACAAATCTCCAAGTCCAATAATTCTAACCAGCATCAAGTCTCTGATATTCCAATTCCACCCCTCCAGCTAGGCTACTCACAGTCCTGGGAAACTTCATTGGGGCTGGCAGCTCCTTGGGAGCCATCTCATGGTCCTGGCATCTCCACTGGGTCTCCACTGCAAGCCACGGTTCATCCTCATGGTTCCATAGGGTCTCTAGGCAGGCAACCAACAAACCCGCTTCACATGGCCCATGGCCATTTCCAAAACACAAGACCGTGTTGCAAATTCAATGACCCTCTTTCCAGCATTTCTTATACTCCACGATACCAGGTAGGGTGCCAATTGGTTAATCCAGTGGGGAATAAACCAGACTTTAAAGAACAGGACACTCCTTGAGCACTCAGGCCCCTTCAAAAGAGTCTACATTCTTCCTGTTGCCCCAGAGCAGGTCAGCTAGTCCAGTCTCAAAGGTTGTAATTTCTCAGTTGCAGCTGAACAGGCAACAGTTCAACCAAAGATTTTTCTTTCTGTGCCATATCCCTCTGCACACATGAGTTCATTTCTATGCAAATCAACCCTGCACAACTTCTCAGGACACAGGCATAAGAGCAAGCTTCTCACATAAACTTCTAGCCCAGTCCAAGCAAAGCTCTTTCTTACCCTCATAAGCCAAACCTCACAGTCCATAGTTCTTACTGCCTTCAGGTCTTTCAGCGCTGACCAGAATAGTGCATTAAGCTGTACTTATAGCACTACAAGGCGTCTCTTAGGTCAACGTTTCAACTCCTTCCACATTCCTCTTGAAAATCAGTTCCAAAAGGCTGAAGCCACACAGTCAGGTGTCCAGCAGCAATCCCACTCCTCGGTCTCACTTTACTGTTGCAGTCCGGTTCGCATTACTGGTAGTAATCACCCAACCAAGAGCAGCTTCTGGGAAAAAGGAGGTTTATTTTGGCTTACAGGCTCTAGGGGAAGCTCTATGATGGCACAGAAAACAGAGGCATGAACAGAGGGTAGAAATCAACCCTTGACCAACATAAGGTGAACGATAGCAACAGGAGAGTGTGCCAAACAATAGCAATGGGGAGCTAGCTATAACACCCATAAGCCCACCCCCAACAGTACACTGCCTCCTGGAGGCATTAATTCCCAAATCTCCATCATTTGGGAACCTAACATTCACAATATCTAAGTTTATGGGGGACACCTGAATCAATCCACCATATTTCACCTCTGGCCCCCATAAACTGATAACCATATGTCAGTTCTGGTTTAAAAATTCCCATATTTTTTTTTATCAATCCCAATGATGTTCATACATCCCCATAATCCAAGGTCTTTTAACTGAGCCATAATACCAAAAAATCCACCCCACACACACAAAAAAAAAAACCCACATAATGTCACAGAGTAAATATTCACCCTGCAAAAGATGGCATTGTCATAGCAAAGGAATGTTCAACCAATACAAGATTTAAACAGAGCAAACATCAAACTCTGTAGCTCCTGTCTCACCATAGAAGATCTGGGATCACAGAACTTCTGTGTCTGGATTTTACATGGGCTCTGTAAAGTCAAACTCCAGTTTTACCCTTGTACAAAAAGAGTATTTATTCACTGAACTATCTCCCCAACTAACCCTTCTCCTTTCTCTCTCCCTCTCTCTCTAAAGAGATAGAAACAGAGAGACACAGAGAATTGGAGGGCAAGGGCCTCTGTAATCAAACTACAGATACTAGCCTCATGTGCAACCTAACGCTTGCCTCACCTTTGAGCATCTGGTGAAGGTAGGTTGTGGACAGACAAACATGGTCTTCAAGTTCCTTAACCACTAAGATAGCTCTCCAGCCCTTATTTCTCATTTAGTGATGACAATTGTATCCTCTCTGTTATCTTGGTTAACCTGCCTAGATGTTGAAGCAATTATCAAAAACATTTGCTTTAAGCTTTGATGAATTTTCTCTAATTTTATTTTTTCAACGACATTATTTTATATTCTTTTTATTATTTGTTTTCCTAATATACTTTAAAATTGTATTGTTCTTATTTTTTTACTTGTCTAAGTTAAAATCTATTGACTTCATGACTTTACTTTTTTTCTGATATATGTCTTTACTGTTATAAAAATTCCCATTAGGACTTGCTTTTTCTATTTCTCACAAATTGTCATGAGTTATACACATGTGCACTTTCATCTTGTTCCACATTTTCTATAACTTCTTCTATCTCTCATGTTACGTAGCAATATGCATTTATCACTAAATATTTAGAAATTTCTAAACCATCTTTTGGTGAATAACTTTAATTTAAATTCCATTCTGGTCTGAGACCATTTTTTGATTGATTTCTATTTCTAGAAAGTACTTCACATTTTTCTCTATGAACATGAGTGTGGTCTGTCTCAATTATCGTAGTGAATATTTCCTCATCATAAAACAACAACAACAACAACAACAACAAAAAAAACAGTAGTTTCAACTGTACATCATGTCATAGTGTGTGAAAGTTAGATCAAAATGATTAATGATATTCAGTGCATTTTTTAATTTTTTTGTTTATTTTTATTTATTTGAGAGTGACAGAGAAAGAGGAAGATAGAGAGAATGGGCACTCCAGGGCCTCAGCCACTGCAAACGAACTCCAGACGCATGCACCCCCTCGTGCATCTGCCTAATGTGGGTCCTGGGCAATCAAGCCTTGAACAAGGCTCCTCTGGCTTCACAGGCAAGCACTTAACTCCTAAGCCACCTCTCCAGCCCATTCAGTGCATTTTTTTAAAATAATTGGTGATGATAGTGCTTTGATTCAGGTGTCCCCCATAAACTTATGTGTTCTGAATGCTAGGTCTCCAGCTGATAGTAATTTGGGAATTGGAAGCTCCTGAAGGCACTGTATCATTGGTGGCAAGTTTATGGGTATTATAGCCAGCTTCCCCTTTTCAGTGTTTGGCATACTACCCTGTTGTCCACCAGAGAGTGATCAGGAGGAGATTTCCAGCCTCTGCTCATGCCAATGATTATCCTCTTGCCATCATGGAGTTTCTCCCAAATTTGTAAGCCAAAATGAACCCCTTTCCTTCTACAAGTTTCTCTTGGTTGGGTGCTTTCTGCCAGAAATGAAAAGCTGAATGCAATAATAATGATCTGCCTTTATATATTAAATATATACATTTGAGTTTATATATTATAAACCATATTCTTATATAACTGTAAATATGAATATACTTATCTCTTCTTGTATATTATGAATGCATTTTTATATCTCTACCTTGCAGTACTACAATCTATTTGAGTCTGTTCTTGTGTATGTGGCAGAATCATGAATAATGACTAGTTCTTTCTTTCAATGCTAATCTGCAAATGATATTTGTGAAGCATTTTATTGCCTCTTTAATTATTTACACATAATTGTATGAAAAAGTGTATAGATACCTTGTTCTCTATTTTAATGCAATTCAAATCAAGCATTATCAAACAATTAGCATGTTGGCTTGATGACTGAATTTTTAAATGATTAATAATTTGCTTGAAACCTCTTCTTTTTATTTATTTACTTTATTTAGTTAGTTATTTAGTTAGTTAGTAAGTTATTTTTGTTATTTGAAGAAGGGTCTTGTTCTAGACAAATATTCCTACATCTGCCTCCTGAGTATTGGGATTAAAGGCATGTGCCACCACACATGGCTGACCACCACATTTTTTTTCCCTAAACTATTTATCTATTATTTTGTAGTTCATAATAACTCAACTGTAATATTATAGATATTATTCCTTATAGTAAATATATGAATGACTTAAATAAAAGTAAATATATTACTTATCTTACTGTATTGTCAAAAATATACTTTTTATTTCAGTTTGTGTATGAAAATCCAAATACATTCTTTCAATAAGTTAACCAAGTTTAAGCATCTTTTTTTCTACTTTTTGGAGATAAATTCTTTGTATGTGTATCAGACAGATATCTCTAGTTTCTAGGAAGGCCAGGATCACATTGCCTTCCTGCTTTAGTCTTCTGATGAATGTCATTGCAGGAATATACCAAATGGCCCAATTTGAAGGTTCCTTTGAATATGAAAGTAAAACTATTTGCTATAACTAGATGTCTGTTCATGAATAAACTTTCAATATGTAGAAAATCCTTTATAATTAATTATCAATCTTTTCCCCTTTCTCTTTTCTTTATACCCATTAAGTACAATGCCCTACAATCTAAATCCACAGAGGAAAACAAATTACCAAGAAATTTTAGAAACTGGAGAATGAAGTATTAGAAATAAAAACAGTACTTGTATATCCTCTGATCTGCTGTAAATTACCTTTCACTTCCTCCCTTAAAACAATTATTTGTCTGACTTTTAGATCTCAGTCACTTTCATGATTTTAATGAGACCAGCAGGTACATTTTTGTGAATAAATTTTTGTTATGTATCTTCTTTTAACTTTTATGATATTCATAAATGTTCAAAATATTATATATAACTATATATCATCTTGTTACTCCATCATTAATTATCTTTCATATATCAACCATATACTCCTTTACTAATTTTATTATCAGTCTTCATATTTTATTCCTCTTTTATTCTTCTGCAAAGTATTAATTCTCTATACTTTATGTTACCATTTTGCATAACATCATTTCCTTCTTATTAGATTCCTTATCAGTATGTTGTGATAAAAATAAACAGGATTTCATGTTCCAAAGAATGAGAACACATTTTAGATATACTTTCTACTTCCTTTCATTTTGAATATCTATTTCAATTTTATGCTCTAAGTATATAATGGTATTTTCTAGTATGTTACCAAATAACCAAATAATATTACTAGACATTCTACAAAATATCATTTCTTATTCATTTTTTTCATTATCATTATTGTTGTTGTTCATTAAGGAGAAATTTTGTATAGATACATCATGTATTGGTATCATCATTTCCCTCTTTTCTGTCCCCAATCCACTGATGGCCCTCATTAGTGAGATTGCTGCTATTCACAATGTAGTTATGGGTTATGAGTTATGAGAGCATCAATCAGTCATTGCAAGGGTGTGTAATGCCTCTAGATGTACCCTTCCACCTTGTGGGTTATATTCTTTCCACCCACTCTTCTGCAAAATTCCAAGCCTTGGTGGGTATTTTTAAGTCTACTTTAGTTGTAGCTTTTGTATTTCTGCTTTGGCACATTTTGAGTATTCTCAGTGTCTGTCTCCATCATCCTGACACAGGCTGTCAGGATCACATTGGAAGAAGCACTCTTGCTTATCTTGCTAATTCTTCTGTGGTTTGTCCTGATCTGTAACTACTCTGCTTCCTTTCAGATTCCTGCCAAATCTCTCCATGGTCTGTGTCCACAGCCAGTGGTGTCTTTAGTTATATGGTCCTATTTTTCACCTTAGGTGGGTAATCAAGTGCTTTGATAGAAGTATGTCTTATTTGGGGGACTTTGTAGTTCCTTTCATCAACAACTGAATGTGGGCTCCAACCAAATTCTGGTACTGGGAGTTACACGCCAGAGTCAAATATTTTTGGGCTAGGCTTTATTCTACTCTCTCCAGGACACTTCTTACCAAAAAATATCCACAATCATATCCAGCCTTATATCTTTTAGTCTACTGTCCACAAGGAAGGTTTCTATGGTGTCAATTCATTTTGTATTTAGTTTTGTGAGTATCTCTTCTCAACTTTTTATGCCCCTCTGCCAAACCCTTATAACCCTATTATTACCTTTCCTTGGAATTAACTGTCAGGGATACCTGCAACTCAACCTGTTCCAGGTTAGGGACCACATATGAGGTAGAATATGTGTGCAATATGCAATGGAAATAATTTCCATACTCCTAGGTGGCAGAATTAACATTGTGGAAATGGCTATACACCAAAAACTATCTACAAATTCAATAGAAACAACTGGAGTTTTCCAATAAGAAATTTCACAGAACTACAAATCAAATCCTAAATTTTATATTTAAATGAAAAGTTCACAAATAGGAAACTATAGCCTGGTACTAGTACAAACACAGGCATTTAGGTAAATGGAATATAATACCAGACACAGAGATAACTCCAAGTAATAATGAGTGCCAATATATTTTTTTTACAAATGTGCCAAAAAGTGAGCTAAAAATATGACCATCTTTTTAATAAATGGTACTGGAAAAATTGAACATTCACTTGCTGAAAAGTAAAATTAGATCTGTATCTCTCACCCTATACAAAAGTCAATTTAAACTCTTCTACACTCTTTAAATTAAAGTCATAAACAAAACTTCTGAAGGAAAACAATGGAAAATTATGATATAGATATAGGCAATAATTTTCTGAATAGTACCCAACATTGCATAGGATAACATACCATTAATTCACAAGTGGGAAATGGCTTCTCTGTGGAAAAGAACCTATCCTCATCAGACAGAATGGGAGAACATCTATAATGAGAAAACAACTATAATGAGAAAACCTGTATTGATCTCATAGCCTCCAGAATGGGGAAAAAAAAAAAAAAAAAAACTTTATCAAACAAAGGGTAATAGCTAGATGTTAGGTCAGGACAAAATATAGTCACCAAGAACAGCAGGAGGGCAACAGAGACATAATGAAGTGGGTCATCAACATTTTTCAAGGAACCACTCAGCCATTATCCCTCCCTTGCCTAACAATGTCTCAGGTCTAGGTTTCTTGCCCCTTTATCTCCTACCTGGTTGCTTCTGGTCTCACACCCTATGGCTAATGTAAAAGGAACCCCTTCTCTTCCTCACCTTCCCCTAAGTTAACATAAGGTTCAAATTGACTCCTTAATAACTAATTCTATGTGGTGAACCCCCTGACCATCAGGAGAAGAACGACCAGCAAACGAAGATCCTTCTTGATCACACTTTATTGGAGAGCCTCTTGGTTAACAGGAAAGCTGATGGCAAGGGGCGAGGGGCACAGGAGTGTAGCTGCTTTTATAGGGCAGAATACTACGGGGCGCCTGCTGATTGGCTGTCATAGGCTCACCCACCCACAGGAGCCACAGGATAGGCTCGGGACAAGGTGCATCAAGCGCATGCGCAACCTCAAGTGAGGATGGCGCCAAGGCGCTGCCTAAATAAGGAATTGTTTACCTCAAGACTGGCAGGAAGCCAGTGCCATCTTGTAATGGCATCTGCATTAGCTCCCTACAGTTCCCCCTTTTTTATTAACTTATGGCATAGCTCAGGAAAAATAGCCACCTTCCCGATCAGGTCCACACCTAATGATATGTTGACCGATCAAGGGAAGAAGTTCAACCTCGCCTTCCTCAGTGCAATGGGACAGATCCCCTGAGAGTGCAAAGGCGGAGGTCAAACGAAAGCTACCAGATCCCTGCCCATCCTCATGCAATGGGTACTCTGAGACCCTGAGGGTGCAAGGGCCAGGGGAGCTATTTGCCTTTTAAAGCTGACAGCCAAATTTGGGGGGAGGAACCACTTTCCAAGGCAGCGAGCGCTTGAGAAATGATCACCTTGTCCCTCCTGGTCTAGGCTCGCAAGCGGCAAACCAACCAGAGGCAAAGTACGCATCCTCCCAGGCAGCACACCAGGAACATTCCCACTCCTACCCATTCCTTAAAATAAGAGAACACTGTTTAGATGGGAATTTAGGGCTGTCTGAGTCTCCAGGGCCACGGTAGTGAAGGAGGCCAAACTATTCAAAGTTTCAGCAGTCTGTACCAAAGTGGCCATGGCCACACCGGCTGCTATGGCAGCAGCTGCTATTGCGGCCACAGCCGCTATCACCGCTGCCGTGATACCAAAATCTCTTTTTTGTCTGAATAGCGATAGCGTGCTGGGGGCCTCTACAGGCATGGGGACCCACCAGGGCACCCTAAGGACCATAGCATACTAAGAACGAACAGAAACAGTGGATGAACACACGCCGGCACAGGGGCAAAGGAAGTATTCCTCCCACAGCCATGTCCAATGTCACTAACACCCCCAGATGTACTGAGGCACTTCCAAAATGCCCCTTATCTTGTGTCTCTTCCTCTTCCACTTGATTCTCCGTATGGAGGGTCCCGGACACATTATTGCAAGCTACAAGTCCTCCTTGTAACAGTACAAAGGGAGTAAAGTCTGTGCAGCTTCCATTTGTCCCACATAAAATCCACTTTGAAAATGGAGTTGTAAAGAAGCGAGGGAAGACCGTGGCAGAATGGAGCACCGGCATAGGTTTGGGAAAGGTTGATAGAATATCCCAACGTGGCTCTCCTTTAATGGATTCCAGGCACAGGAGGAAGATTGTCCATAAGACCTTTATCATCTCCGCCCTGATGGACCTTACTGTCTTCTGGACCCTCCTCTGGAGATCGCTTGACTGTCCTCTCCAGCCAGGCTAGAACCCAATGAGGAGAATCCTGTTCCTGTGGAAAAACACAAACAGCTCCCCTGGATCTTATTATAACAAGATCCGGTCCTTTTTATTTATTATCTAAGACATAGAAAGGGCAAGTTCGCTGCAAAATTAAAGACTGAAGTTGTAAAAGAATATTAGACACTAGACTAGCAGAGCGAACAGAAGCAGCAGTCTCTAGGCCAGCAACCACATTAGCCACATATAAGGAATCCGTAAACAAGTTAAAAGAAATAGAGAATGTCTGAAAGACCTCCAAAACAATTAGGCATTCAACAATTTGAGGGGAATCAGGTCTAAACATTCTTACAATAGGCTCCGAGCCCTGTTGTAATGATCCTGCGCAACAATGCAACAGAATAATCTGCACCTGGTCCAAAATCCTTGACAGCCTGAACCAAATCCTTTAGTTGTTTATAGGGAACTGGTTCATGTCTCCTTTGTTGAGTTACTGGGTCCTCAAAAACGGGAAAAGCGGAGGCCAGCCGCGACCAGGTTTTTGTTTTAATGAAGCGGCATGTGTCCCCAGGGGAGTTATAGGGTGGGGGTGTGGAAGGCTCTATCGACTGTAAAGGACCACACCCTTGGCCTTGAGGCCCCTTTGTTAGCAGAGGGCGCCTAGGCGGGGACCTATATTGTTCCCTTTTATAACAGGCGGTGGCCTCCTTTTGTCTTTCCTCTTCCCCTTTAAATAATTTTTTTCTTCCTCCTCTGTAGAATCGGAGCTAGCCTCCTCATCTGTGTCAAGTACATTTAAATGTGTAAGCTCCTCAATGGGAGGGTAGAGCCTGTCAAAGGCTCCTTTTTCCCCCTCGGGGGGGGGGGGGGCAATTATAGATTTCACCTGTTTCTCTGAGCTCATCTTTTAAACTTTGATCTTTGTTTAATCCCTTCTTTTTTATTTTTTTTCTTTTTCTAGGCCTAGTTTTTGACTCCCCATTTGAATCTGACTCAGAAAGGCTATCCTGATGCCTTGCGAGAATTTCCCGTTCCCTTCTAATAGGTTCCATGTGGTTTTCTTTACTTAAGCAAGAGTGAATCAGCCGCCAAAACAGCAGTGTACCCTTACCAATTCTGTCCTCTGAGTTGCCCATGTTGCGCTCACAGCAAACGACAAGGACAATAAACCACACAGGAATGAAAATAACAAGGATCAGGTAGGGATCTAAGTGAAAAAACATTATGACTGGGGATGACTTACCGACGTCTTCCTCTCCGTGTATCAAGTTCTGGATCCTCTTCGGCCCCTCGCCCAGTGACCACAAAGCACCCGGCATCCTGGGATTTCGGCACCACTTTGCGGTGAACCCCCTGACCAGCAGAAGAAGAACGACCAGCAAACGAAGATCCTTCTTGATCACACTTTATTGGAGAGCCTCTTGGTTAACAGGAAAGCTGATGGCGAGGGGCGAGGAGGGTAGGATTACAGCTGCTTTTATAGGGCTGAGCACTACGGGGCGTCTACTGATTGGCTGCCAAAGCTCGCCTGCCACCAGGAGCCACGGGATAGGCTTAAGACAAGGTGCGTCAAGCGCATGTGCAACCTCAAGCGAGGTTGGCACCAAGGCATTGCCTAAATAAGGAAATGTTTACCTCAAGACTGGCAGGAAGCCAGCACCATCTTGTAATGGCGTTTGCATTGGCTCCCTACAATTCTATCCTAAGGTTATTATATCTAAAATCCTGCCTCAAAACATAAATCTCACAGAGAAACTATGTACTCCTTTTTTTGCCTTATATTATAAGGTAAATAAACCACATTTGAAACATTAAACAGTATACATCCATCACACATTTAAAAAAAAATATTTACTTTATGGTGAACAGTTAAAAAAATTTCTAAACAAAGTTATGTTGTGATTTTAAGATACAATTCCCAAATTCCTCCATCAGTCTTTATACTTTAATTTTAACTTATATCCTTTCTGAACAAGTTTACCAAAGTACCACAGACTGAATTATAAAGTTTGTTAAGGTTTGGATAGTTATAGATTGTGTCATAAAATTTTCTGTATGTTTGGAATTCAATGTAGTTCTATAAAATTGATTTGGAAGACATTAAAAATATTTCTTTTTGGCTCATCAGTTAAAGGTGCTTACTTGCAAAGCCAGATGCACATAGTAAAGCATATATGTAGAAAATATTTTGGAAATTGTTTGCAGGGGCAAGTAGCTCTAGCATGTCCATTCCCTCTCTTTTCTATGAGAGTGCTTTCCTTTTTCATTAGATCATGGCAGTTTAATCCAGTTCCTCTAATGGGTATATTAAATATAGCTAAATTAATTTCAAAAACTGACTTACAGATTGGATGGACATCTTATTTCTATTTTAGGAATGGTAAATCTTCTCAGAAATGTTCTTAAAAATATATTATATAAAGGTATCCCACCTCTGATGAATTTTAAAAAGTATAACATTTGTCATGTCTTCATAGTTAAGCCAAAAATATTACTACATAATATAGAGTTCTTATTTATTTTGAATTCTGTCAGCAGCAGATCTTTTGTTCATAGTTTATTCTATGTAGCCTCATGTGTCTTAAATATGTAAACTCTACTTTTTGTTAATAGCAGATTTTTCCAGATATCATATATTATAATTTGGTTTATACAAACTCCATGATGTTTAGCTATCAATAAGCATGCATCACCATGCCTGACTAAAACACTGTAATTTTAAGATGGTTGTTGTCTTGTTCATGCCAATTTTGCTAGATGATTATTACTGAGGTTATAATCTAAGTCTTATAAAAAGTGACTTATTGTGATTTTTGAACTTAGAAAAACTAGAAATTTCTCCATATCTTAGAAAAATCCACTGTATACAAACAAAGTTAATATAGTTTGTCTAAGCTTCATGTAACAGTCATAAATAGTTCTTTACTTAAGGCTTAAAATTGCTCAATAGTAAAAAATACTTATTTAAGAAATTACTTTGTGTCTGTCATTTTGTCTCTAATGTAACTCAATGATGACAAATTTTATTTTATTCTTGAGCTATGTAATCAGTCTCTGTCAAGGTTTCACTTAATTAATTATCTCATTTCTGATTGCTTCTAGAGATATTGATACTTAAAACATGTTTCATGCCCTAGAAAAATAATCTTAAATTGCTGTTCTGCTTCCAGTTTTGGGGGTAATTGGTACTGACATTGGTATATAGACCAGCCAAAGTTGTTTCCAAACACAGATGCTAAGTTTTCATATTGTCTTGTCTTTTCTTTATGTACAATTTATACATTAAATCAATTGCCTTAAAGTTATTGATAAAATAATTGGTAAAAAATATTGTTTTCAGGGCTACTAAAATGTTCTGCCTATACTTGTAAATGAAAGATACTTAAAAGATAGAATGTATGCTTTCTATGTCTCTGATATAGCTTACACTGTCACTTAACAACTAAACTTAAATATTAATCAAAATGATTTTAAACTATTGTATCATTTTCTAACCAGATTTGCTTTACTAACCCAATATGTTCTGCACCATTTTTAACTAATCTGTTTTGCTAATCAGAGATTCACAGTCTCTCTGAGTGATTAATAAACATATGTAGAAGCCAAAATCAATTGGAAACATTGGAGTTAAAATAATAACTCCTGCTCCTGGGTCAAAAGGCCACAGGAGATGATGGGACACTTGAACTTCTAGCCTCTGGTAAGTTACCTGTCTTCCTGATTGGAGAGGATGTGGAGACCCAGAAATGAGTTACAAGTCAGTGTATCTGCAACAGGACAGTCATATTTGAAGAAATTCAGTCCTCTGGCCTTTGAAGGGAGGGAGGGCCTTGACTTATCCTAGCAGATGGCAATGCTGAGAGTCATAGAACTCCTCACAGGTCCCTGAAAGTTTCTCCTACAGAGCCATTACTGACCTCCAAAATATAGAGTTAATTCTGGCAGCCTATATGGTCTTAATCACCTAATGAGAAAAATATAACTATAATATAAACAATGAACTAATAGGTTCCCTACCTTGACTGCTGCTCCTCCCACTTGCCTTAGCCAGAATCAGAGCTATTTCTCAGTCCCCCTCTTTCCTTAGCAGGTTACCCTATCTCATCCAGGGATAAGTACACTGCCATCCCAATATACACTCTCAAACGTAAACTCTTTTATGTTTATACTCTTCCTCTGATCCCAAAATAGCCCTCTGGCTCCTCTCTTGCCCAAGCCCACTATCCCTAGCCTCTGAATCCTCATTCTCCTTTTACACCTGGCTTTTTGATGTCATAGCTGTTGACAAGAATAACAAGCTTTTTTACTCTCACTTGTCTTGTCAGTGAGTGCATGGAGCCCATCTCTCTCACCTTATCTATAACAGGTGTCTGCCAAGTGACAGCCCTGAAGCCAATTCAATACATGGATTGTAAAAAAAAAAAAAAAAAAAATGTCTCTGTTTCATTCAGGACCAAGTCTTAACAACATTCTACACTGGTGGGGTCGATCTCATCACTCTGCCACCTCTAGCCACTATGAAACTGCCTTCTCATCACCTGTTCTGAAGAGAGACCCATGTACTGCTTTATCCAGCCTTCCTCATAATAACTCATCAACCTTGTGGTCAGGATGAAAATTAACCTTCATCTTTTATCATTAATGAAGGGCTGGAATTTTAGGTAAGGACAAAAATGGAGTCTCAGAGGACAGCAGGAGGACAACAGAGACATAAGGAAGTGGGTCATCCACATTCCTCAGGGAACCACACAGCCATCATCCTTTCCTTGCCTAACAATGTCCTAGATCTAGGTTTCCTGTCCCCTTATCTCCCACCTGGTCACTTCTTGTCTCACACCTAGGGCTAATGTAAATAACAAAGGAGTTCCTTCCCTCCCTTACCTTCCCCCAGCTGAAGAGCTCTATATAGCAAACTATCTGTAATCTCAAAGTTGACTGTTCCACTCTTGAGAGTCAATCCTGACAACTCATGTTTTTTCCCAAATAAGAGCTTCCATCTTTGCCTCAGAGTAGTCTCTGTGGTCTTGGTCACTCCTGAACCTTACACTAGAATATATAAATAATTGCAAAATGTAACTAATACAAAAACAAGCAACCAAAACATAAATAAATAAAAAACAGAAGAGTCAATTCCTAATAAAGGAAATAGTAGGGCAGGAGAGATGGCATTGTGGGTAAGGTGCTTGCTGGCAAGGCCAAAGGACACAGGCTTGATTCCAAAATATCCATAAAATCCAGATGCACAGGGTGGCATATGCATCTGAAGTTCATTTTCAGTGGCTAGAGGCCTTGATGTGCACATTCTCTCTCTCTCTCTCTCTCTCCCTCTCTCTCTCTCTCCCTCTCTTTCTCTCGTGAATAAATACAATGAAATGTTTAAAAAAATGAATTATGGGGCTGAAGTGATGGCTTAGCAGTTATGTGCTTGCCTGTGAAGCCTAAGGACTCCAGTTCGAGGCTCGATTCCCCAGGACCCACATTAACCAGATGCACAAGGGGTGCAAGTATCTGGAGTTGGTTTGCAGTGGCTGGAGGCCCTGGCATGCCCATTCTCTCTCTCTCTCTCTCTGCCTTTCTCTCCCTCTGTTGCTCTCAAATAAATAAATAAAAATAAACAATAACAAAAAAAACTTTTGTGTTCAATATTTTTTTTGACCTAAAGTCTTATTTCACTAGGCTGACCTGGATTTCACTATATAATCAAATTTATACATGGTAAATGAAATATATTAACATAAGCAATAACAAAACAACAAAATATGTATAATATAAATCATACATACATATATGATTAAAAATTCAAAATTCTGATCAAAGATATACAAGAAGAATTAAGAAAATGATTGATAGGTATCCCATTTTTGTGGATGGGAGGAAGCAGTATTGGGGTGTATAAAGGTATGAGATAGCCAACAGAGAACTGAGAGGTAACAAAATTGGTACACTACACACTACCTGAATTCAAGTCTAGGCATAAAAGTACAATAATTAATAGAGTGTGTTAAGTTGAAAGTATATTTAAATAAATCAGATTTAAATAAATCAATGGGATAGCATGGTAACGACAAATAAAAACACATGTAAACATCATCAATTAATCTTTTTTTAGTATTTATCATTTATTTATTTGATAGAGTAAAAGGGAGAGAGAGAGGGAAAGAGAGAGAATGGGTGCATCAGGGCCTCTAGCCACTGCAAATGAACTTCATATGTGTGCACCCCTTTGTGCATCTGGGTAACGTGGGTCCAGGGAATCAAACCTGGGTCCTTTGGCTTTCAGGCAAATGCCTTAATGACTAAGCCATCCCTCTAGCCTATCAGTTAATCTTTAATGAAGGAGCTAAGGACATACAATATAGAAAAAGTACTCTTTGAATAGTTCTGATAGTTCTGTCAGAACCACTGGGCACAATTGTCAAAAAAAAAAAAAAAGAATCTTGGGCTGGAATTGATGGCTTAGCGGTTAAGCGCTTGCCTGTTACCAAATGGTTACCAAAGTTCTAATAAGTCACTGGTTCCAAGTTCTTTGCCTTGAGAAACTTGGAAAATGAATCTAATGGACAATGAAGAATGAATACTGAAGAAGAAAGTTTACTTTTTTAAAAAGTGAATTTAGGGCTGGAGAGATGGCTTAGTGGTTAAGCGCTTGCCTGTGAAGACTAAGGACCCCGGTTCGAGGCTCGGTTCCCCAGGTCCCACGTTAGCCAGATGCACAAGTGGGCGCATGCGTCTGGAGTTCGTTTGCAGAGGCTGGAAGCCCTGGCACGCCCATTCTCTCTCTCTCCCTCTATCTGTCTTTCTCTCTGTGTCTGTCACTCTCAAATAAATAAATAAATAAATTTTTAAAAGTGAGTTTAGAGGGAAGCTTATATTAAGTTTATTAAGAAAACAGAAAAGATCTCTGTATCAGAGCGTGGACCTCACCAGACTGCCACTGAGATCACATGAGATCTGAGTCTTCTATGTATTGAGGATGAGCTTATCATTGGCCAGCATGAAAATTCAACATAAGATTTGGATGTATTGCATTGTTTGAGGTTAAACTTACATAAAGTACTTTGACTGTAGTGTCAGGAGGCAGAGCACAGACTCAGAAAGGATTTATTGGAGTGCCTCACAGGGAAGCATCATGAGGACCAACTAGAGCCTGCTGATACCAGCTTTGCTTTACTCAGATTCCTGTCCTTACTCTTATCTGGTCAGCTTGGTTATCTCACATTGAGCTACAAGTCTACCTATTCTTCAGTGTTCCTGACATCACACATTCGACCCCAACATTCACTTTAACAGTTACATTTCCAAGGCAAATACAAAAGATAAAACTACTGTCAAAGAGCAGTTGAGCGGCAGTGAAGGACAGAGCAATATGGCTGACTCTTAAGAACCTTCCCTAACTGCATAGTGAGATTCTTCACCCTCCTACTCTCTATTAGACACATTCATTGTTACACTTTTTTGGCATGCATGTGTGATACTTTAAGTCAATCAAGGTTGGTGCAATGACAACCAATCTGAAGTACACTGACAAGGCAATGTTTACTTCGGTAAATATGCCATTTCCCAGATAAGAACTAAAGGAAGGGAAGACTTAGGGACTTTTGCATGATGCAAAAATCGCAGATTTTGGCCAGGCATGGTCATGCATGCTTTTAAACATAGTACTTGGGAGGTAGATGTAGGGAGATCACCATGAGTTCAGGACCAGCCTGAGACTACATACTGAATTCCAGGTAATCTTAGGATAGAATGAGACTCTACACTGAAAAAAACGAACAAACAAACAAAAAAGAAGTTTTCCATTCATGGATAGCTTTAGTTACAAGGATGTGTGACTCTCAGTCTTAAGGTGGGTTAACTCATGGTATCAATGATAGCTAACTCACAAAGTGGGGGAGGCTCCCACAGAATTGTGTCCTTCCAGAAATTAGTTCCCCAATCTTTATTTATTTATTTATTTATTTACTAAAGAGAGAGAGAGAGAAAGAGGAGAAACAGACATAGAGAGTGGGCATGACAGGGCCTCTAGCCACTGCGAACAAATTCCAGACACATGTGCTACCACATGCATCTGGCTTATGTGGGTTCTGGGGAGTCTAACCTGGTCCTTAGGCTTTGAAGGCAAGCCCATTAACCACTGAACAATCTATCCAAACCAGGTTTCTCTATCTTTTGAGCCCTTTGACAGAAAAAAGCACATTTCTTTTTGTCTCATATTTTTCACAATTTCTTCTCTTTTATTATATAACTTAATTTTTTAAAATGTATCTTATATTGCTTGACTTTTGATTTCTGAGACCTCAAATAGTAGTAAGCTATTTTTTGTAGGATACTGGAATTTGTTTACTTATGGTAATTTATATTAGTTTTTAGATTATTCCTTGGACACATGAAATTATGCAGCATTTAAATGCAGTCATACCTTTTAGAAGTGTAATTAGAGAAGTTAGAAATGAGGCCACTATAAGGTTACTGTTTCATGAGGTTAGAGAAAGGGTAATCTATTCCTGAATTTTCAGTCAGTTCAGTAGCTAGAATAGTAAATCTCTAAGACCCTTAATAATTGTACAATCAGGTGCTATGCTGTTGGGGACAAAAGCGCAATATTGACCACTCAATTTTTGAAGTAAAGCAAAACAGACTTCTTTGTGTGTGTGGTGGTTTGATTCAGGTGCCCCCCATAAACTTAGGTGTCCTAAATGCTAGTTTCCCAGCTGATGGAGATTTGGGAATTAATGCCTCCAGGAGGCAGTGTACTGTTGGGGGCAGGCTTATGAGTGTTATAGCCAGTTTCACCATGCCAGTTTTTGGCACACTCCCCTGTTGCTATTGTCCACCTTTTGTTGGCCAGGGGTTGATGTCCACCCTCTGCTCATGCCATCGTTTTCTCCTGCCTCTGTGGAGCTTCCCCTCGATCCTGTACACCAAAATAAACCTCTTTTCTCACAAGCTGCTCTTTGTTGGGTGATTTCTACCAGCAAAGCGAACCTGACTGCAGCAATGTGTATTTAGAGAGTGTTTCATGCGGAGAGATGGCTGATGTGGCCCTGAAGCTGAGGCAGGAAAACACTAGGTTCTTATTGTGCTTCAACACAGAAAGAGCAAAACCAAACTTAAATAACTCAGAAAGGAAAACAAAGTACAGTTTGCTTTATGGTTTTCCCTTATCACTATGAGGAAGCTTTAGAGAGGACGGAAGAAAACAAGGAAAAAAAAAACATATTTCTTACAGGGAAAGAAAAGACTAGGAAAAAAAAAATGAAACTAAAATAAAAACATCATACCTGCAGATAACCCAAGGACAATAGCATTGCCCACAAAGTTTTAGCCATCTTGGTTGGAGATATTATTAACGCTGCATAAATTTCCTTCTTTATTCTGGTGGTTTCCTTGAGTCTTTTCTGTGGATCCCTCCCTGGTAACCTAGATCTTAGGTTTCTGGTTTTTGATGTGCCAGTGTGTTTGATTCATCAGAGTAGTCAGAATGAGTTTTGGTTTTTGTTGCTGTTTCTCGTTACCCATCCCCTCACAAACATTTGTGCCTTTCCCAATATTTTTTTTAAGTTTTCCTGTTTTATTCTATAATTTTTGTTTAAAATTTTACTATATATGACCAACTATCAACTACAGGCCTTGCCTTGATTCTTTCTATTTAAAAGAAGATGAAACACTCAATGTTGAACAACCTTTTTTTGTGGGGGTGCTCAAAGAAACTGCTTGCTTAAGAATGGGTCCATGGGTGTGGATAAGGTAATAGTATTTACTCAACTATTCTTTTTTTAAAAAATATTTTTTTGAAGAGAGAAACAGACAAAGAAAATGGGCAAGCCATGACCTCCAGTCCCTGCAAATGAACTCCCAGTGCAAGCAGCAGTTTGTGCATCTGACTTTATGTGGGTACTGAGGAACATCACTAGAGTTGTTAGGATTTGTAAGCAAATACCTTAACTGCTGAGCCCTCATCTATTCTTTAAAATGTTTATTGATTTATTTGAGAGAGAGAAAGCAGGAGAGAGAGAGAGAGAGAGAGAGAGAGAGGGAGAGAAAGAAAGAGCATGAGGAACAAATTAGTGTACCAGGGCCTCAAGACACTGCTAATGAACTCCAGATGCATGTGCTATCTTGTACATTTAGCTTATGTGGGTACTGGAGAATTGACCCTGAGTCCTTTGGCTTTGCTGGGAAACCCCTTAACTAGCAAGCCATCTCTCTAGTCACCATATATTCTTTCTTTTTCCTATTCTCTGTTCAGGAACTATCCCTCCACAATTGTACCATTATCCCTAGAGTGATGTTGTAAGTAATGTTTTTGTCACCCATCCTTCATACCTTATTAAAAAGCCTTGCTACCCATCCACATCTTGTGAATGTGGTGTGTTGATTAGAGACTCAACCACCCCTATTGGAAGTTCCTTGCATGCTATGCTAATTATGTCCTTCACCCAGCTACATACCTCGTGGAATACTGGAACCCTAACTCAGAAACCCACACTCACTTGGTGATCTCACACTCAATTGCTCCTCTTGGTCATACACACAACACCTAGGAGGTCCCTAATACCAAGGCAGTACTTAGAATTCGATTTGCTACCTTGGTTCATCGATGAAGTTACCTGGTCTCTATGGTTCTTTGCTTAGGGCCCTTGACCCCACCTTGCCAATTTAATTTTGATTTTGGATTTCTGTTTATTCCAAGGCCAAGAGACATTTCCACATCCAAGACTGTCCTGAGGCAGTGAGATGTGCCTTCCCTGGATTTATTATACGAAATTTTGAACATGCTGAGAAAGAAGTCAGTAAAAAATATCCATTCACAATAATTAAAAAAAAAAAAACCAGGGGCTGGAGAGATGGCTTAGTGGTTAAGCACTTGTCTGTGAAGCCTAAGAACCCTGGTTCAAGGCTCAATTCCCCAGGACCCACATAAGCCAGATGCACAAGAGGGTATACACATCTAGAATTCGTTTGCAGTGGTTGGAGTCCCTGGGGTTCCCATTCTCTCTCTCTCTTTCTCCCCCATACTCTTTTTTCTCTGTTGTTGCTTTCAAATAAATAAATATTTTTTTTAAAAAAATAGCCAGGAATAAACAAACATACAAAAGGAAATGAATGATATTTGCTATGTAGTTATTTCACTGAGTCAAAACATTCCCTCCTGAAGAAAAAAAAAAAAAAAAAAAAAGGAGATGCATAAGACTAAAGAAGCTATTGAAACAAAAAGTATCTGGATTCTCAGGAAAATTACCATCTCAGGGATTTCACAAGTTACAATGAATTGTTTGGAGCTGGAGACAAGGTAAAACAGTCTATAAATGGTTCATATAGCTCCATGGATACTGCTTTCATGAGTAATTACCAATTCTGGGGCAGGTGTTCAAATGATACAGTTATTTTTCAATCATTCAGGCTCCAGTTAATAACGCCTCATACGTAGTTATATAAGTAGACTCAATAAGATCATTAGTTCAGCAAGATAGAATCACTAGTGGAATTGTTAATTTTGTCTCAGTTGCTACCCTGAATTTGTTGAATAGATTTTCCCAGATAAATTCACACAACAAAATATAAACTTTAAAACAATGTGGAAAGAAATTGAAAAATACAAAAGATGATGAAAAGCATCTGAATACCCAAATTTATTCTACTCAGCAATAAAACAATAAACAATGTTAGAAATATTACCATGTCTGATCTCAAATTACACTAAGAAAGGATAATAAAAAAATATGACATTGGCACAAAATATTCACATAGATTAATGAAATAGAAGATACAAAAATAACCCTACACCTAAATCCCTCTGATATCTAAGAAATATGTACAAATATAGAGTGGATAAAATTCTGCCTTGTTTAACAAGTAGTATTGGGAAAACTAAATACCCTTATGGAGAAGAATGAAATTAAATCCTTTGTCTAACTTTCCACAAAAACCTATTCAAAGTATACCGAAGGCCTTAATGCAAGTTATTAGCCCTTAAAATTAATATCAGTACATGTAAGGAAAGTACTACAAGATGAAAACATAGGAAAGGGCTTTCTGAAAATAAATTGGATAGCTCAAGGAATACCAAGAATTGATAAATGAGATTTCATAAAACTAAAACAATTCTGCAGAGTAAACAAAACAAAGAATTGAATAAATGCATGCCCATAGTGTGCAGAACAAGCTATGTGAGCTTTGTATCTGACAGGGGATTTGTTTCTAAGATATATAAAGAAATAAACAATACAAAAATTGAAATGAACAGAGTTCATAAAAGTTAGATAGGTATATGAATAAAATGATAAATGTCTGTAGTCATCAGGGAAACACAAATCAAAACTACACCAAGATTTTGCTCTGGTTCAGTCAGAGGGGCTACCATTGAGACACTGAAGAAAATAAATACTGTCAAAGATTCCAGAGAAAGAAACAACTGCATATTTTGATGAGGCATAAATTAGTGCAGCCACTATAGAAATAAGTATGGAAATTCACTGAAAAACTAAAAAAGAATCACCATAGAATCTAGGCCTACCACTTCTGGGTCTATATCCAAGGGAATCTGAGTAATCTTAGCATAGAAATATCTACACATCCATTTTATTACATAACTGATTATAGTAGCTAAGTTAAGGAATCGAGTTAATGACAATAGCTAAATTATGGAATTGGTCTTGATTCTTGTAAACCTAAGGCTGTTTCAAGAAAATATACTATAAAGCACTACAGTGTTTAATTAGGTCATAAAGAATCAATTTAAGCTTTTCTCAAGGAATGTATGGTACTAGATAATATATGAAGGAAAATAAACTAGCCTCAGAAATATGAATTTCATATTTTCTCATACTAAATATAATTATAGGTCTCTCTCTCTTTCTCTCTAGAGAAGGGCATAGAAGGCAGGCTATATATGAAGCATAAGAAGACTGGAAGTTGAGGAAGGGGACAGAGTAGGCAAAGTAGGTTGACCACAGTCTAAGTAAAGAATATACTTGAAAGAAAAAATCTCATGAAAATAATCACATTTGACAATGAATAAATGTTATTTTTCCGAAATAAGCATAAATGGGACATTATTCATCTATATAAATGTTAAGTATACATCTGAATGAATGAAGTCAATGTACATGAGATAGCCTATATGCACATCTTGGTTGTGGCACTATTAATAATAGCAGTTACTAAATCAGCCTGGATCCCCATACTCTGATATATAGACAATGATAAGGACATGTATACACAACATAGTACTATACATTCTCAAATCATACTAAAACCATGTTATTATTAGCAAAGTAAATTGTTGACCATGTGAAATAAGCAAAACATGGAGATACATGCATGATATTCCATGTTTGGTCTTAAATATGCAAAGAAAGAAAAATGAAATGAAAAATGAATGAATGAAAAAAACCTGTGAAAACATGAAAGAAGGGGGACCAACCTGGGAAAGATAGTGGACTTTGCCAGGTTGGAGAGAAGACATACAGAGAATGAGGGGATATTAAAAATATTATTTGGGGGGCTGGAGAGATGGCTTAGCAATTAAACGCTTGGCCTGGGAAGCCTAAGGACCCTGGTTCGAGGCTCTATTCCCCAGGACCCATGTTATCCAGATGCACAAGGGGGCGCACACATCTGGAGCTCGTTTGCAGTGGCTGGAGGCCCTGGCGTGCCCATTCTCTCTCTCTGCCTCTTTCTGTCTGTCTCTCTCTAATAAATAAATAAATAAAAATTTAAAAAGTATATTATTTGGAACAAAAACTGGTAAATGTGTCTGTGGAAATGACAAGAAGAAACACACTTTTCTGTATAGTTAATGAATATGTAATTTAAAATGTGCTTTAAAAAGAAATAATGACACGGCAAAGAATTCAGGGAAAGTCTTCTTAAATTTGTAAGAAAAATTTATAAGATCAAAATATTGTTATAGCAATCTGTTTATCTTTACATAGTTTATAGGAACAAGGACTGTGACAGAAAGAACATAATTTTCTGAAGATCATTCCATTGGCTAGAATGTATAACATTTATAAACAAAGATTTGAGATGCACTTAACTTTGCCAATCAGTTGACAGGGAGACAGAAAACTATACTTTGTCATCTGGATTAGTCAAATCTATACAATTTATCTTTAAGGCAGAATTTGGGGAGAGAAGAGAATTAATGTAATGTGAGAAATAGGAACCTCAGGGTTGCTAAATTTGAATGAAGAGAGTCGGAGAAAGCTATGAGCCAATGAAGGCTGGTGGTGTTGTAACTTAGAAATGAATTTTTTTTTTCATTAGAAACACTAAATAGGAACTCATCTGATACATATTTCTTTTGTTGCAAATCTCTGCACTAATAACCTAATTTCCAAGGTAGCTATATTTAGAGAAATGGACAATAAATAGTAAATTAAATGAGAAAAAATAGAGCCCTGATTTTATTAAAAACAAAATGCTGACACAGAACATAGAGATAGCAGGCTGGAATCCTGAAGAAAGCAGAACCCAGTCAGTTAGCCTGTATGGTGCTGGGAAGCACTGCATGAGCAATTGGCCAAAAGTGTCCAACAACAATTTGAGCAACCAGAGTTCTAAGCTCCTCAGAAGCACACGGCCTTGGCGGGTACCAACAACTTTCCAATTGGTCTTATGGAGACAAAGACTACATTTTCCAGTGTCAAGCTCTCAGTAGTCTTTGGCTAAAACAGGGGTTACATACATCAAAGTCTTCCTAATGTAATAATGCTTATCTCCATTTAACTATTCTGGCTTCACTCTCCATTGAAGAGTCTGTTCTGCTTTTTCAGAAGGTAGCAAGACCAAAGGAGACAAATGACTCCTCACACATTAGCTAAGCCAAAGTTGAAACCACAAAGGAATTGGAGAGATGAGTATCAGTGTTACTTCCATGCCAAACCTGATAACCAGTGCCAGAGTGTAGGAGACAGACATTGCAGATACTCAACACCTATCAAAGCAGAGCTCTAGAGGCTGCTAAGAGGTCTTCGTTGATGTAGCCTTAAGACTCATCCACCAAGGCTCAGGGAATTTTGTGGAAGATGGGGCAGAAGGATTGTAAGAGCCACTGGTTGAGAAATCATGCCTAGAGGCATTCCCTGCCCTCCCCCCAATAACTGACTGCTGCTCACACAATGCATAAACCACAACCCCATAAGGAATATCTACAACTCCCCATTGGAATCTGGCAGGGAAAAGGGAAAGAGGGTACCAACACATGATGAATTCATTCAAAATATTTTGTCAATACTACTACTACTAATAATAATAATAATAATGTGCTTATAAGAAGGAATAGTGGCAATATTCACTTTATTTCCTTTATCTTTTCTTTGATTCATTTTTCTTCATTTCTTTATTCATTCATTATGAAAGAGTGAGAATGAGCACACCAGGGCCTCCTGCCATGGCAAATGAATTCTCCACTTCCCGCATGTGGCTTATGTGGGTACTGGGGAAGCAAACTCAAACCATCAGGCTTTACAAGCAAGTTCCTTTAACCAGAGTCATCTACCCAGTCCAACTTCCCTCTTTCCTTTCTCTATTTAATTTCCTCCCTTTTAACCTTCTTCCCTTCTTTGAGAAAGACTCTGTATGTAAGCCAAGAAGATAGGCTTCCTTACAAGAACTGAATTAGATGCAATCTGTGAACATTCTTAGTCTGTTTTCTGGTGTTTTAAAATAAACTATACTATAAACTGATACATAAAATAGAGATCCTTGGCGCCCACGTGCGTGGTCCCGGCCTGCGTGGCCTCGGGGCCATGACCAAGATCAAGGCC
This sequence comes from Jaculus jaculus, assembly GCF_020740685.1. Lineage (NCBI taxonomy): Eukaryota > Metazoa > Chordata > Mammalia > Rodentia > Dipodidae > Jaculus > Jaculus jaculus. The sequence continues at coordinate 48,514,888 of NC_059107.1, read as the reverse complement.
GACCCCGACGGCCCCGAGGCAGCGGCGGCGGCGGGCGGCGCGGAGCGCTGTACCAGGAGCTGCAGGTGAGCCTGAACGCGGTCCTGCAGCCGCCGGCGTCGCGCCTCCGCGCAAGCTCTACAAGTGCATCGAGAAAGCCTGGAGGCAGAAGCAGATCCGCTGCGGCGTGAAGGAGGTGCAGAAGGGCGGGAAAGGATCATGGTCTTGGCAGGAGATACAATGCCAATTGAGGTATATTGCCATCTTCCAATCATGTGTGAAGACCGGAATTTACCTTACGTCTGCATCCCTTCTAAAACGGACTTGGGTGCAGCAGCAGGTTCTAAGCGTCCCACTTGTGTGATCATGGTGAAACCCCGTGAGGACTACCAGGAGGCCTATGATGAGTGTCTGCAGGAGGTGCAGGCCCTGCCACCACCTTTGTGAAGGACTTGAGCCGCAGTCTGGCACTTGATCCAGTAGCTACAAGGCTGGCCATGGACAGGCTTCCCTCCCTCAGCGCCTCCTGAGCCCCAGGATGGGTTCTTCATGGACAGCTCTGACAGCTGTTTTGGGAGGTAGAGCCAGAATCTCCATCGTGCGTTTCCTGTTGAGCTTAAATGAAGACAGTTCCAAGAATGGGGTGGGAAGTAAATGCTAAGACAAAAAATAAAAAACAAAACAAAACAAAACAAAACAAAACAAAACAAAACAAAACAAAATAAAATAAAATAAAATAGAGATCCATTCAGGTAACCATTCTAGAGGCTGAGGAATCCCAGAGAGCATTGTGCCATCACATGGTGATGGCCTTCTCCCTGTATTATAACACAGCAGAAGAGCACAGGTCATTTTTAAGGACTACACTATTGGAAATTGAATTATAATGTAGCAAATGACTTTCTTGAACTGTGTTCTCATGTTTTCTGGACGGCATAAGTGATATGGCTAAATATTTAGTTTAGTATAGTAAAATATAAGGAAACTGAAAATTCATTCATGAATTGTTAAGGAAAAGGAATTTGATTTTGAAAATTCAGGAAAAATTGTTAGCAGCGGTGATGGTTAAGTTTGTGTCAACTTGATCTGTTTAGGAATCCGCAGACATTCCTCATAAGTGGGTCTCTGAAGTGGCTTCCAGGAAGGATTATCTAAAGGAAGAGTCCTTCGCACAGGGTGAGCCCTGCCCAGAGAGGGTGGCCCCTCTTTGAAGGGAGACTATCAAAAGAAACTCTAGGGAGAAAGGTATTCTCCTCCCCTCCCACCTGGCTGCCAGTGCTACTTGCTGCTTTCCAGTGTGGACTGAAGAGCAGCTCTCCAGGACACCTCCCCGCCTTTAGTACCATATTAAGACTGCTGAGGCATCCAGCCTTCTGGACTGAGCAGCTACCAGGTTCCTTAACTCTCAGGCCTGTAACCTTCTATTGTTGAATTGTCATAAACTAATCCAATAAATTCCCTTTTAATAAAATTCATACTATGGGTTCTGTTCCTCTAGATGGCCCTGACTAATACAAGTTGAGGTTCTAGAGAAACTGAATTGTATGGATGGACTTCCCTAGTGCGCTTGGTACTCTCTGGAGTTGGTTCTCCAACTTTGGTGCCACTAAAGGCTCTATGGTAATAAGGAGAGCACTTTTACTGGTAATAAGGAGGGAACTAATAATAATCCATGGTGTGAACTATTTAAAGAACTCCATGTGATAGATGTATTTGGTGATCCTGAGTCATAGCTTGTGAAGAGCAAGGAGCTTAGTGACTCTGTATCTAGAACTTTTGAATAATTGTGGAAAAGTAAGACGAATGATGATGCTGGATATTTCCTTCTAGCATCTCTGGATAATATATTGAAAGAAAAGCAGAAGCTCAGAAAGAAAATTTCCAAGCTTAAGACCTGCATATATACTCTGACGCTTTCTAAAGGAGCCCTGGAGAAGAGTCTCCTCTCTAGCCAGAACAGGGCTCAAATTGTAGAAAAACAAATGCAAGCTTTCATTCTAAGTTTGGCTAACTTGCAACATAAGTTCAATTCCCAGCCTCACAGGCTATCAGAAGTTAAAGTGAGGGCACTGATTAGAAAAGAGTGGAGTCCTATGACTTGAGATGGGGATGTGTGGAAAAACCCTGAAGAATCTGGGACATTGATCTGATTCTGAAGAAGTTGTTTTGCATAAGAATGTGGTCTCCCCTCCTTTAGAGGCAGTTGCATCTCTACACCCTGAAGTCTTGCCCTCTCTAGTTTTACCTGGGGGAATTAATACTTCTTTGTCTGGAGAACCAGCAATGACCCTCCCTGCAGGAAGTGCTGATACTCCTTAGTGCCCACCCATGTTTGCCTCTAGGCCTATAACATGGCAGAAGCCTAGGCATGCCTGTAAAGGTGAGCTAGAAAGCGATATTCAAGAGGAGGTGAGGTACACCCTTAAAGAACTTCAGGAGCTTTCTAACTTGTACAGGCCGAAGCATGGAGAATATGTGTGGGAATGAATTTTTAGGGTTTGGGAGGATTGCAGAAAGAATATCAGATTCAATCTGGATGAATTTACTGAAATGGGTCCATTGAGCAGAGATTTTAGATTTAACATTGCAGCTCATCTTTGTTCCCACAATGGGAGCATCCAGAAGATGTGCCCTTCACTAAGACTACAAGAAATAGATTTGGGAGGGGCGCACCAGCATACTTAAAGTGTTCAGTCATTGGTCTTTTATGTAAAGAAAACATCATAGTGGGATCCTCAGTTGCCGCATTAGGTGACTTAGATACAATGGGTCTAACTGGGTCTTGGAGTAACAAGGGCCAAGTGGCAGGGCTGAATCGCCAAAGGCAAGATGAACATGTTTAACATGATGGACAGCTGTGTCAAAAAATAATGCTTGTATAAGTATGACTCCTGGAGACCTAGACCTTTGGTACTGGCTGCTTAATCACTGTGTTTCCCACAGTGAATTAGATAAAAAGCCTACTAAATTCCTGCTTGATCTGTATAAACAGCAATGTTCTAGTGCAAAGGAACAAAAAGCCACTTTGAATTATAGAAACAGAGAATCAAGTCCTCTTAACCAGTCTCTAGACTTGAGTCAGTTTACAGATTCTGAGCCCCTTGATTGAAGGAGTGGTCAGGTCCCCTTGAGGAAGGACCCTCCTATAATCCCCAAAAGTTTCAATAGTAAGTTTAGTGCTATCCTTTCTCAGAAGGACCTGTGGCCTTTTGCCAGGGTAACTGTACTCTTGGGAACAGACCTATCAAGGCTCACTGGACACTGCCGCTGAATTGGCATTGATCCCAGGAGACCCTCAAATATCATTGTGGCCCTTCAGTTAAAGTAGGTGCTTAGGGAGGTCAGGTGATCAATAGAGTTTTGGCAAATGTAAGTGGGACCCCGAACACACCCTGTGGTTATTTACCCAGTACCAGAATGCATAATTGGGATAGATATACTTAGGAGTGGGCAGAACACCCACATTGGTTTCCTGACTTTTGGATTTAGGGCTATTATGGTCAGAAAGGCCAAATGAAAGCCATTCGAACTCCCTCCACCAGCAAAAATAGTGAACAAAAAACAGTATCACATTCCTGCAGGAATTGCAGAATTTAATGTCTCTATAAAGGACTTTAATGATGCAGGGGTGGTGGTTCTTACCACATCTCCCTTTAACTCTCCTGTTTGGCCAAATGGATCCTGGAGAATGACAGGGGATTATTGGAAACTTAATCAGGTGGTGACTCCAGTTGCAGCTGCTGTACCAGATGTGGTTTCTTTACTTGAGCAGATTAACACATGTCCTGGTACCTGGTATACAGCTATTGGTCTTGTGAATGCTTTCTCCTCCATATCTGCTCATAAGGACTATCAGAAGCAATTAGCTTTCAGCTGGCAAGGTCAGCAGTGCACCTTTACGGTTTTACATCAAGGTTATATTCTCTACAGCCCTGTGTCATAGTTTAGTTCACATGGATCTTGATTACCTGTCCCTTCCACAAGGTATCACATTGGTCCATTATATCAATGGCATTATGCTGACTGGGTCAAATGAGCAGGACGTGGCAGCCACTCCAGAGTTTCTGGTACAGCATATATGCATGAGGGGATGGGAAATATATCAATGCATACTTAAAGGACCTTCCACCTTGCTGAAATTTCTAGGATTTTAGTTGTGTGGGGCATGCAGGGTTATTCCTTCTAAAGTGAAGGATAAGTAGTTGCATTTGGCCCCTCCTACCACTAAGAAAAGAGCATGACATCTAGTGGGCCTATTTGGATTTTGGAGACAGCACATTCCTCACTTGGGTGTTTTACTCTGTCCCATTTACCAAGTGACTCAGAAAACTACTAGTTTTCTGTGGGGCCCAGAACAAGAAAAAAACCCTCAACAGGTCCACACTGCTATGCATGCTGTTCTGCCACTTGGGCTGTATGATTCAGCAGATCAGATGGTACTTGATGTGTCAGTGGTAGACAAGGATGCTGTTTGGAGCCTTTGACAGGCTTCCATAGGTGAATCACAGAAGAGGCCCTTGGGATGCTGGAGCAAGGCCCTGCTGTCATCTGCAGACAATTATTCTTCCATTGAGAGACAGCTCTTGGCCTGCTATTGGGCCTTAGTAGAAACTGAACGATTGACAATGGGCCATCAAGTTACTATGATACTTGAGCTGCCCATTATGAGCTGGGTGTTTTCTGACCCACCAGGCCATAAAGTTGGACGTGCATAACAGCAGTCCATCATCAAGTGGAAATGGTATATCCATGTGATCTGGCTCAAGCAGGCCCTGAAGATACAAATAAGTTACATGAGGAAGTTGCCCAGATGCCTATGGTTGCTACTCCTATTGTAATGTCTTCTACCCTTAAGCATGCACCAATGGCATCATGGGGTGTGCCCTGTATCAACTGACTGAAGAAGAGGAGACTTGGCATGGTTTGCAGATCATTCAGCATGTAATGTGGGCCCCTCCCAGAAGTGGACAGCTGCAGCATTACAGTCCCTTTCTGGGACAAAGCTGAAGGGCTGTGGTGAAGGGAAGTCTTCACAATGGGCAGAACTACAAGCAGTACACATGGTTTCACATTTTTTATGGGAGGAAAAATGGCCAGATGTGTGGTTATACACTGATTCATGAGCTGTGGCCAATGATTTGGTTGGATGGTCCAGGACTTGGAAGTAGCACAGTTAGAAAATTGGTGAGAAAGACATTTGGGGAAGGTGTATGTGGATATAACTCTCTAAATGGGCAAAGCATATAAGATACTTACGTCCCATGTTAATGCTCATCATAAGGTGACCTCATTGGAGGATGACTTTAATAATAAAGTAGATAAGCTGACCCATTCTGTGGATAGTGATCAACCACTTTCCTCAGCCACCCCTGTAATTTCCCAATGGGCCATGAACAAAGTAGCCATGGTGACAGAGATGTAGGCTATGCATAGACCCCAAAACAAGGACTTCCACTAAGGCTGACCTGGCTATGGCTGCTTCTGAGTGCCAAATCTTCCAGAAGCAGAGACCAACTTTGAGCCCCCAATATGGTAGCATTCCTCAGGGTGACCAGCCAGAAACTTGGTGGTTGGTAGATTACATTGGACCTCTTCCATTATGGAAAAGGCAGCCTTTTGTCCTTACTGGAATAGACACTTATTCTGGTTATGCATTTGCTTTTCTTGCATGTAAAGCTTCTGCCAAAACTACCACCTGTGGGCTTACAGAATGCCTTATCCACTGTCATGATATACCACACAGCATTGCTTCTGACCAAGGAAATCACTTCATAGACAAGGAAGTACAACAGTGGGCTCATGATCATGGAATTCACTGGTCTTACCATGTGCCCCACCACCCTGAAGCAGCTGGCTTGATAGAACAGTGGATGGACTTTTTAAAAAAAAACAGCTGCAGTGTCAACTAGGTGGCAATAGCTTGGAGGGCTGGAGGAGTGTCCTCCAGCAGGATTTATATGCTCTGAATCAGCAATATATAGTAATGTTTCTCTTATAGCCCAAATTCACGGGCCCAGGATTCAAGGGGTGGAAATGGGAATGGTCCCACTTACCATAACCCCATTAGCCAAATTTTTGCTTCTTATTCCTGCAACCTTACAATCTGCTGGCTTAGAGGTCTTGGTTCCAGAGGGAGGAGTGCCTTTTCTAGGAGACACAAAGAACATTCCATTGAAATGATAGCTAAGACTTCTTTCTGGCCACTTTGGGATCCTATGCAATGAACAGACTGAAAAAGGAATTACAGTGGTAGCAGGGGTGATTGATCCAGACTACCAGGGGAAAATTGGGCTGTAGGTAAGTAAGAATATGACTGGAGTGCCAGAGATCCTTTAGGGTGTCTCTTGATGTTACCATGTCCTGTTATCAAAGTTGATGGATGACCACAACAACCCAATCAAGGGAGTGTAATAAATGGCCCAGATTCTTTAGGAATGAAGGCATGGGTCACTCCTCCAGGTAAAGAACCAAGACCTGAAGAGGTGAAGGTCAAGGAAATACACAGTGGGTAGTAAAAGAAGGAAGTTATAAATACCAGCTAAGGCCACGTGACCAGTTACAAAAAAAAAGTAGACTATAATTTCCATGAGTGTTACTGTCTTACCTTGTTAAAAATGCTTATACATACATATATCAATATTAAGATAGTTTTGTTCTTCCACTATTTCTGTATTAGGTAATTAATACTGATTAAGGTCATATCGCTAGTTGGGCACTGTTGAATTTATATTTGACATATTATATTAGAGTCAAAGCATTCTTCATGGCACCTTGCTTTGTATGGGGAGTGGGAGAGCGCACGTTTCCAGTTGTGTGAGTGATAGTTATATCGTGTTAGGTGGAGTTATGACCTTGTTACTGTCTTCATTTGGAAATTAAGTATGATGTGAAGAGATATGGTTTGGTGTCAAGTTGACAAGGGGTGGACTTGTGATGGTTAAGTTTGTGTCAACTTGATATGTTTAGGAATCCACAGACAAACATTATAAGAAAACATATGAGATACCAACACAATCATCACAGGATGGCAGTGTTTGCGTGTCTACAAATGCATACACACACAGTACATAGAGATGTATTTTTCCCTCTCTCTCAAATATGAAAAAATATTTTTCAAAAGCATTTACCTTAGAAACTAACAGGCCAGGAGTTGTGTTCCAGCTGCTACAAGACCCAGCAGCTCTTGAATGTCTGCAGACAGTTGGCTTGATTGGATTTCAGCTGTGCTTTGCTTTAATTACCTTGCTTTAGACAGCTTCTCCCATCAAGAGTTTATGGCTGCTGTGTAGATATTCTTTTCTGTCATTATCTTTGTAATTGTAATTTAAATTTTCAGGAAAAAGAACACTGTCACGCTAGACTGTATTGTGTCTCATTCCTTTTTCTGTGGAAGTGAGACTTTGGAATGCACTCATGTATCATGTTTTACAAGGAACTTAAGGTGTTAGGGAAGGATCTCTCTATTGGAGAAAACACTGGACTTTTTTTTTTTTTTTTTCCAAGAACAGTTTGCATCCAGAAAACAAAAGTGTGGAATTGGTGGAACATGTTATTAGGACCCAACAAACAATTAATAGTGACTGACAGTTATCAAGGCTGCTTCCCTTTTACTTCAATTTTCATTGTATTATTTAATTTGTCACGTTCTTCGCAGTTCATGCTTTCCCTATTGTGACCACCACTTTGCCTACTGAATCAGCAGGCATTCTTCCTTACCCCCAAACTGGTGCTCAATATTTCCTTATATGTTAAAATGACATCATTCTTCTTGCTTTCAATTATCAAATATCTATGACTGTACTTTTCTAACTATGCCTATCAGAAATTTTTTTTTAAATCTTTTTTTTTTTTTTTTTTTTTGAGAGCGACAGACACAGAGAGAAAGACAGATAGAGGGAGAGAGAGAATGGGCGCGCCAGGGCTTCCAGCCTCTGCAAACGAACTCCAGACGCGTGCGCCCCCTTGTGCATCTGGCTAACGTGGGACCTGGGGAACCGAGCCTCGAACCGGGGTCCTTAGGCTTCACAGGCAAGCGCTTAACCGCTAAGCCATCTCTCCAGCCCAGAAAATTTTTGTTATACTAACTTTTCTTCACTCTTGTTACACTCAATTTTCTTCCAATAAGTGTATGAATTTTTTTTTTAAGCACAGATACACTTTTATTTATTGGCATTTCTTAAATCCTTGAAGGGTACAGCATCACACGTATTCTGTGTCCAATGGCCTTGGCAGGAAGGTTGCTTCAGAATTTGCCTCTAACCATGCCACTGTTTCCATGGGCTCAAGTTGCCTTTCCCCAGATTACTCTTGTTTTATTAGGTTTGCCACCAGGAGTCAATGTATTATTTTTTTACTTTGTACACATAAGCACATCTCTTGCCCAAGTAGAATTCAGTTTCATGTTGGGCATAAACACTTCAATTTTAAGAAGCGTCGTGAGCTCCCTTTGGTTCCAGAGACCACGCTTGTAGCCAGCAAACAGCCTTGCACCAGACCCTCCCAGGCATACTTATGCATTTTAGAAGTCCTGTTCCCAGCAGGCCTGAACAGGAGCCAAGATGGCGGAAAAGAGCAAGTGTTATGATTCTTAATTTGGGTAGAAATGTCATTTGTACTCAATGGAAAGGCATAGATTCTTCTCATAAAGGGTCAAGGTTACACATCATGACATTTTTCCCAATCTTATTTTTGGAAACATGGAGTGGGCGTACTTTCTGTATTCCTCTACAAAATAACACCCTATACCCTGAAAATTACATGTAAATCAAGTAGGAAAATACTCTTAAAATGCAACAAATGGGGCTGCAGAGATGGCTTAGTGAGCATACAAAGCCAAAAGACCAGATTTGATCTCCTAGTACTCGCGTAAAGCCAGATGAACACAGTTGTGCTTCCATATGGAGTTTATTTGCAGTAGCTAGAGACCCTGGAACACCCATTCTCTCTTTCTCTCCATCTGCCATACATACAAATAAATAAATATATCTTTAAGAAAATTCAACAAAAACGACAAAGATACTATGGAACTTGGAACCAGAGGAACCCAATGGTGGTGATGTACTTGTATCCTGAATTTTTTTGTCTTATATATCCTAGTCAGAGTAGAAAACAAATGAGCAAGCCAGGATGTTGTCAGGAGCAAGGTAAATACAGTGGAATTCCACAATTACCAAGCTCTGAAGATGTACCCCAAGTTCCTACAGAAGGGGTAGCCTTAGGAATGATTAGGTGGCAAAGTATGACTTGTATTATTTACCTTTCTCACTACTGTGATAAAATATGGAAAAGGAAGCTGTTTATAGAAGGAAGGATTTACTTCTGCTTATATTCCAGAAACACAGTCCGTCATAGTGAGTAATCCAAGGCAGTGGGAGCACGAAATAGGTTGGCCACATTATATCCCCAACCAGGAAGTAGAAGACACACAGGAAGAAGCCTGTAAGACATCAACATCTTCCCCAGTGACCCCTTTTCTTCAGCAGGGATCCACCCCAAAAAGTTCCACTTGGGACCAAATGATCAAATATATGAACCAATGAGTGGCTCAAGACATTTTACATTCATACCACAAACAGGTTTCTGCTCTTACCTCACATTGTTAAGTCCTTCATCACAGTGCCAGAGGAAGTCATTGGAGAGCCCAGACTTTGATCCCCACTCATAGTTACTGCGCATGTCTGTCCTAATTTCAGGAAAGTCATAGTGGTATATCAGGACTTTCACAACTATCTAGAAATAAACAACACACTCTTTCTTTTCAATGTCAACCAAAGCAATGTGGTCCACATTAATGAGCTGGATTTTGTGCTCCTAGCAAGGAATGCACTAGTGGAGAATTTAAGAGGAGCCTTAATTAGGACAACCATGAAGAAATTATATAGATTTCTCCTTTAATAACAACAACAAAAAAAAAATTAGGAAAAACGATCATGTTTTTCCACATGCCTATACATAGCATCTCCTTTCCACGGAATGCATTAAAAACAAGACATTTAGGCTGATGAGATGGCTTAACAATTGAGGTACTTGCCTGCAAAGCCTAAAGACCTAGGTTCAATTCCCCACTACCCATGTATGCTAGATTCACAAGATGGTGCAAGCATCTGGACTCTGCAGTGGCTGGCGGCCTTTGCATGTCTATTAACTTTCTCTTTCTCTCTCTAACAAATAAATAAAATATTTAAAAAAAATTTAAAAAACACAAAATTCAAATAAAACTTACATTCTAGTATTATAATGCAAAATCAAGTTATTCACCATAAAAAGACCAATAACTATCTTATCTAGAAAAGGCAATCAACTCCAAGATAATGCAGATATTAGAACTGCCAGGCAAAGATTTCTCAAGAAGCTAACAAAACAATAATCAATTATAGATTTAGTTAAATTGTAAAGCAAAAGTCTCAGCAAACACATAGGAGATATAAAGATGTCAAAGACATTCAGTTTATAAATAAGAAACATGAAAACCCATAATTAAACACTATTTCAGTGAATTTTCAGCAAGAGCTTGAAAGAGTTTTGGGAAAGGACCCATCAAATTGAAGACAGATAATAAAAATCTAACCTATTTTAACAAAAAAGTAGATAAGTAGGCTTAAAATATTGGGCAGACTATTAGGAATATGCAGAATTGTACTATAACAATGATGTAACATTCATGTCATCCAAATCTCAAAAGTAGAGATGTAACTAACAAAGCATTCAAATAACTACTGCAAGAAACACACCTAGTCTGGCAAAGACATGAAGTTCTACCTTAAGGATCTGAGTTAACCCCAAGCAGAACAAACTCTAATAAATCCATGCTAACAAATGTCACCACTAAACTTGTGAAAACTGAAAGACAACATAAGTCTTCAATGAAATTGGAAAGAAATGACACATTGCTTAGAGGAGACCAATTCAAACAACAGATTTTGTCAGAAACCATGAAGACTAGATAACGTGGCATACAATGTTTCACGGGCTAAAAGAACTAACAACCCATAATTCTATGTTCACTAATGTATGATGGGGAGTGAAGAGAAAAATCAAGGAATTTTCAAATAAGAAAAGAACAAGTCAGATGCTAGAAGTATTGAAGTATTAGGTACTAATCCACAGGAAAATATGTTTAGCTCTTAAGTATGTTACCTGCAGGTCTTTGTAAAGGTTCTTCCTCAATGTGAAGATGTTCCTATTTGTTCATATTTTCCTTAGAGTTTTAAATTATGAATAGACTTTGTATTTTGCTAAAGTATTTCATTCCAAAGAATGTTAGTAAATAAAAAAATGGGAATGAAAATAATTTTTATTTATTATTATTATTTTTAGAAACAGTCTAATTATGTAGCCATTCTGGTTTCACAGTTTTGATCAATCCTTTTGTCTCAGCTCCCCATCTGATTTGGAAATTCATCTTTTTCTAATTAAAGCAATAAATTGTGTGTGTGTGTTTGTGTGTGTGTGTGTGTGTGTGTGTTTTAAGGCAGGGTTTCATTCTAGTACAGGATGACCTGGAATTTACTATGTAGTTTTAGGCTTAGAAGTCACAGTGATTCTCATACCTTGGCCTTATGCAGCATTACTCCCAGAGACATAAGCAGTACCTGACAAACCAGTGGTTTCTTAAGATTGTTAATGTACACCTTCACCATATAAAGCAAAAATGCTAGAATAATGAATTCAAGATTATACTCCTAGCATCACTGTGCATCTGTGTTTACTGAGTTTAATTTTATTTTTATTTTTAGTTTAGTTTTGTTTTTGTTTTTTTGTTTGAGATTTTTTGTTTTGTTTTGTTTTTTGAGGTAGAGTCTCACTCTAGCCCAGGCTGACCTGGAATTCATGTAATCTCAGGCTAACCTTGAACTCATGCTGATCCTCCTACCTCCACCTCCCGAGTCCTGGGGTTAAAGGCGTGCACCACCATGCCCGGCTTCATTTTTAGTTTTTAATGTATTTGTGTATGAGTTCATGTCTGTGGATGCACACAGAGGTGCTGGTGCATATGTGTGTGTGTAAATATGAAAGTCAGAGGAAACCTCAGATTTCACCCTCAGGAACATAGTCTGTATTAGCTAAAACAGGACCTCCCACCGAAGATCTTGGAGCTCACTAATTAGACTAGACAGCAATGAGTCACATCAAATCTCTTGTCTTTTTACCTCCTCAGTGCTAGGAATACAAACATGTGCTACCATGCCTATAATTTTTACACGTGTTCTAAAGACTGAACTCATGACCTTAGGCTTACAATCCAAGAACCTTATGAACAGCTTTTGTGCTATTTAACTTTATACATTCTGTAATATTCACAGAATGATGGAATAACTTGGAGACAGAGTCTTCATTTTGCAATGTTAAATTTAATTAGAAACCATATAACACCTAGCAATGATACCACCAGAATTTCAAATGAATTAGATAAATATGTGTATGTATTTATTACATGAATCATGAAATTTTAATATTAAGCACAGTGTTAAAATACCTGGAAAATTAAAGAATTTTCTAAATTAATGAACAGGAATATCTAAAGGAACATTGGCAGGGTAGCATATAGAAATTATGTATTAAACATGAAGAGTGACAAAGCAAAATATGCAATTGTTTATTTAAGTAGGAAACAAGTTTGCAGGTTATAATTCTAGTTAACTTAAATAATATTGTTAAGTAAACATTGATGACTAAAAAGCAGAAATGAGCAAAGTTTCTTGGTAGTCCTTGAGTTACCATTTATCTCCTACTGAAATCTTCTGTTACTACTTCTGAACATATTGATGTGACATCAATGCTATAGAACACACATTCATACTACAAAGAGATGTAGATTAAGAGAGGATTATCTGGAGAGTTGTTTACAATGATGTTCAAAAGACTATAAGAAATAATTCAGAGCCCCTGCCTATAACTAGCACTTGGTAAATGAAGCCAGGACCCAGAGTTCAAGCTCATCTTTTACTATATAGCAAAAACAAGAGTCAAGTACAACCTGTTCTATGTAATACACTGTCTCTAACCCTACTTCCAAAAATCAGAAAAAAGAAAGAGAAAAATAATAATGGAAATCTGATGCAGGACATTTATAGTTCAAGTTAATAGATTTCCAGACCATTTCTGAAGTGAAAAAATATACCACTGAAACCCTGTTGTCACTATGCTATAACTATAATTCCAAGATCATCACCTTCCTTTTTTTCTGACAAGATGGTTGTAGCCTATAGAGAAAATTTAATAATATCTGTAGCTCATAACATTATTATAACATGGACTATATAACAGACCAATAACAATGAGTGCTAAATAATTCAGAAATAATAAAAATACTATAAACTATAAAAAGAACTTACTGTCTGTATTGGTCATGGTTCTCTAGAGGAAAGAATGGATAAACTGACTCTGTATTATAAAGAACTGCATAGAGAGAGAGTCTGAAAACCCAGGAGCTACTCAGTCTAAGAAGCTGTATGCCTCAGCAGTCCCAATCTTGTGCTGAAGGCCTGGAGGATTTCTGGAAAGCCACTATACTGCATTTTAACTTGAAAGGTCAGTGAAGCTGCATTACAATGTCCAATGTCAGCAGCAGTAGAGTAGATGCTTTTACCAATGAATAGCACAAGGAGCCATACACTCTGGGAGAAGGAATTTCTCACTTAGTTCCTTAAAAGCAATATGATGTAAGTTAGAGCACACCCCTAAAACTGGTCTAGCAATATCCACTTTTATAAAAGCAACAAGCAGTGTGGCATTTCTGACAGAAATAAAAATTATCAATTATTTTTATTTTTCTGTTTAAGCACAGCATTGAGAACCCTAACCTTGGGAAGGGAACTATCCTTTTCAAAAGACATAGTAACAAGGCAAGATATCTCTTCTTTGAATATAACTACAACTATTTTGTCGACCAACCAAAAAGATGACAAGTATAAGTTGCCCCCAAATGGAAATTGTTATTATGACAGAAGAAGGTGATGAAAAGAGATGGTCTTATAGTACTTTCTTAGGTGATAGAGTTCCAGAAATGTCCAACTCGCAGATAACATAAGTGGTAAAGAAATATAATTGTTTAGTGGGTTGAAATAGAGAATGTGCACTTGCATCATCACAGTGTCATTTAGCTGAGTTTCAAGTTTTTAAGAACTAAAAGTGTAATTGACTAAAAATTCCTAATTGGCTTTCTCAGCTCATCTTCAGGGAAGCTTCTGAATGTTACCTAGATGTGTGTTGCAAATACGAGTATTCTATGCCTGTTCTCAGATAAGTATCGACTGTACATAGAGGCAACAGTGTATCACTGACCATAGCCCTATCTGCGTCAGCAGATACTACAACATAGCATAGCATTTAGGGTCAACTTATACTACTAGTTTAGAGTGCCATTTTGATCCACAAAGTTTTTAAACTGCAGGACAAAGGACAAAGAAAAATGGCTGTTTTATTTGTGTCAACTGCGAATGTACATTCCCACCAGCAATGTGTAAACATTCCCCTGTCTGACAGTCTTTCTAACACTTCTTATTTTTTTTTTCATGTTAATACTATGGATCTTAACTGGTATAAGTGCAGTCAGTAAGGTTTTGATTTATATTTTCCTGAGAGTGTGTGATTAAACACATTTTCATGTACCTACAGAGTATTTTCTGTCCTTCTTGAAGAAATATCTGGCCATATGTCATGCTTACTTCATATGAAATGCATGAAAGAAATAATTACATTAGAATATATTTATTTCTCTGTTCAGAACAATAAATATGCTAAAAGTACATGAAAAGAGATAATGAAATGAGATTCCCATTGAAATTTGCAAAATGGTTCCCACACTGTGGTTTAGAATGAGAGACAAATATATTTTAAATTTGTCCTATGGGTGAAATAATGTGACTTAGGGAAGAGGTAGCTAAAAATGGAACTGCTCAAGAAAATAAGGAAGTCAGTGTGACATGAGAAATCTGTTGTGCTATGAAAACATTGTATTTGTTTCAAGACCTATAGCATTAACATATGATAATCAATGAGTAAAATATTAAAATTCTCATATATTTTAAAGATGTATATTTATAGTAAATGATTCCTTTTAAGCCTATGATCACTGTAGATCATTATAAAATAAGATCTCTTTTTCAAAAATGCATGAAATTAAAAAAAAAAAAACAAAACTCATTTTTAGCCGGGCGTGGTGGCTCGTTTTTAATCCCAGCACTTGGGAGGCAGAGATAGGAGGATTGCTGTGAGTTCAAGGCCACCCTGAGACTACATAGTGAATTCCAGGTCAGCTTGGGCTAGAGTAAGGCCCTACCTCAAAAAATCAAAAAAACGAAAAAACAAAAAAGCCTTCATTTTTAAATAGTAAACAAAACAGCAAACTTTGTATCAAGAATATACTAAAGTTCTTAACTAAATGAATTTTCTTGTCATAAAAGCTTACAGCACTCATGGACTCTATTTTCCTGACAGTATAAATCATTGCTGGTGACAAATGCAGTCCTGCAGAAAGGACTTAGCTTTGCACCCAGATCCATTCCCTTTGTACCTCCAAAAAATATTTTGCAAGGCAGCAAGTTTCAAACATCAGACCTTTGGAAAAAAATGTATTTTCTTTCAGCACTATAGGTGTTTGCAAGGGAAAATTATAACAATTCAATCAGTGAAAGTATGAGGTATATATTGAGGCTCAAGGTAGTTCTTTGTGAACTCTCATTACATGATTCAAAAGATTAAATATGAACTTTGAACCTGCACTCTACCTCTCTCAATAGTTCTGTACTAGCAATTCAGTAGTTCTGTTCTATTTTTTTGGAAAATTATCCAGAAGAATGGTACAAGGTAAAACTAAACTCACAAGCAGAAGGGACAATGGACATTTTTATTTGAAACTTGCAAATATGAATTATTATAGGATCCAAAATTGCTCTGTTTGACTTGATCTATTATGCCTATCTCTGTAAGTGAAATCCTCTTCTCCAAGGTGCACAAAAAGCGGGTGCTAACTTACTCTCCGTTGGAGAATCTGCTTCTCTTTTCCAGATAGATGCAGATCCTAAGAAGAGAGCTGCCCCAACATACCTCAAAAGGGGCCCAACTAAAACTAAGGACAACTGGCGAAATAAGCAAGGGTGCTGTTTTCCTGTGAACCGGATACCAGCACAAAGGGGAAGGAGATCAACGCAGAGAAAAATCAACTCCTACCAAATCAGAGAGCCAAAGCCTCAGAGGCCCCCAACACCTCAGCACTGAAACAGACCAAAAATGAACCCAACATGGCTCAGGGAAATCTTGCGGAAGAGGGGGCGGAAAGAATGTCAGAGTCACATGTTGGGTCATGATTTGCAGAGACATTTATCATACTAATAACTGGGGGCTAACTCCACAATGCACAACCCATTTTCATTAACAAGGAGGGTCTAATGGGAGGGGGTAGATCACAGACGAGCCTAAATAATGGTACCAAACTGCCTGTATTCACTGAAATGAAAACTAATAAATTAAATTAAAAAAAAAAGAGAAAAAAAATTAAAGTCCAAAAAAGTAGATTTGATAAACAAATGAAATGTGTGAGAAATATATAGAGAAACCATAAATGATCAGCTAATACACCTATTGTTTTAATTGCACTATGTTAATTTCAAATTATATAATATCTTTATCACACAAGATAACTCTTATTATAGGCATACTTGTTGTATCCTTCTTCCAAGATACAATGACAAGAAACAGGTTATGATACTCACACATGAAAATATTTGCTCAATTACTTAATACAAACAGCATAAAGGTAAAAACTGTACTCAGCCAAGCACAGTGATTCATGCCTTTAATCTCACTCAGCACATGGTAAGCTAAGGCTGGAGTATCACTGGGAGTTTGAGGCCAGCCTGGACTAGAGTGAGACAATGCCACTAAACAGAATTGGACACCATAAGAAAATAAGCTTCAAATCAAAACATAATTTCTTTGTGGGATGACTGAAGATTGGGGACTCTTGGTTCAACATTTCTCAAGAATTTCAACATCTGAAAAACAGAGTATTAAACCAAAATGTGACTTGTAAATTTGCAGGATGTTGGGGATGCTGAGCAGTTCCATGTCCTTGAAATGGTCCTTCTCTTACTCTTTGAAACAATGGTAAGACCTATGCTCTATAGAAAAATAACATTATAAAGAATTAAAAAAAAATAGGGCTGTGTTTTGTCACCACACCTATTGATATTTTCATAGCAAGATGATTTCATAGTGAGATTTTCTAGTATTACTTTTCTGTTATTTAAGGCATTCATTTAACAACCACTTATTTAAACTCAAGAGACATACTAGAAAGTGAATGGGATGGACAGTGTTTGTCTTCTGTGAAGCATTGGGTCTTTACACAGCTTTCCTAACATGTTCATTCTTTCCATAGCCTCAGAAGACAGACCTCAAATCACATATTTTTGAAAAGTAATTGAAGTCCATTCCAGATGAGCATTACCCTTATCCCCAAAATATTCCTGCTCATTATCTTGCCAAGAGAGCTCAGTGTCTGATCTTGAATGCTCCTGTCCACCGGTCACTAGGTCAGCAGTCTGTACTCTTTTTCCTCTTCCTCCTGTATCTATCACTAGTTCTTTAAGCTGATTGGTGAGCAACACCTTCTTTGATGCAATCTGGTTTAATTCTCTCTGTGGTTTACATGGAAAGGTTTTTTTTTTTTTTTTTTTTTTTGCCAATGTCATGCATAAAAAGCTTATTTTTAAATAAAATTTTAATAAATCCCACTTTTGCTACACAAGTTTTTGTTCTCTACTTTCCTCTCTATTTTCTTTGCTATGTAACACATCCAAGTAGCACTCTTTTTTAAATTTAGTTCACTTTTGATTTTAGTATTTAGAATATATTTAGAATAGTTAAATACTATTTCAAGATCAAGGCTAAAAAATATGTAATCAAAACAAGAATTCTTTGTCCCTTCAGAAGCTAATCTCAAATGACAATTGGAACATATTTATATGGCTATGTTGAAGTGACAGGGACAAAATTGGCAGTTAAGACCTCATGCACAATGCAATGTTTCTGTCTGTTTATACTTCTATCTCAATATTCCCAAAGGATAGGTTGCTTGTTTTTAATGCTTTATCAACTCGGATAAAATTCTTACCTCTGGAAATTTCTCCTCTTTCTTCTGAAAATGAAAACATGCCCCTTTCAAAATTAAAAAAAAAATACAATGAAATTTGTGAAAATGGAAAGGAGACAGATCATACTCAGCACACTCACACAATCACAGAAAAACAATGACCACATAGTCTCACTCACCTGCAGTTCCTAACCTGGACAGCCCAAGTAACTGACACACCTGAAAAGCAACTCCAGGTTCAGACAGTAGGGGTGGAAGGGGGGGGGGAGAAAAAAACACAAAACTAAGCACAAAATGAATTGTTACCATAAAAACCTTGATACTTGAAGGTAGACTAAAAGATTGAGCCTGCAGTGGAAGTATGAGGTAAACAACTGAAAAGAAGGGCCCTGGAGAGGGTAGGATGAAGCGTAACTTAAAAAATAAATAAATAAATAAATAAAAAACCTATAGTCTGTAATTCCTGCTACCAGTAAATTATTGCTTCCCACAATGAGCTGTTGATAAGAGAGACCTACAAGGTCCTTAATACAAGACAGGTTTCTGTCAAAGCACTTGATTACCTGCCAGAGGTAAAAGGAGACCTAGCTGGAATCTGGAAGAGAGCCAGAACCCAACAGTTATACCATCTAGAGCTGGAAAGCACTACATGAGCTACTGGAAAAAAGTGGTCAACAATGGACCAACTGACAAGGGATCTAAGCTACTCAGAAGCAAACACCCTGACAATAATCACATACAAGTGCAGTAGGTGGCACTCAGCCTTGGTGAGTAGCAAATAGCTTTCTGATTGGCTAAGAAATCCTCTCATGTGAGAACCAGGCTAGCACTCTCCAATGTCAGGTTCCCACTAGTCATTGGCTAAAAGAGGGGGTACATCCATCTAATTCTCCTTAAATTAACAATGCTTACCCTATTTAACCTATGCTGACTTCCCTCTCCGATAGAGAATCAGTTCTTCTTTGTTAGAAGGTAGTGATACCCAAGAAGATAACTACCCCTAGCACTTCATCCAAGGCCCAGATGAAACCACAGAAGCATTGGGGGTATGGGCAAGAATTCAGCTTCCATGGTGAGTCTAACAATCAGCATCAAGATGATGGACACAGATGCTGAAGACACTCAACATATACCAAAACAGAGATCCAGAGGTTCCTAAGAGGTCTTCACTGAAATTGACTTAAAACACACACACCATGGCTTAGGTAATTCTCGGGAAGGGGGGGAAGGAGATTATAAGAGTCCCTGGTTGGGGCATTTAAGCCCAGAGTCATTGCTTCCTCACAACAACTGACTGCTTCTCCCACAACATTTAAACAATAACTCCATGGGGAATACCTGTAACTCCACTGAGGAGGATCCCCACTGGTATGAAAGTAGGGATGAGGGAAAGGATGATACCAATGCATGATGTATCAATACTATGTCCATAATAAAGAAATGGAAAAAAAAACTCAACAGTCTAGCAATTTTAATGAACAATTGGTATGACCACAATGATGAAAGTATTCAATCTAGCACTGTCCTCCTTTTATTAAAGTTTTATTAAAGTTTTGTATAAATTATCATCAACACCTAATTTTATCAACAATATAATTTTATCATCAACACCTAGCTTTCTGTTTCTGCTTATTATAACCATGAAAAGTAATTATGTTAGAATAATTTGATTCTTAACAGTTTTTATAGTTTCTACTCTAAATATAACTTTGATATCTATTATCACAAGATTTTACCACTTATGGTGTATTTTTCTCTTACTATCAACACATTCATTTTGTATATTTTATTGATTTTTCTATGGTATGATGTATGGACATGAATGAACAACTGAATTGTTAAAATAGTTTGCTAATCCTATACACAAACCATTTTATTTTGTAATCTGGGTATACACATATATACACATATAAATTTTTCTTTTTTCAATATTTTCTTTATGAGTTAAAATAACATTGCATCTTAATCTTGTCATCAGAATCAATAATTTTATGCATCCAAAATTGCAGCTATATGTATAAAAAGTAGAGTTGCAATAAACTATAATCCCCAAAAGATGTTACCACAAAGATCTGCAATGTTGATACAAGATTAAAATTAATTTTATTGGGGGTTAGTTATTATTATAAAGCCACTTCAGAGTGTTTGCTGTATCACTTAGATAATTGAGTCATACCAAATTCTCATACTTATATTTAAGAAACCATTGCAACATGAGTATAAAATATGGCCAATCATCTTAATCCCTAAAAAATTACATTTTCATGGCAAAGTAGTTTCAAGATTCATATATACATATGTACTTGAGATGATCAATTCGACAAAAGCATACACATGTTCAGTGGAAAATTTGATGTTGAAAATCAGCAGCCTGCATTTACACAGAAAGTGCTCATGCCTGCCAATGTATTTATTATGTATTTTTAAATTTTATTTTTGATTGGAATATCTGTATATATTATAAAGCCTAGTGTGATATTTTGAATCATGTGGACATTGGATAATCATCCTCTCTGTTTAGTTAGTGTGTTAACCAACATAAGGTTTCATTATTTTGCTATGGTGCATATATTCAAAACTCTCCTTCTATTTTGAGATATATGGTGCATTATTATTGAAAATGGTTTCTTTAAACCACATTCTTTGTACCATATAGGCATGAAAATCTCAGAATACTGAGAAGTTGTAAGCATCTTACATTTTTTCGACAGTAGTTATACTCTGTTTTCAACAGCTTTTGAGTGATAAAATGCAGTAATATTATTCCAAAACCCATTCATTTGGGAATCACAGAAAGTATAAAATTTTAATGTTAGTCCAGCTTCACAAATGCACAATTTTTATTTATTGACTCCTGCATTCTTTGGTCACATTACCAAAGAGTGTGTGAAAGAATTATGTATCATAAACATATCTTGGTGGACATATTTGTTATTTGTGATTGTGCTCTGAAAACCAAATAAGTGAGGCACAGAAGTGATCATCACAGGTATGTATATATTTATGTCATTGCATTATACAAAAGGAGATGGTAAATGGAAATTTAGCTTCAGCTTTCTACATTTTTCAAAGAAGGGATTTAGATTTTATGCAGCCCCATGTTAGTTTATTCTACCACTAAGAAACTACATTATTTTACCTTAGATGTACCACAGATAAAGTATGTGTTTGCATATTAGGAATTTTAATTGCTTCCAAGTGCTTATTTGCTTTTTAAAGGTATATCCCATATGTAAGAACCTGCAAAACAAATTCATCTATGAATTAAGCTCTGGAACAGAAAACTGGTCATGGAACATTATACAGTTATTCTGATTCCAAAACCTAACTGTTTTCCTAACATAGCATATTTTAATTAAAATTTAACTTTTTTATCTGGCTATGAATATGAAACTCTTGCTTACTACACAATATTTGAAACAAAATGTATCCATATATATATATATATATATATATATATATATATATATATATATGTATATTTAATGAATGAATTACGTAATTATTTTGAAGTCTTCCTATAGATTCCTATAAACAATTATCGAATTACAAAGATAGAGTTCTTGATAATTTAAGGATATACTAGTTTTAGAGGCTTTGTAAAGATTGAAAAAATTCTTACTCGATTTCCGATTTTGTTATCCTCATGAGGAATCGCACTGTTTACCACATTTACCAAAATTCTGTCATTTTTCAGTCTGATGCCTGCAAAGCAACTGGTCCCCTTCTGATCTTGTGAACACAGCATTTTTGCTTCATTTGGGAACGCAGCTCACACCATATTGCTCAGTTCACACATTGCATGCATGACAGTTGCTTGAAAAAAGTCAGAGGAAATTGAATAACCTCCTTAATCTACAAAAAAAAAAAATCCATGTATAAAGGTTCAATGCTAACTTTGCCTTCTTTTTGGGATGTCTAGATGCAGTTCTTAATTTTAGGATTTTTCATACATTGCCTAGCTTAATCTTCATGAAAACCTGTGATCTATACACACTATTGTCAATTTTGGTTTAGAAAACTGGAAATTCAAATGAACAGAGGTAAAGGAAATCCACCAGGTAAGGAACTGGTGGACAGACATAGGCTAAAAAATCCAATCCTAAGCAAAGTATAACACATTCTTCCTAAAGTTTCTTTACATGGTCACTGTTTTTAAAGATTCTCTATTTTATTTTATTAGTTATGTATGCAGAGTATACAGTCATGTTGGTACCATTGTTAACCTCCTCCTTGCCCTCCCCTCTCTGCAGGGACCCTCATCTTTGGAGAATATGGGTTGTGCATTGTGGGGTTAGCCATCGGTTATGGGTAAGAAGCAATGTCTCTGTTCATAATGACCCAACCTGTGGCTCTAACATTCTTTCTTTCTGCCCCCTCTTCCACAAATTTCCCTTAGCCATGATATTACTTTTAATGCTATCTCTGCACTTTTGGTGGTCAGCACTTGGTTTTACATTATATATATACTCCACTGTACTCCAGTTGAAGGTTACATCTTTTAATCTACCTTCAAGGAGAAAGGTTTCTATGGTATCAGTTTATTTTGGGTTTAGATTTTTCTTCATTTTCCCCAGCCTCCCCATCCCCTCCCTCTCCCAAACACTTCCATCCCTATTGTCTAGGCCTCAAGTTGCCTATCCTAGCAACTCAAGCTGACCCAGGTTAGGAATTGCACATGAGTGACAACAAGGGACATTTTTCTCTGATTGTGAGAGTTTGCTGGGTACAAGCTATTCTAACTCCATCCACTTTTCTACAAATCTTATAATTTATTTTCTTACTGATGAGTAGAAGTTCATTTTGTAAATGTACCACGACTTCATTATGCCTTTGCTCAATGATGAGCACCTGAGTTGATTCCAGTTTTTAGATATTAATTGAGCAGCTGTAAACATGGTTGAACAAATATCTCTGTAGCAAAGCATAGAGCATTTAGAGTAAATACCAATTAAAGGAATAACTGGCTCTGTTGGTATTTCTGTATTTGTTTTTTTTTTTTTTTTTCAGGAATCCACCCATTGATTTCAATAGTCACTATACAAGTTTGCATTCCTATCAACAGTGAATGAGGGCTCCTCTGTATCCACATTCTCACTAACATTTGTTGTTTTATTTTATTTTATTTTATTTTTTTTGGTGGGGGTGGGGGACGGTTCAAAGTAGGGTCTCTCTCTAGCCTAGGCTGACCTGGAATACACTGTAGTCTTAGAGTGGCCTCAAACTCATGGCAATCCACTTACCTCTGTCTCCTGAGTGCTGGGATTAAAGGTGTGCACCACCACAACTGGCTCTCGTTTGATCTTTTAAATGATGGCAATCCTTACTAGAGTAATGTGGAATCTCACAGATATATTAATTTGAATTTCCCTGATGGTTAGAAATATTTATTTTCTCAAGTGTTTGTTAGTCATTTGTATTTCTTCCATTAAAACTCCCTATTTGGTCCTGTAGCCCATTTTTGAGTGGGTTGTTTGATTTCTTTATTGTTTATTTATTGAGTTCTATGTAGATTCTAGATGTTAGGCCTCTGTCAGTAGCATAGCAGGCAAAGACTTTCTCCCATTCTGTGGGTAATCTATTGGCTTTGGTTATGATATGTTTTGTCTGTGCAAAAGCTTTTTAGCTTCATGAGGTATCATATTTATTGATTTTTTTCTTAAATCTAGGAAACATTTAGAAACCATCATTACATCTCCATGTGATGTTATTGCTTGGATTCAGGAAAGAGAAGTTCTCTCTATTTCATATTTTCCTAATAGTCCTGTACCAAGTAATCAATAAAATTTTGTGTAATTATGGAAAATTTCCCATCTAGTTTAATGTGTCACGAATGGACTCTATGTAGTTACTGAGTATGTGGAATGTTGCCAGTGCGACTGATAGCATGATTTAATTTAATTTTTTGACAGACATATTGTCTAACAATTCCATATTGGATAGTACATATCTTGGACTTAAATTGGTTGTTCCTTGAAGTACCTAATATATTCATTAAGTAAATCCTTAAACAGGTTGCTTATAATATTTTAAATTTAAATTTTAAATAGTCCTCCTTTCCAATATTATTTTATATCCACTGACTGATTTCATGGTTTTAATTTGCTTCATGATAAGTGGGGATGTTGCTGAGAGAATGAAATAAAACTAAACAACAATAAAATAATAAGAAAAAAATATCACATGGTGGGAAATGGTAAGTGCTGGAGAGAAACCCACATGAAATATAGGAGTAAATGAAATGGTTACATAGTCTGCTCATGACATGCTACAGTAAAATAATACTTCAAACTCCCAGGGCCAGAATAAAGCTTATTTTCCCTTTCTCAACTATAAGTCAAACTTATACAAGTTGGTTATCTCACTCTGCTCATAATAATACGTTACAGTCCATCCCAGTGAATATTATTCTTGATGTGTTTCTGGGATTATCATAGCAGTACCATGAGTAAAGAATAGGGAGGAGGGTAAGAAACAGCAATTAAACTATAAAGAATTTTTCTAATGGGATAATACATACTATAGTAATGCACAATTCAAAGACCCATGTAACTCCTATGGACAACAATTCACTCACAGGGTCAGAAAAGTTTATATACTTCATAAGGAGTCTTATTTCAGATTTCTAATGTTTTGCAAAAATGTTTCCTTTGCAAAGAATATAGTTAGTATCGATTTAAACTAACCTTTACCACTGTAATGAATAGTTCACTGGCCACACAGAAGGTCATTGATCTCATGCTTCTACAGTTGTCCACTTAACAGATATATGACTCAGGTAAATGAAACAGAATATACTCTGTTAAATTCCTGGTGACTTTAGCCCCCCCCCAAAAAAAAAAACAAAACATTACGGGTTTGAAAGTTGGCTTAGTGGTTAAGGCATTTGCCTGCAAAGCCAAAGAAGCCTGGTTTGATTCTTCATGACCCATGTAAGTCAGATGCACAAGGGGGTACATGTATCTGGAATTTGTTTGAAGTGGCTGGAGGCCCTTGTGCACCCATTTTCTCTCTCTGCCTCTTTCTCTCTTTTAAATAAATAAATAAATAAATGTTACTTTAAAAAAAGCACATTAAATAAATAACACATGATTCAAAATCAGTAAGTGGCAATAGTAGTCACATAGCTTTAACTATTAAGATAGATATTAATGAATAATCCAATAGCCAGAAAATATGGCATACTAGTTCTGCAATTGTTTGATAAGTTGAGTTATGACTACCTGTCAAATATAGAAGTCATTAAAGAGTTATTACATTAGCCGGGTGTGGTGATGAAATCCTAGCACTCAGGAGGCAGAGGTAGGAGGGTCACTGTGAGTTCAAGGCCACTCTGAGACTCCTTAGTGAATTTCAGGTCAGCCTGGGCTACAGTGAGATCCTACCTCAAAAAACTCCCCACCCCCCAAAAAAAGAGTTAATACATCATTAGTTAAAAATATTGGAGTATTTCCCTTTTATTTTGAAATGTTACTTTTATTTTAGGTCATAATTTATTGTTTTATAATCCAATCCACACATGAGTACATTGTTTAAAAGTAGAACTACAGAAGGAGATTACAATGACTAAGTCTTGTTAAGAAGTGACTGAAACTCTAATCTTCATCTCTTATCCTGGGTTTTTAGACTCATAAGCTACTGGATTCACATTTCTGTCTTCTCTTTCCTCATTTCCCTTTCTCATTAATCACCTAGATGCCTATGGAAACCTATCCTTGTCAGACTCCCTGTAATTACTTCTCTTTCTCTCTCATGGTAATTTTCAGCCTAGTGCACAGTGACAATAACTTCCTCCCTTCTTATTATGAATGGGACATTGTGAATTTTTTAGTAAGCAAATAGTTGCTTTCAATAATCTTGATTAAATGACATATATCATACATAATAAATTGCTTCATTTACATGGCATCTTGGATAAAGAAAATATATAAATCGGAAAAATATAAAAATAATGAGTGTCAGAACATCCAGTTGAGATGGGCACTGTTTAGGTAAAGTAATGGCAGGTTTTTGGGAGGTGGTTAAATAGGCAAGTGTTTTACTTCTATGTAACAAACTATAGCCTAATTGAGTAGATAAATAACTAAATTAAAACCAAACTTAAGAGTCTAAATTTTGTAACAAATTTGAGTCTCAGCCATTTATACTCATTGGCTTCCTCTGAGATCTCTCCAATTGATGGGACACATGTTCATATCATTCAGATAAATCCTACTCTCCTTCCCCCCAAGAAAACGCCTTTGAGGACAATGTCATGTAGGAGAGTATAAGATTATTTTTTTTGTCCCAAGAATTAGACCAACTAGGGGACTATAAGATTTTTTTGTCCCAAGCATTAGCACAACAATGATAAGACAATTAAATTTGGTTTTACTTAATTACATTTTTCTTCATTATTGAAATGAAATATTTATTTTTTAAGGATTAACACACTCTGTAATAACCCACACTTTTAGCCAAGTCAAGATATACTAGGATTTTAGTCTTGGTGGATTTTTTCAGTCCCTGGAAATTGGACAAATATTTGTCAAATAATTTATTAATTTAAGGAATGAATTACTCTCTACCATCCATGTTTATCTCATATATTTGCTTCACAGAACTCTAGTTTCACATTTATCAAATGAAAAATGAGTGCTTTGAACTACATTAATCACATACACCCAGCTATATTAAAGTTTACCTGCAATTTTAAGCAATTTGTAATTTTTTTTTTTACTTTAAAAATTCATTTTGGGGCTGAAGAGATGGCTTAGCAGTTAAGCACTTGCCTATGAAGCCTAAGGACCCTGGTTTGAGGCTTAATTCCCAGGACCCACATTAGCCAGATGCACAAGGGGGCACAAGTATCTGGAGTTCGTTTACAGTGGCTGGAGGACCTGGTGTGCCCATTCTGTCTCTCTATCTGCCTCTTTCTCTCTCCATCACTTTCAAACAAATAAATAAAAATTAAAAAAAATCATTTTGGAAAAGGCTAAAAAATAATTTTATTATCAATGAAATTGAAATCATAACAACTGCTAATTATATGTTTAACATATTAGATATAATAAAGTATATATACTTGATAGTTATCATGCATCCAGTCTATTTCTATTGCCATTACTTATTTGTTTCCCTTTTGTCCATTTTCCCAATGTATATAATGTATTTTCATCTAATTTCCCCCAAACTACCCTCGTTTACCCCCTTGCTCCTCCACTTAACAACATCTCCCCCCTTAATCCTCATCTTACATTTATACCTTTTGTGTTGACCCACTGAATTACATTAGTAATGCTTGCATGGTCATGGGAGGAAAATTTCCATGAAAAGATGTGGCAAATTACAAATGACTTCATCACTGATAAACCTGAATCCTGTCTCCCAGAAACCATTGGCTGTCATTGGTGCCTTTGGGAAGTGTACATTTTAATGAATAGTTACTGCATTTATGGTAAAGTACTGACGGGCTAAATCTGACATAAGAAAACACATCTGCTGTGAATTCATGAGTTGATAGTCATGGTGTATACAGAGGATAGCATTTCTCAGCCTTCTCCATTCTTCTATTCTTACATTCTTTCCATTTTTTTTTCTTAGAGGTTCCCTGAGCATTGGAGGGGTGATTCATTTATCCCTTTTAAATCTGAGCACACAATAGTTGCTCACTCCTGGCAACTTTCCCAGCTGTGGATCTCTGCAATAAACAGTTTTCATTGTCATAAAAATCTTCTGTGATCAAGGCCTCAAGAATTACTAATCTGTGGAAACAAATGTAGATAATTAGAAGGCAGTATAAAGTGTTATTCATTCAGAATAACCACAGTAGTAGTCCTTCACTCCAGGGCCTAGGCCCTACCCAAACATTTTGTCCTTGATATAAAGTTCCCTTAACTAAACCTCACAATTCCCAATTTCTCCCAAAATAAACTCAACAATCCATGCTTTATCTTTCTTCAGTATGTTTTTACTGTTTGTTAAATTAGGACAATGACCTCAAAATTGGAGTTCACAAGTTTGGAGAACCCCTTCAAATTTCAAAATCCTACATCACCACCATGCTGGTTTCCATAATGGACATGTGAGTTTACATTCCCATGAACAGATTGAATGTATGCCCCCCCCCTCCAATAGATTCAGGAATTTTATTCAAGCTTGTAATTTTCAGCCACTGTGTGTGGATCTTAGGTCCGGCTCTGTGGAGTTTAGAGGTGGATCTGCAAATTCCAGCTAAAAATACAAAGTCATTGATTATGATATCAGGCTTGAACTGCAGATGTTTGATGTTTGCTTGATGGCTATTGAGTTTGCATTGTTCCAGTCTCTCCTTGCTGTGCCTTATGGAAGTTGAACATGTTTATTCTGTTAGCTATTTAGCTGCCAAAGATTTTTCTTCCATTTTTTAGGCTGCCTATTCACTCAACTCAGCATTACTGTGCTGGGCAAAAACATTAATATTGTGTGGTTCCATTTGTCAGTTGGTCTTCTTTCCTAAGTAGCAGGAGTCTTATTCAGGAAATCCTTACCTATGTCTACATCTTTCAGTGTCCTTTTCACATTTTTCCTTTAGCAGTTCCAGAGTTTATGCCTTAGTTTTTAAATATATATTTTGTTTATTTGTTTATTTGAGTGAGAGAGAGGGAGAGAGAATGGGCATGCCGGGGCCTTCAACCACTGCAAATGAACTTCAGACACCTGTGCCCCCCTTGTGCATCCAGCTTATGTGAGTCCTGGAGAGTTAAACCAGGATCCTTTGGATTTGCAGGCAAACGTCTTAACTATTAATCCATCTCTCCAGCCCGGTGTTTCAGTTTTGATATTGATCCATTTGGCATAATTTTTGTGTCAGGTAAGATACCGGGTATACCTTAATTCTCCCAAATGTAGATATAAGTATAAGCTTTAGTTCTTTCTTTATGGTCTGATACAATTCTGCAGTGAAACTATCTTGACCAGGGCTTTTTGCTGCTATTGTTGTTTGGGGATATTATTATTATTATTATTATTATTACAGCTCCAATATACTTTCTTGTTACAGATCTGCTTAAATTATTGACCTCATCTTGGTTTAATTTTGTTAGGTTATTTCTGTTTAGAAACTCATCTGTTTATTTTAGATTATGCAATTTGATTGAATATATTTTTTAAAGGTTTGTCCTTATGGTTATCTGAATTGTTTTGGTATCTATTATGATGTTTTCTTTAGTATCCCAAATTTTATAAATTTGGGTCATTTCTCTCTTTTGGTTAAATTGGCTAAGGGCTTGCCAATACTGTTTATTTATTCAAACAAAAAGCTTCTTTTTTAAAAAAAAATTAATTTATTAGTCTACTTTTCAGTAAATACAGGCAGTTTGGTACCATTGTTTAGGCTCATCTGTGATCTACCCCCTCCCATTGGACCCTCCTTGTTGATGTAAATGGGTCGTGCATTGGGGAGTTAGCCCCCAGTTATTGGTATGATAAATGTCTCTGCAAATCATAACCCAACATGTGACTCTGACATTCTTTCTGCCCCCTCTTCCACAAAATTTCCCTGAGCCATATTGTGTTCATTTTTGGTCTGCTTCAGTGCTGAGGTGTTGGGGGCCTCTGAGGCTCTGGGTCTCTAATTTGGTAGGAGTTGATTTTTCTCTGCGTTGATCTCCTTCCCCTTTGTGCTGGTATCTGGTTCACAGGAAAACATCCCCCTTGCTTGTTTCGCCAGTTGTCCTTAGTTTCAGTTGGGCCCCTTTTGAGGTATATTGGGGCAGCTCTTTTCTTAGGATCTGCATCTATCTGAAAAAGAGAAGCAGATTCTCCAACGGAGAGTAAGTTAGCACCCAGAAAATTGAGATAACACTTACTTTTTTGATAGACAGTTTGATAGGTGTAGGCCCTCTTATACCCTGTGATTGATGGTAGCTTGATATTGTAGAGTGGGCTTGTGTTTGGGCATGGTTCTGACTTGTTTCCCAGCTCCAGCTATGGGTCTAGTACCACTGAGTGGATCAGTTAGCCAAATCAAGAACAATTGGTTCCTCACCATGGCTGTGTACCACTATTGCACTTGTGTGGGCATCACATCCGGTTATTTGTTGCTAATTAGGTTAAACAATGAGTTGCTTGGACAGATCTTGGTCATTTCCCCCAGTCGCCTATGTAGCACCTTCTGGCACTAGACACGCTGACTGTCTGGGGACTGACTCTCTCCTGGCTTCCAGCCATGTCATTCCATTTTACGTGTCAGCTGCGTATGGAGTCTTCAGCAATAGGGTCTTACCACTGGCCTTTGGTGGGTCATCAAGTACTCTGACAGAAGTCTGTCATTGTTTTGGAAAACCTTGTAGGTTTCTCTGATCAAAAGCTCATTGTGGATGGTAGGACCAAGCTGGAAGTGGGGGTTACAGGTCAGTGTCCACTAAGAAATTGAGGAAGAACATAACTAATATACAAGAGTTAGAGAAGAGAGAGATAGAAGGGAGAGGAGGAGAGGAAGGGAGGGAAGGTGTAGGAGATTTAGGTCAGTCTTGATCCTACCCTCTACAGTGTCTTGTGGTTCAGGTGTTTCCTGTAAGGGTCTAGTGAAGGTTCAGCCATTTGGTCTGTGTTTTAGGAAGTAGAATTTTATGGTACCATTACCATTTGGGTCCGGATTACTGTTTTCCACCCTTCAATGCTCTCTCCGCCCTCCCATCCATCTTATTGTCTAGTTCATGAGGTGCTTGCTGGGTATGTAAGGTATGTTGGGTAGATTCAGGTTAGGTGTTGTAGATGAGTGAGACTGTGTCGATTTTTTTTCTGTGATTGGGTAAGTTCGCTGAGAATGATCTGTTCCAGGTTCAACCATTTTTCCTCAAATTTCTTTATGTCGTTTTTTCTTACTGCTGTATAGAATTCCATTGTGTAGATATACCACATCTTTGTTATCCATTCTTCTAATGATGGACATCTGGGTTGATTCCAGCTTTTAGCTATTATGAATCGAACCGCTACAAACATGGTTGAGCATTTCTTCTATTGGTGTTTCTTTTGTGATTTCTATTTCATTATTTTCTCTCCTGATCTTATTTTTACCAATCCAGAGTCTTTTGAGGTTTTATTTGATACTGTATTTCCATGGCCTTAACATGCATCATTAGGCTTTATTCTTTCAAAGCTTTCTAATTTAAAAATGTTATTTCTTAATCTGCAAGGAGAGAAAGAAAGACAGAAATAGATGGAGGTAGACAAAGAAAATGAGAGAAAGTGGGAATGGGTACACCAGGGCCACTTGCCACTGCAAACGCACTCCAGATGCACGTGCCACTTTGGGCATTGCCTTTATGAGAATACTAGGCTATTAAACCTGGGACATCATGCTTTGCAAGAGAGCAGCTTTAGCTGATACACTATCTCTTCAGCCCATCTATCCTTTTTCTTTTCTTTTTATTTTTATTATTATTTTTTTTTTAATTTAGGCACTTAGAGCTATAAACTTCTCTTTTAGAACTGCCTTAATTAGGTATGACATGTTCTCAAATATATTCATTAAGAGAAATTTCTTTCTTTATTTCATCAATGACCCACTCATCAGCCAAAAGTGCATTGTCAAATATCCATAAGTTTATGTATTTTCTGGAATTTTATCTTGCTATTGATTTTTCTATTTATTACAATATGGCCAGAGAGAAAACATGAAACTATTTTACCTTCCAGGTACCCAAAGGGAAGACCTGATTGGTTTGTAGATTTGAAGGGACAGGCTTCAGGGCCAGCCTACCTGGGTAGTGAAGACCACCTATCTAGGTAGCATACTATACTATGGGCAGTCGGGACACTGTAGCTGTTGTTCATGAGTCTCTATCACACACATGTTCCATTCATGCTAAGAGTTACATTCACACCCGGACAAGGTGGCACTTGTTCTCTCTAGGCCTCATTTCTTCACTGAAACTGCCTAAAAGAAGCTATTTTTCTCCTATATCTCCTACAATTGCACATGTACAAAGGTCTGAAGACAAGACTTGGGGTTGATTCTAGTCTTTACACTTCTCATGAGGCAGGGCTTTGCTTTCAGTATGATCTGTTTATGTTGTTCCTTTCAGCACTCATTGGTAGCTTCCTAAGAATTCTCCTTTCTCTGCTCCTATCTCACCAGCAGGCTGGAAATACTGAAGCCCACCAAGCTTCTGCATCTTTACTGGAAATTTAAAGATCAAAGCTTTGTACGCAGGCTGGAGCAGCAGGTACTTTAATTCTGCAAGCTATCTCCCCAGCCCTGACAGAGGGCTGTTTAGCCTATACTCTTAGTTTAAGGAGCTTGGCTCTGTCTTTTCTGACTCTGTGGTACTGAAAAGACCACTGTTTTCACCGTGACTTGACAGACTCACACTCGTTAGATCTTCGCATAATAGGTGAAAAATGATAATCTGTAAATTGAGTCATTACATAATTCTAACAAAAAGAGGGGATGAGAAACTAAGTGCATATTTATCTCAATTTTTTTCTATTAAAGTCATTTAAAATGTTATTGATAAAAATCAGATCTCTATCAATTCTATTGCCATGTGCTTTTAGATTTGGTATTTTCAATGTCTTTTCATTTTCATTTTTAGGTTTATTTCTTCTCTTCTTTATGCTAGTGCTTACCATATTTATGGGGTAAACATCATATAGGCTTCTCATTTCTCCAGTTCTATTACTTGAATATAAATGGTATCTTGCTTCCAAAAGGAGTAGCAGAAACATTTATAACATAATGTTAATTTCTAAGGAAGAAGATTTGAAAATGTAGTTCTAAACTGAAATGTTTTGTTCGATGAGTGTATATGCATGACTGATATTTTTTCTAGATGTATTATGAAATGAGAGGCTATTAGCATGTGATTAGCTTTGCAATTTGTTCTTATGTAACAAATTGTAGCCTAACTCAGTATGGAAGTGACCTGTAACCTGACAGTTCCAAATTTTGTACCATTGATGTTTCTTAGCAAATCACAAGCATCTAAGCTTCAGCCAGTTAGGGGCAGTCAAAAGAACCAGTCATGTGTAAATAATACAAACAGGGTTGGAGAAATGCTTTATTGCTTGGCTGCAAGGCCAAAGGAACTAGGTTTTGTTCCCCAGTATCCATGTAAAGTCAGATGTAGAAGATGGTGCATGCATAAGGAGTTTGCTTGCAGTGGCTAGAGGATCTGTTCTTTCTCTCTCTCTCTCTCTCTCAAATAAATAAACAAATAAAATATTTTAAAAAATAATAGTAACACCTGCCTATAGCCAATAAGATTGTTTTATACTTTACCTGCTTTGCAGATTATATCTCTGAACTTTGTACTGATATGAGCACTGCATGCTGCTTGAATTCTTCTTTCCTTAAACTCAGCTGAAGTAGCTTGTCTCTTATTTTACCATAACAGTAGACATAAGTTCCATGGTATGTATTCTATACTTTTCTTAGTGATGATACTGGAGGAAGCTTGACTTTAATAAATATGTAGATTTTCAAGATTATGAATATATTAATTAACATAGTTATGAATAGAAAAGTGTGCTATATGCATAAATGGGTTAGGGAAGTTTATTAAGACTAAATTAACCCCAAGCCTGTTTTCGTTAAACTCAATGGTAATTTGATCATGTGTACATCTGATGTTCACATGATCATTTGGCAGAGCTAAAGTGTTAACTTTTGGCCAATGCCCCTCTAGATAATCCTATGAAGGTATTTATCATATGTGATTAACATTTATAATGGAGAGACTGCCTGGCAGATTCCACAGTAGAACTAGGCTTTATATAATCAGTTGAAGGTCTCAAAAGGAAAATCTGAAGGTCATCTACAAAGAAATAGTTTTGCCTCCAGATTATTTTATAAGTCACGATTGATGTATAAGATTCTAGTAGAATCTCCAATCTTCTAGGCTTCACTGCAAATTTTCAACTTGCCAGGCCCCACAGTCATGTGATTCAGTTCCTTAAAATACATGTCAGCCTCTCCCTTTTTTTTGTATGTCATGTTGGTACAGCTTCACAGGAGAACTCTGGAGATAGTCAAAGAATGAGGGATAGAGTGAGGAAATGGAAAAGTCACCATGATAGTCCCAGAGTGCCAGAGATGGCAAGCATGCCATTTCAGGATCATGAGGAATCGAGCTCTGAAGAGCTGCTTGACACAGTTCCAGCTCAGCTGTCTCTTCCTTGAAGTCCGATGTGGCCCCTCTATAGAAAAATCTCTGGCTCTCTACACTACAGAAATATGTGGTTTTCTGTATAATGTTTGTCTTTTTCTGTCTTTCACTTGGTGTCCCAGTCTCTAAGTTTACTTTTCCAGTAAAAATTGGTGTTGGTGAAGTGTTGGTCAATGTATCTGAAAGAGGCTCTGGCATGGAATTGGAAAAACAAGAAAATGGGTCAAAGATAATTATTTTCCTTAAAGGCCTTAAAGAAAGTCAGGCAAGGATTACAGTACATTTCGGAGGAAACAATGAACCTTCTGGAACAATGTAAAAATTGTTATATGACTAATTTTTCTAAATGGTGGCAATTGCAATTGACTCTTTACCAGGAATCCCTACAACTGAAATCAGAAATAGTTCAGTCAGAGGGACCAAAGTCTAAGTATTGGAGGGACGTGAAAAGGAAAATTCAAAATAAATAATTAAAGGATAAATGGATCTACTGGATCAGTGATTAATGATGGGAAGCCCCATTTGTGGTTGTTTTACCTCTCACGTTTAATAGAGTAGTTGGAAGTAGAAGTCCAGGAAATCACAAGTGCTTGACCGCACATACATGGGGAAAATGTGAAAACAGTTAATCATTACAGGGGCCTGACGACTTTACTTGAGGTGAATAATTATGGGATTGTTTGATGATAAGGAATAACAAAAAGTTTCTATAAATTCTGTTAAATTGTACCTTTCTTGAAGTTTGTTCTTGCATGACATGATCAAAAAATAAAAGACTGAGGCTAAGAGCTGTGGCAGCAGAGAAACAGAAATATAGAAGCATAAAAACATAGAAACAGGGAAAAACAGAAAACAAAAAAAAAAGACAAAAAAATAGAAAAATAAAAAAATAGAAAGAGAAAAATAAAAAAATAGAAACAGAAAAGGAGGCAGAGAGAAAAAGATAAAAACAAAACAAAACAAAACAAAAAAACCCTCAGCTGCCTTCAGCATTAACCTGTCAGCTTGCACCAGAACTTGACTTTGAGTCATTATTTCGCCGCTCCCTTTCACACCTCTCTTCGGGGTCCTTCCTTCAAGCCAGGGCTGGACCCTGGCACCAGAGTCCTGGACACTCAGCCACATGTTTATGACAAGCATGCCTCCCTTCAGATTGATGGGCATACTTTGTCCTGGATATAGAGAGAGACAATGTGGAGAGCAGAGAACAATAATTCAGTATGAAAGAAGTAAAGAGCTATCTCTAACTCTGGGCTTATAATGTCCATTTTACTCCACCATTTCTAGTCCTATATTGATAAAAAAATAAATAAAAATAAATAAAAAAAACTTCCAATATACATTGCACACTTTTTCCTTTATTATCTCCTTATCATACATATCTCTTTAATTCACCGTTTACAATAGTTATCAATAATTCTATTAAAAAGGGAATTAAGCCAGGTGTGGTGGCGCATGCTTTTAATTCCAGCACTTGGGAGGCAGAGGTAGGGGGATCGCCATGAGTTTGAGGCCACCATGACACTCCTTAGTGAATTCCAGGTCAGCCTGGGCTACAGTGAGACCCTACCTCAAAAATCAAAAAAACAAAAAGGAATGTTTGTTTCTCATCTGAAAAAAAATAATTTCTGTTCATTTCATAATTGCAATGAAACCTATATAAGTGAAATATTAATTGACATATAAAAAAATCCACCCTCCTGGTTCATTTACAACTATGTTTTTATTTTATTAAATAAAATTTTTGTTCTAGTTGTATTAGTTATGGACATAGTATGTCAACAGCACATGTTGGTACCATCATTTCCTTCATCCCTGCCCCGTTTCTAATGGGGCCCTCCTCCTTGGCAATGCAGGTCATCCCCAAGGGGATTGTGGGTTATGCATTGTGGGAGCAACAGTCAATTATAGGGGAGAGGCAATGTCTCTGTGCATAATGTCCCAACTTCTGGCTCTAACAATCTTTCTACCTCCTCTTCTGCAAAATTCCCTGAGCCATGTTGGGTATGTTTTAAGTCTACTTCAGTGATGGGCTCTTAGCCTCTGGATCTCTGGTTTGGTAGGTGTTGAGTGTCCTCAGTGTCTAGCTCCTTCATTCTTGTGCTGATATAAGGTTCACTGAAAAAGCAGCATTCTTGCTCATTTCCACAATTCCTCTGTGGCTTCAGTTTGGGGCCAGGGTGAAGTGCACTGCACTGTTTTTCTCCTCAGGTTCCACTCACGTCTGAAAAAGAGAAACATATTCTCCAGTGGATAGTGAAGTCAGCACAGGTTAAACAGGAAAAACATTATGAATTTAGAGAGAATTTAATGGGTATAGACCATCTTATAACACAAGATTAGTGGGTGCTTGATATTGGAAAGTAGAATTATCTGGGTATGATTCTGACTTTTTTCCTAGTTCCATATATAGGTTCCTTTCCACTGAGTTTATCTGTTAGCCAATCCAAGAGCAGTTGCTTACCCACGGTGGATGTGAACCACTATTGCACATGTGTGAGCATCATGTCAGTTGTTTTCTTCTGAGTAGCTTAGGCTTTGAGTTGCTTGTACAGATGTTGGCCACTTTCCCCCGGTAGCTCATGTAGCACCTTCCTGTACTAGATGGGCTAATTGTCTGGGGCTGGCTCTCTTCAAGATTCCAGCCAGGTCTCAATGCTCCATGCCAACAGCATATGGTATCTTCAGCAATAGAGTCTTGTCATTAACCTCTGCTGGTTAATCAAGTGCTCTGACAGAAGTCTGTCTTATTTTGGAAGACTTTCTACGTTTCTCTGATCAATATTGCTGTTATTGACCACACCCTGGCACTGGGAGTTACAGGCCAGTGCTAAGGGAAAAGAAAAAGAAGAAAGAAAGAAAGAAAAGAGAGAGAGACAAGAGAAATTTAATGTTAGGCTTCATCACATCCTCCCCAGGTCCCCTTTGTATAAACACATCATGTGTTGCTATCATAATTTCCCTCCTATAAGTCCCATTCCACTGAGGGCTATCCTCACTGGGATTGCTGGTATTCACCATGGAGTTGTGGGTTATGAGTTGAGAGAGCAGTGGATAGCCATTGCCCAGTTGTAACTTTTATAATAGCAGCCACAGAGTGATAATCAGAAGATCATTACTGTGAGTTTCTTGCCTTGAGAGGCAACTTGACACTTTTCCTTGACTGCTTGATATTTAAATTCATCGATTGTGAAGTAATTACATCTTAAAAATGTAGATATGTCATATACAGTTCTCATTACCATGTTATCTGAATGTAGACAATTGTTTATAATCTACACAATCATCAATTTTAGGAAAATTTTAGTTATATTGGAGAACATGATAATTTTAGTTTGATTAATTTATCTTTAATGTGGTTAATTTTTTAAAGAAACTTTACTAATTTCATAAACTCTAGTTTGTGGAAGTGTTTTTAAAGAAGATACTCAGGGAATACTAAAAAAATATTTCCACTCTAAATCAAGAGTCTCTAAATATTAGCTCTATTCTACCTCTCTTAAAAAGATATTTCAATACTTTTATTACTATGTTCTTAATATCCTTGGTATTTTTCTTTATCACACCGATCTTTCTCATTTCATGTAGTTTAATATTCCTATTACCTGTTTTAGCTTATCATTTCTTACAAAAATGATTCCCTTACATATTTTGTTTAATAGTAAAAGCTTGAAAATGGTGTGCTGTTATGATCATAAGTTAGTTTTAGCTATCTTCTGCCTAGTGTTTCATTATGATATTCCTTTGTTTTCAATCTATATTGACTGCCCACAAACTTTTTGCTGTTGTCGTTTTTTCTACTTTCTCATTATTCAGTGAGATAAACCCTTTGGATTAACTCTGCTAATAAACAGGGTGTGTTTATTGCCGTTGGCAAAACTTTCAAAGCAATAAGCACTGATGAAATCTCTTATTAGGTCTACCGGGATAGCAGGGTTCCAGGTCCCTGTGGCTATGTAATGCATTCATTGCTGTAATATATTTTTGTAGTTCTGAAACAGAAACTTCTTCCATTTTTCAGCACTTAATATTTAAAAGAATAATTATTGTCTGAATCTGATACAATTTCCATTATGCTTCTTTTCTGGTTTAGTGACTGGAAAAATTTGTCCATGCTAGGTGGCCTCATACACACCTATTCCTATAATATTCCATAAATTACATAAAGTTACTAAAACATATATAAGGAGCAGATACTGGGGATGATTTACTGGTAATCAAAGGTCTCTTATCCAAGGAATGGATTCCTGAGTGATAGATTTATGTGAAGACTCTGTTTCTAATCCAGATAGAGAACAAAGAGGAGAGAGTAGTAAATGACCCACTTCCAAGTTTGTGATGGATCATGTTAGTAAATGTGGAATAAATCCACACTATGCTCTATTCTCTGCTTATTTTACATTTACTATAGTAATATGAGCTTCCATATTTTTCATTTTTTCTGTAAATAATAAAGGGAAAATCTAGCAAGTAATACATTAAGGAATTTCAGGCACAAAACAGAAAACACTTTCAAATGTAAGCCATTATCATTTACTCTGTTAGTCTGTGGTCTTTTGATTCTCTCAAATAATAAATTTAGGCCATGAAAAAATCCATACTGTCATGTTTCCATCACTCATGCAATGTTTTAAAAAGAAATAAATTATATTATTTACATTATAAATATAAATTATATATAATATGTATGCACATACATACATACATATTGGTCATTTATAACAGGGAATACAATTTCTGAAATATGTTATATAGTATTTTTAACCCATATCATCAAATCTTGAATAAAACAAAAGAGCAGCGTACAGCATACTTAAGGTATTAAAGTCAGCAAGTTAACAAAGTACTCTAAGGAGTGTCATTGTTTGCCCTTAAGCCGTTAATTTGCTTATAGGATCCTAGAAAATAATTTGGATATGTAGATACATAACACATAAACATTGTAAAGATATTTTATTTATTTACTTGAGAGAGAGAAACAGACAGACAGAATGGGTCTACCAATGCCTCTAGCCACTTAAAATGAACTCCAGATCTATGTGCCTCCTTATGAATCTGGCTTTACATGGGTATTTGGGAATGAAATCCAGGTACTTAGGCTTTAAGCAATCTCTCCATACAAAAAATTATATTTATTATTAAATTCCTTGCATTCATAATGATAGAGAACAGAATGAGAATATAAAAGTTACAAAATCCTTAAACTTAATAGGCCAAATGATTACAGGATAATAGTATTTTATTTATAGTAGATTCATATTTATTTATTTAAGATTCATATACAAAGTTATAAGTTATGTTTATGGTGATGTTTATGTTCTTATAGAAATAATCCCAGGACTTGGGAGAGTGAGGTGGGAGAATCAGAAGTTCAAGACAAGCCTGGACTACCCTAGACTCTGTCTCCATCAAGTATGCATAGTTCATGTTGGTCACCTTATTTCAGTAAAGAACAGCCAACAGTGAAGTCAGAGACTTTTACCATCACTTTGACATCGCATAATGAATTTTGGAAATAAGTCTATTATCTGAATTCTAGGACAATTTTATTTCTTCATTACTAATTCTTCTTGCTTTGGTATTAGATATTAATAATGATCTGAACATTTTAAATCTTCAATAAGGTGTTTCTTGTTTGTATATGGAATCATGTTTAAATATAATTACCTCAAGGTTCATTGCACTTTGTACATAAGTAAAATCTGTGTTGGTTCTTGTATTTTTTTAATATAAAAAGCCGGTTGTAGAGATAGCTCAGTGGCTAAGAATGTATAAGGGCCTGATTTTGACCCTCTAGTACCCAGATAAATAGCTAGGCATGGCTTTACATATATAACCTGGGTCCTGTGGGAAATGGAAACCAAGTATCACAGAACCTTGTGAAAATGGTAGAATCCTGAATAAGTGAGAGACTTCATCTCAAGAAACAAGTGTATAGGAGACATTGGAGGGGAGGATCCCCATGTTTTCCTCTGGCCTGTGCACCTGTGCATGAATGGTTCACACACATCTGTACTCACTCTAGTATATATTACACTCACACCACACAATGCATACTACACACATATCCACATGAAATCAGAAAAAAGAAGGAAGAAGAAAGGAAGGAAGGAAGGGAGGGAGGGAGGGAGGGAGGGAGGGAGGGAGGAGGAAAGGAACAGAACAAAAAGGGAGGAAAAAGGAAAGAAAGAAGAGGAAAAAAGAAAAGAAGGAGGAAAGAAGGAGAGAAAGAAAGAAAGAAAGAAAGAAAGAAAGAAAGAAAGAAAGAAAGAAAGAAAGAAAGAAAAGGAAGGAAGGAAGGAAAAGAAAGAAAGAAAAAGAAAGGAAAGAAGGAAAAAAGGAGGAAATGAGAGGATACACTATGGGAGGAATGCCTCTTTAAATTCACAATGTCTCATTACTGTTTTGTGTGTACATCTTCATTCATTTTACAACTGACTAGAGACCTCTCAATGCTTGAAAAGATGCCTTGGAAAGTTTTGAAAATTCTGCTGAACATGCCGACTTTCAGACTTTCCCAACAATAAATCCTTTGGAGTTGGCAATCTTTTGGGGAAAAGTTACTCAAATTATTCATGCTTGTGATTTGCTTTAGAAGTTGACTGCTTTTTCTTGATAACTGGTAGAAAATAAACAATAAAAATATCCTTTAGTATGAAAATCTGAACAAAATCATTCACATGAAAGAAAGAGAAGAAAATTATTGTGAAATTTTGACTCAATAAGCTGCCAAGGACAAATTGAGAAAACAAAATTTTGACTACTCAATATTTTCAAAGGGAG
This sequence comes from Jaculus jaculus, assembly GCF_020740685.1. NCBI lineage: Eukaryota > Metazoa > Chordata > Mammalia > Rodentia > Dipodidae > Jaculus > Jaculus jaculus. Next base: position 48,473,902 of record NC_059107.1, on the reverse strand, counting down.
ATTTTACAGTTTTAGGACAAATTTTCACAAAGCTGATATTTTATTTTTATTTTAACTAAACTAGTGGATAACAGCTGAGGAAATGTCTATTCCCACACAGTCATTTGAAATATCTAGAGACATCTTCGTTTGTTCCAACTGGGTGAAACATATTGATAGATGCATATTTTACATAATTATTCATTTGGAAATTTTATACCTGTATATAATGAATTATAGTCACTTCACACCTCATTATCCTCTTTTGTCCCCTCTTACTCTCACTGATCTTCTTCTCCCTCTTGAGTAGTACCCTTCTTACATTAAAGACTTTTCTAGGGCTGGAGAGATCACTTAGCAGTTAAGACACTTGCCTGCAAACCTATGGACCCAGGTTCAGTTCCCCAGTACTCACATAAGCCATACGCACAAGGTGACATATGGGTCTGGAGTTTGTTTCCAGTGACTGGAGGCCCTGGCACACCCTTTTCTCTCTATCTGCCTTTCTCCCTCTCTCGCCATTTCTCTCAAAATAAGTAAATAAGTATATAAGCAAATAAATAGTCTTTCTAAAATTTTAACCCAAATTTTTGATTAAAATATATTTTGTTAGGATTGCTAATATACATAGTCATGGATCAGAGAGTATTTACCAGAACATAGGAAACTTTTCATTGGTTATAGTTCTGAAGAAAATGTCTCAATCCCAATATCATTAATTCCAAATAGCCTGTACACATGTAAGTCTAACTTCCCCTAACAGCCTAGCTGAAGAAGACAGAAAACTGTTTCTTAGCTTGAGTAGTTTTCTCCTTGCTTCTGCTTCATATTTTGGGGTAACTTTTCACTTTAATTACATATTTGATTTTCCTCTGTTCTCTGCATCTACTACATGTATGTTTCCTTTACATTCTAGATCTACCACATGGGTGCTTCCTCTAAATTCTGGGCCTGTTACCTGTGATTTTCTCTAAAGTGGGGTAACTGTGAACGTAAAGCTATTTAGTACATATTTATCATCTGAACTTTTTGGTCTCTGTTTAATATTTTCCCTCTGCTATTCTTCCTATGACACAATTTGCCCATTTAACTTTCTTCCACAGGGAAGCTCTAGAATCTAAACACAAAAAAGGATTTTTTTTTTTTTATTATTTATGGTGGATTCCTTTGGCCCATAAATTTCTCCACATCATTCCCATTCTTATTCAATTGGTGTACTTGTTGGTACTTGTTGTAAAGTATTTGGATATCTTTTCAAGACTGTTTTTTAAAACTTTCTAAGCATTGTCACTAAATATAACTTTCTATGATATTTATCATTGATCTTTGACTGTTTTTCACGTTACTTCACCCATGGATAATAAGGGAAAGCTTTATTTCCTCTGAATCTTTTTTTTATTGTTGTTGGTTTTGTTTTTAAGCTATTTTGTAATTAGTACTAAGAGCAGAACTATATATTTTTTAAAAATATTATTCTGTTAACATGGACTCAGTATTAATTTTAGAGTATTGGAATGTTGACTTCAGAAATGATTTAATATCCTTGAATAATAACTGAGCTAGTTGTAACCTTGTCATATTCCTTTCAGTTCAACTCTCAAAATTCCTTTACAACATAATCCAACATCCTAGTTTCATTTGACCTCTATTTCTATTTGTAACAATCCTTTATCTTATAAAGTCCTTTCTCATCTAAAAATATGTCCCTTTCTTCTAAACTTCTTTTCTAAAACTATGCTTTTATTTATTACTCTGTTCTGAAACACAGATATTTTGCATATTGTATATTAAACCTATAGGTTTACAACTATAGGTAAAACATTTTAACAGTCTTGAGTTTTATTAATAAACCTAAACTACTAAATATCTTAAAGATGAAAATCATTATAATAAGCATTTAGTAACCATCTAAACTTTTACCTATTTTTTTTTTTTGAGAGAGAACATTTGGTGTTTAATTTTCTGAGCCTCAGTCACCATACTTGTAATAATCTTTTTCAGATCCATTTTTACAGATTCCTGTAAATTTCATAATTACATTTTTCTTTATAGTGGAATAAAACTCCATCTTCATTATCCATTCATCAGTTAAAGGGAATCTGGGCTGGTTCTGTTTTCTAAGTATTGTGAATAAAGCAACAATAAACGCGTATGAACAAGCACCTCTATAGTAATGAGTGGAGTCCATAGGGTATAATATGCCAGCACTAGTATAACTGGGTAATAGGGTAAACGATGTTTAACTGTCTCAAGGACCTCCATGCTGCTTTCCCACAATGGCTATACCAGTTCACAGTCCCACCAAAAGGGGTTTCTCATTACCCACAATCTATTCAGCATATATTGTCATTTCATTTCTTGGTCATAGCCATTCTGCCAGGAGTGAGATAGAAACAGAAAGTCATTGTAATTTGCATTTCCCTGATGGTTAAGGATATGAATATGTTTTCAGGTTTATTGGCTATCTGTATTTCTTCTTTTGAGAACTCCCTATTTAGTTCTATAGCCCATTTTTATAGGTTTTAAACTTTTATTTTATTTTATTTATTTATTTATTTATTTATTACTTTCCTATATAGCAAATGCAGGCAGTTTGGTACCATTATTAGGATCATCGAAGACATACCCACTCCCCATCGGCCCCTCCTTGTTGAAGTACATGGGTCGTGCATTGTGGATTTAGCCCACAGTTATTGGTACGATAAATGTCTCTGCATGTCAGACCCAACATGTGGCTCTGATATTCTTTCTGCCCCCTCTTCCGCCAAATTTCCCTGAGCCATGTTGGGTTCATTTTGGTCTACTTCAGTGATGAGGTGTTGGGGGCCTCTGAGGCTCTGGCTCTCTGATTTGTTCGTCTGTGTTGGTCTCCTTCCCCCTTGTGCTGGTATCCGGTTCATCAGGAAAACAGCACCTTGCTTGTTTCGCCAGTTTTCCTTAGTTACATCTAGGGACCTTTTGAGGTATGATAGGGTGGCTCTCTCCTTAGGATCTGCATCTATCTGAAAAGAAAAAAAGGAGATTCTCCAATGGAGAGTAAGTTAGCACCAGGACAAATGAGATAACTCTTACTTTTTTTATAGAGTTTAATAGGTGTAGGCCCTGTTGTATCCCATGATTGATGGTAGCTTGATATTGGAGAGTGGGCTTATGATTGGATATGGTTCTGACTTGTTTCCCAAATCCAGCTATGGGTCCCTTACCACTGAGGGGATCAGTTAGCCACATCAAGAACACTTGGTTTCCTATCATGGCTGTGTGCCACTATTGCACTTGTGTGGGCATCACAACAGGTTACTTACTGCTAAGTAGGTTCGACCATGAGTTTCTTGGACACATATTGGTCATTTTCCCCCAGTCACCCATGTAGCACCTTCTGGCACTAGACACGCTGACTTTTGGGGGACTGACTCTCTCCTGGCTTCCTGCCATGATGTTCCACTTTATGTGTCAGCTACATATGGTGTCTTCAGCAATAGGGTCTTAACACTAACCTTTGGTGGGTCATCAAGTACTCTGACAGAAATATGCCATTCTTTTAGGAAACCTTGTAGATTTCTCTGATCAAAAGCACATTGTGGATGACAACCCCATGCTGGTACTGGGAGATACAGATCAGTGTCCACTAAGAAAATGAGGAAAAAGATAACTCATATACAAGTGTTAGAGAGACAGGAGAGAGAGGGAAAAGGAGAGGGAGGGAGGGAAGATGTAGAAGATTTAGGTTAGACTTTATCCTACACTCTCCAGTGTCTTGTGGTTCAGGTATTTCCTGTAAGGGCCTGGTGAAGGTTCAGCCATTTGATCTGCCTCTTAGGAAGTAGAATTTTATGGCACCATTGCCGTTTGGGTCTAGATTAGTGTTTCCCACCCCTTCAATGCCCTTCCCTCCCTCCCCATCCATCCTAGTGTCTAGTCCATGAGATGCTTTCTGGGTATGTAAGGTATCTTGGGTATATTCAGGTTAGGTGCTGTAGATGAGTGAGACTATGTGGCTTTTTTTTTTTTTTTTTTTTTGTGATTGGGTAAATTCACTGAGAATTATCTGTTCTAGGTTCAAACATTTTTCCTCAAATTTCTTTGTGTCATTTTTTCTTACTGCTATGTAGAATTACATTGTGTAGATACACAACATGTTAGTTATCCATTCTTCTACTGATGGACATCTGGATTGATTCCAGCTCTTAGCTATTATGAATTGAGTCGCTACAAAAATGGTTGAGCAAATCTCTCTGGCCTATGGTTTGAAGGTTTTAGAGTAGATTCCCAGTAAGAGAATTACTGGGTCTGTTGATATCTCTATAGTCAGCTTTTTCAGGAATCTCCACATTGCTTTCCAAAGTGGTTGTACCATCCTACATTCCAACCAACAGTGGATGAGTGTTCCTACTTCTCTACATCCTCGTCAGCATTTATTTTAGTTTGATTTTTTTGATGTTTGCTATCCTATTGGGATAAGCTGGAATCTAATAGTTGTTTTAATTTGCATTTCTCTGATGATTAGGGATGATGAACATTTTCTTAAGTGTATGTTTGCCATTTATATTTCTTCCTCTGTGAACTGCCTCATCTCTTTGTGCCATTTTGGGAGTGGGGTGTTTGACTTCTTACTGTTTAGATTTTTGAGTTCTTTGTAGATTCTAGAGACTAGGCCTCTATCAGTTGGATAACCCACAAATATTTTCTCCCATTCTGTGGGTAATCTATTGGTTTTGCTTATTGTATGCTTATCTGTAAAGAAACTCTTCAGGTTCATGTGATCCCATTGGTTGAATGACTGTTTAAGATCATGAGATACTGGGGTTTTGTTCAGGAAGTCTTTTTCCATTCCTATATCATGGAAAGTACTTCCTAAATTTTCTTCCAGTAGTATTTGAGTTTTGGGTCTTATAATGAGGTCTTTGATCCACTTGGATTTGAGTGTAGTGCATGGTGAAATGTGTGGATCAAGTTTCAGTTTCCTGCATGTGGTTATCCAGTTTGTCCAGCACCATTTGTTGAAGATGCTGTCTTTTTTCCAGCCTATATTGTTCAGGCCTTTGTCAAATATCAAGTAGCTATAGTTGCTTGACCCAAAGTCTAGGTCCTAAAGTCTATTCCATTGGTCAATACTCCTGTTTTTATGCCAGTACCATGCTGCTTTTATTACTATGGCTTTGTAATATAGCTTTAGATCAGGTATGGTGATGCCACCAGAGGTTTTTCTTTTGCTGAGCATATGTTTGGATATGCGAGGCCTTCTGCCTTTCCATATGAAATTTGAGATCATTTTTTTCTATATCTGTGAAAAGCACTATAGGAATTTTAATTGGAATTGCATTAAATCTATATATTGTCTTTGGTAGGATTGTCATCTTCACAATGTCAATTCTGCCTATCCAGGAGCATGGGAGGTCTTTCCATTATCTCAAGTCCTCCTCAATTTCTTTTTTGAGTGTTTTTATGTTTGCATTGTATAGATCTTTCACTTCCTTGGTTAACGTTATTACAAGGTATTTTTGTTGTTGTTGTTGCTATTGAAAATGAGACTATGTCCCTTATTTCTTTCTCTTTATGTTTGTCATTTGCATATAGAAATGCTACTTATTTTTGTCATTGGTTATGTATCCTGCTACTTTGCTATAGGAGATAATCACCTTCAGGAATTTTGGAATGGAGTCTCTCGGGTCTCTTACATATAGAATCATGTCATCAGCACATAGTGATAACTTAACTTCTTCCTTTTCAAGTTGTATACCTTTATTTACTTCCCTTGTCATTTTGCTGGAGCTAGGACTTGCAGTACTATATTGAAAGTCAGAGGTGAGAGAGGACTACCCTGTCTTGTACCTGATATTAATGGGAATTCCTCCAGTCTCTCCCCCTTAAGTATCATTTGGGCCTTCAGAGAATTATATATTGCCTTTATTAAGTTAAGATATGAACAAACCATGCAAATTCTCTCCATTTTTTTTTAAATTATTTATTTATTTATTTGAGAGCGACATACACAGAGAGAAAGACAGATAAAGGGAGAGAGAGAGAGAATGGGTGCACCAGGGCTTCCAGCCTCTGCAACCAAATTCCAGATGCGTGCTCCCCTTTGTGCATCTGGCTAACGTGGGACTTGGGGAACTGAGCCTCGAACCTGGGTCCTTAGGCTTCACAGGCAAGTGCTTAACCGCTAAGACATCTCTCCAATGTTTTGATCATGAAGTGATGTTGTATCTTCTCAAAGGCCTCTTCTATATCTATTGAAATGATCATGTGGTTTTATGTTTAACCTTCTTTATGTGGTGTATTACATTGACATTTTTCCGTATGTTGAACCACCCTTGTGTTCCTGGGGTGAATCCCACTTGGTCAAGGTGGATGATGCTTGTGATGTGTTGTTCAATTCGGTTTGCAAGGATGTTTTTCAGGAACTTTGTATCTAATTTCACTAGGGAAATAGGCTGGTAGTTTTCTTTTCTTGTGTCATCTCTGCCTGGTTTTGGAATTAGGGTGATAGTAGCTTCATAAAAGGAGTTGGGTAGCTTTTCCTGGTCTTCTATTGTGTCGCACACTTTTAGGAAGTTTGGTTTGAGTTCTTCTATGAAGGTTTGATAGAATTCAGCTGAGAAGCCATCTGGTCCTGGACTCTTCTTTTTGAGGAGGTTTTTGATTACTTTTTCAATCTCCATGAGTTTGATGGGTTCATTGACGTGATTAATCTGAGTTTAGTTTTGAGTTTAGCTTTGATAGATAGTATGCATTAGGAATTTATCCATCTCCTCCATATTATCCAGTTTTGTGGAATAGAGGTTTTTGAAATAAGTCCCGATGATTCTCCCAATTTCACTTATGTCTGTTGTGATGTCTCCTTTTTCAATTTGAATTTTGTTAATTTGAAGCTTCTTTTTTTTTTTTTTTTTTTTTTTTTTTTTGCTTGATCAAACTGTCCAGGGGGCTGTCAATCTTCTTTATTTTTTCAAAGAACCAGCTCTTTTTTTTTGTCAGTTGTTGTAATTGTTTCCTTGGTTTCCAATTCATTAATTTCTGCTCTGATTTTAATTATTTCTCTCCTTCTGGAGCTCTTTAGGTTGGATTTTTCTTGTTTTTCCAGTGCCTTTAAGTGGATAGTTATGTTATTGATTTGGGATCTCTCTGTCTTTTTTTTTTTTTTAATTTTGTGAAGTTTTAAATTATTTATTTATTTGAGAGCGACAGACACAGAGAGAAAGACAGATAGAGGGAGAGAGAGGGAATGGGCGCGCCAGGGCTTCCAGCCTCTGCAAACGAACTCCAGATGTGCACCCCCTTATGCATCTGGCTAACGTGGGACCTGGGGAACCGAGCCTCGAACCGGGGTCCTTAGGCTTCACAGGCAAGCGCTTAACCACTAAGCCATCTCTCCAGCCCTCTCTCTGTCTTTTTTATGAAGGTATTGAGTGCTATGAATTTTCCCCTGAGGACTGCCTTCATTGTCCCCCATAAGTTTTGGTATGATGTGGTCTCATTGTCATTCAATTCCAGGAATTTAAATTTCATTTTTCATTTCATCTACCATCCACTTTTTATTTAAAAGTGTGCTGTTCAGTTTCTAGGTGCTATTGGGATTCTCGGTGGGTCTTTTGTTGTTGATTACTAGCAATATAGCATTGTGGTCTGATATCATGCACGGAAATATGTCAAGTTTCCTAAATATGTGAAGGCAGTCTTTGTGACCCAATATATGGTCTATTTTAGAGAATGTTCCATGGGCTGCTGAGAAGAATGTATAGTCTGTGGATTTGGGATGGAAAGTTCTCTAGATGTCCATTATGTCTGAGTGATCTATGGTTTTATTGAGCTTTCTCACTGCCCTGTTGTGTTTCTCTTTGGATGACCTGTCTATTACTGATAATGGTGTATTGAAGTCCCCAACTATGATGGTGTTGGTGGTTATTTCTGTTTTGTTGTCTAGTAGGTTTTGTTTTATGAACTGTGGTGTCCCTGTGTTTGGTGCATACAGATTTATGATTGTATGCACCAAACCCTAAATATTAATATTGGATAATGATCCATATAGATTTTTGATTGCAATATCCTCTTGATGGATCATTCCCTTGATAAGTAGGAAGCAGCCTTCTTTGTCTTTTTTGATTATTTTTGGTTTGAAGTCTATTTTATCCAATATTAATATAGCTACACCTGCTTTTTTCTTATCCCAATTTTCTTGGAATATTATTTTCCACCCCTTCACCCTTTCACCCTGAGGATATTTCTGTCATTGGTGGTGAGATGGGTTTCTTGAAGGCAACAGATTGAGGGGTCTAATTTTTTGATCCATCCTGTTAGCTTGTGTCTCTAGATGGGTGAATTAAGGCCATTAATATTTAGGGTAATGACTGTGAGATTTGATTTGATCCCTATCAAATTGTGATGGTAGATGTGTGTTGGTGTTTTCATGGGCTTTGGAGTTTTTTGTGCCTACTCTGAGTTTGGTTATTGTGATCTGCTTCTTGTAGGCATTTGAGTTTGGTTATTTGTTTCTTCTCTGTGGAGAATTTCTTGAAATACTCTCTGTAGGTTTGGACTCTCAAACTGTTTATTCCATCTTGTTTTCCAGATCAAAGCTTCTATCATCCACTTCGCTGACTCTTTTCTTGAGAGCCTTTAGAGAGTTTCAGACTTGTTTAATTAAGTTTGGATTTTCTACTACTTTTCTATGTATCATTTCTATCACTCTGTCAAGCTCCCTTTTCACATCACTTTCTGATTTTCTTGATGATTCTTGGAATTCATCCTTGCATTTCTTTATGTCTTCCTTTAGTATGGCCAGCTGATTTTTAAGGTCCTCTTTGTTTTCACTCTTCCTCAAACTATTAACTCTCTTTGAACTCCTTCTAATCTCTTATCAGTTTATTCTAGATTAGTGATGGTAGCATCCACATGATTATTGGTCCTTTGTTGCTTTCCTGCATGTTCTACTAGTAGGTTGGTCAGGGTTGCATTTCTCATAGCTTCAATTTGATGTTCTGATCCTAATGACTCTTCTATGTTTTGGTTAGATGTATTCATTGTAGGACTGGGTGATCTAACTGGATTTTCTTGCATTTGATTTTTCATGTTATTTCTTTGGTGCTGTAGTCTGCCCATGACAGTGTATGGGCACATAGGTGGGTGGATCAGCCTAGGCTCTAGTGCAATGGGAATCTGAGGCAGCCTGGGGCAGTTGCCAAGCAGCCTGGGCTTTGTCTCCCACTTGCCAAAGCCACCTATCTATTGCTTGTCAGGGGCACCAAACTTGCCTGAATTCTCAAGTGGTAATGCACCAAAGATGCTTGCATTTGAGCTTGGAGGGGGTCTGAAGTACCAAGCCCTGAAGCAGCCAAAACTTTGGCTGGGAACACTGGGCCCTGGAAACAGTCTGTGCTCCCCCACCACTGGAGAATGGGGGATGGTCAGTGTGGCAGACAGGTAGGGGATGGCACCTGAGCTGGCACCAGTGAAAGACACAGTCTGGGCATGTGGCAGTTGCTGTGGGACTGGGTCACTGAACATGCAGCAGCAGGAACAGTAATGTTGGAAAATGTGCAGAGCAGTTTAAGCTTTCGCACGCAGGGATCGATCAGTGCGTGATTGTTCAGAGCGTGGCAGTAGTGTTGGCAGCGTGGTGCTGTGGCTATTTGGAGGGAGGAATGGTCTACCCGCCTGCAAGGGGATCCATGATTCCCTGTTTTTCTTACCTCTGTGCCCTCCCACTGACAAGAAGAACCCAAAACCCTTAATGTCCTGCCTTTCTTTCCCCAGGATTTGCAGGGCAGCTAGGTGGTCGCCATCTTGGCCAGAAGTCCACTCCTCTGAATCTTAATACACCATAAACAATTAACTATAACAGTTTACTATTTGTTAGTCTCAAGTTGAGCAAATTTCCCCTCTATCTCTGTGTGTGTGTAACTAGAGCTTGAACTCAAGGCCTTGTGAATGCTATGCAAGGGCTCTATCACACAGCTATGTCCTTAACCTCTTCTCAGAACAACTTTCTTTGGTACAAGAACTTTATTTTAGACACACATCTATTCCTATAGAACATCTTTGTAACACTAAACATTTTTAAGACAGTAAACCTAGGGAGAAGTCTCTTAAGGCAAAATATTAAAAATATGAAATTCTGTGGCATCTGTTCACATTCTAATTTTTCTACTTCCCTTTGAAAGTGGTGTTCCTGTAACCCCTTTGATTATTTCAGTTCTGTTTATGAGGAATTTTTAACCTTTTATGAGAAATTAAAATCAAGTATGCATATTAGAAAGACCTAGAACCACTGTCCTTTTACTTTAATTTGCCAATTACTAACAAGAAATTTTTATAAAATGTAGGTAAAATTGTCAGGAACAATGAGGATTATTCATTATTAAAGTCTTTTCTGCTATTTACTAATAAAACTATTATTTTTTAACCAGAAATCATTATTTCCTAAGGAATCAATCAAACAAAAAATTAAACCACATGACTTATGGGGAACAATGACATAATGAAGCATGGTTAAGTACAATACTTTACAATGAATTTTCAATTAAGAGGGACCCAAATAACCAAATTCTCTTGAGATGAGTACTAAGTGGATAAAATATATGAGCTTATTGTGCTTATTTTAATAGTGAGGAAGGGATGAAGTCAGCAGAATACATCTGACATCACTATTTGCAAATGACCTCAAAAGTTTATGGATATCCTTCCATCAGATACTGTAATTTTATCTATGCTACACAAACACTTATATTATTTTTAAATATCTTATTTATTATTTATTTATTTATTTGAGAGAGAGAGGGAAAGAGAGAGAGAGAGAGACAGAATGGGCACACCAGGGCCTCCAGCAACTGCAAATGAGCTCCAGACATATGTACCACCTTGTTCATCTGGCTTATATGGGTCCTGAAGAATTGAACTGAGGTCCATAGGCTTTGCAGGCAAACATTTTAACCATAAAGGCATCTCTCCAGGACAAACGTATATAATTTTTATGATGACTAAATGTTAAATAGTCAGAGGTAATTTAGTGGATACCTAATTTCACAGATGGAGAATACTACTTAAAACCTTTTTGAGGGAGAATTCAGCTAACTCTATTGTCCAAACAGTTTCATGTTGGTCACTGATATTCTCTTTCTTGCTTCATGATTTTGGCAAAAATAGGTATATTTCCTGGACCCCAGAGTTAATGGTTATAATACCATATATAAAGAAAATCATTAATTCTGTCTCCTTCATGCACTAGGATCTAATTTGCAGCTCGATATATAAATCCAACAAGTAAACCAAAACATGTATTAGTAATTTACAGACAATATCTGAATAAAGGACTATCAAAAAATTGTCAGGATGGCCAAGCAGTCTAAAGTGCTATGTTTAGAAAATCATCACAGTCAAAAATCTGTGAATGCCCAGTCTTTCAGAATTGTACAAGCAAAAGTGTTTTTGTTCATTTATAGAAATAGTGTAGACATGTGACAACAAGCAATAAAAGTGAGCAAGTTTTATTAATGCTGCCTTCCCAACACAACTCAGTGAAAGCTGTACATTTCAGAAAAAAAGAACTGGGAAATGTACAATGTAAATTAAAGGAAAGACAAATTTATAAATTTGATATTAAATCTCAAATTGATTAAGACTCATTATAATGTTAATAACCAAAACAGATTATTTTATGAAATGAAGTAATGTGATTTTGAACTCTGTATGTGTAGAAAAGTCCAAATTATTCAAGAAAATTCTGAATAAGAAAAGCAGGAATATGGGGCTAAAGAGGTAGCTTATGCTTAAGGTGCTTGCCTACAAAGCCCAAGGACACAGATTCAGTTCCCCAGTACACATATAAGCCAGATGTACAAAATGGGCATGTGGCTGTAGTTCATTTACAATGGCTAAAGGCTGTGTCACCTCTAGCCACTGTCTCTGTCTCTCAAGTAAATAAATAAAATATTATAAAAAATAAAGAAAAGCAAGAATAGCCCTACCAGATAATGATATTAATTATGACAATATGGTATTTGTGTATTGATCACCAAGCCAATTAGTGAAATAGTATAAAGCACACACACTAGGCAGGCCTATACCTGTATAGGTAGAATTTTAACACACAGTCGATGATAGTACAGAAAATTAGTGGAGGTAATATTGCCCATTTGGATAATAAGGAAAAACAAATTTTTATCCATAATTAAATAACTACAATTAGATGACATTCTAAAAATTATGGAATTGACTATAAATCATAAAGTAAATAATATCTCATTAGAAAGTTTAGATTAATAGTTTTACAACCTGACACATGTAAATATTTCTGTAACATGGACAAGAGAGATGGCTTAGTTGTTAAGGCACTTGCCTGTGAAGCCAAGGGACCCAGGTTTGATTTCACTGGACCCACATAAGCCAGATGCACAAGGTGGTGCATATGCTGGAGTTCATTTTCACTGGCTGGAGGCCCTAGCATGCCCATTAATACTTGCCCTCCCTCTTGCTCTTTCTCTCTGTCTCAAAGAAATAGCTAATAATAACATATTGAAATATTTCTGAAGAATATATAAAGGCATTGAGTGCAAAATAGGGTGGAGAGAAACAAATATTTATTTACATATTTATTTAAGGACACCATAGAAATGGGAAAAACATACCAAGCATCAGAAATGTTATTTCTTATATGTATAAGTGGAAAAGGACTGATTAGCAAGAAGCCATTCATAAAGCCTATAAATCAATGGATATAGGTAGAAAAATATGTAAGAGGCATAAAAACTTACATGGCAAGGAAACAAATTTGCATTTAACATAAGCCCAAACCTTGACATACCATCAGTAGCAGGAGACATGCACAACAAATTATGTAATGTCATACCTGTTCTGGGGGGAAATTTAAATGAAGTGAGCTTACTGTGAAAGTTACAGTCTCAGTCTTGAAATCTAAGAACTCACTCTTACTAGGCAAGCACTCTACCACTGAGCTATATCCCAATTCTCTATTTAAACCTTTTTTTTATTTTTCATTTTTTTTAAATTTGAGTCAGGGTCTTGCTAAGTTGTCCAGAATGACCTTGAAACCCTCAGTAGACTAAGCAGGCCATGGATTGTGATCCTTTCCCCTCCCCCTCAGCAGGTATAATCACAAGCTTGTACCACCAGGTCCAGCATCAATCTCTTAGTGATAATAGAAACAACTTCTTCAACTTCTTTGCAAATGCACAGTATTTTGTTTGAAAAGCAACTTTTCACATCTTCCAACACCCATTAATTTCCCTTTTACTTTATTACCCTAAGCAATCACATGTGTAGCAGCTGGAGGGTAAAAGGGAATGTTTATGCATAACTCACAACTTTGCCTGCGTTTCTCATAAGTTATGATGCCACAAATTTGTCAAACACATGTGGGTTTAAAGAGGCCATATTTATTACCACACAGTTGAGTCAGAAAGTCTTGGACTCTGGATGGAGGTGATGGTGAGAGTGTGCTGACTTCCAAATTCATCTAGGGGAAAATTTGCTTCTTACTCCAGCTGTCTGGCAGTGATCAGTACTAGGATCCTCGCTGGATATTGGTGGGGAGCATGTTTCAATTGTTATTGTTTTTAATTGCATGATTGCTTCTGTAGTACCACTCATCATATGGCATATTGCTGACCCCAAAATGTGTGCTCTGAAATGAGTGGAACATGGAAGTCATACTATGTAACTATTCAGGGAAGTGACACTATGCACTCCTGGTAATCTTGTAGAAGTAATTCAGGTTGAACCAGAAGGGATTTCACAATTCTGTGAATATTGGGATTGTTTAAAGATATGTTATAGAATATCTACCACAAAAGCCAATGTCAAGCTCAAGAACAGGAAACAAGTGACAATGTAGTCATGTAATGAAACATTATGCTATGCAAAAAATGGAATATTGAGACATAATATTTTTAAATCTTTATAATTTAGTAGAAAATAAAATAAATCCTCAAAAATATCAAAGCATTAATACTTACATTTGCATTAAAACATTCTTTAAAAGAAAATTATGACTTGAATAAATATAAGTATATTATATTTATTATTTAAATAGAACAGTTTACTGTGCAACACATATATGACTTATGTATTTTTTTTTAATTTTTATTTATTTATTTGAGAGCGACAGACACAGAGAGAAAGACAGATAGAGGGAGAGAGAGAGAATGGGCGCGCCAGGGCTTCCAGCCTCTGCAAACAAACTCCAGACGCGTGCGCCCCCTTGTGCATCTGGCTAACGTGGGACCTGGGGAACTGAGCCTCGAACCGGGGTCCTTAGGCTTCACAGGCAAGCGCTTAACCGCGAAGCCATCTCTCCAGCCCAACTTATGTATATTTTATAGTTACAAATATATATGTAATATACAATGATGCTATATATGTTACATATGATACATATATATTTGTGGATAGATAAGTGTACACAGAAGTGTAGATTGATATATAGGATATCAAGATGGGTCAGATCTAGGGACCATGCAGATAAATGTAGTTATATTATTGAAATTTAACCTTTTGTGATAAATCATGATTTTGTAGATACTAACTTTTTTAAAAATTAAGCTTGGAATAAGGAGGACAGCTGACAATAATGTATGAATTACAAAGGGCAATACTGCATAGCATTAATGTTGTTATAATAAAACTTAGTTGAAGAAAAATAATAACATTCATGGATATATTAAAATCAGTGGTCAGATATGACCTCAGAAAATTTAATTTACACAATAAGTATTTAATCTTAATTAAAATGTATGTATGTATGTGTGCACATGTGTCATGTTTGTGTTAGAGAGAATTGAGCAGGTGTTTGGTGGTCAGAGAAGAGAACACATTTTCCCGATCGCCCTCATTTGAGGCAGAGATTCCCTCTGTGCATCTCAGTCTGGTTTTGTTCTTATTTTCTGCCTTCCTTGCCAGCTCCAGTCTCTGCTCACCTAACTGGTAGTGTGCTGGGATTATAGAAGTTCACCACAAATTTTGGCTTTTTACATGGGGCCTGGGGGTTGAACTCAGGTACTTGGGCTTCAGTGGTGAGTACTTTATCCACTGAGCTATCTTTTCCCTCATAGTAAAGTTTTAATCTGTGCTTATCAAGGAGATAAAATGTTGGATGAGCTATTATACTAATCATGTCTCCATGGTTATAGATTTCAGATTTATCATCACAGATGTTTTTGTGAGCTGGGAATGAAATTTTTTTAAAGAAAAGCAAAAATAAAACATTGATTCTTCTGGCCATTTTGGTATCATTTTAAACACAGGCTTTGATCTCAGAATATCCTGGATTCAGGAGAAAAAGCCTTTTGTTTTTAAATGAAGTTTTGTGCAATAGAAACAACTCAGTAGTCAAAATTTAGGCTGTAAAAAAAATATACATGTGGGGTGGTTTGAATAGAATAGACGGCCCCCAATATATTCAGTTGTTTGTAGTTTGCATCTTCTGGCTACCTGGCTGGAGGCAATGTCACTGGGTGAATCTTAAATTGTGGGGGTGGGTTTCCTATTTCAATCTAAAGATATACAAAGTGTACCTAGCTGGAGTTCCTCAAGTGTGCTGTGCTGTGTGGCTTTTTGGCTTTTGGCTTGTACTTCTCTCTCTCTGCTTGGACCTATGAAGGCAGGCCAGCTTCTTCTGCCATTATGGAACTTCCCCTGGATCTGTAAGCTTCAATAAATATCCCTTCCTCCATAACTGCGTCTGGTCTGAAATTTCATCTCAGTGAACCTTAGTTTAGGCACATTTGTTATTTTATTTTAGTCATATCATCTCCTAACATTGTAGGGGACAGTTGTTTTGAAAAACCAAATTAAAACTTTAACAAAATTACCTTCATAATTTTGATGTAAATAATTTATCTAAACTACAAAGCACTGATGAATTGACTTAATGGATGTTGATTTACTATTGAAATAAATTAAATCTGTATCAGAAAAAAAATTATGTTAAGTGGTCAGAATTTCACCCTGCACAAGATTTGCTTTCTTTAATATATTTGTTATTGTGCTTTTTCTATCATATTTTCTAAATTTTCATAAGTTTTTGCTTTGTTTAATATATTTATTTAACAACTATATATTGAATTTTGTGCACTAGACACTTTCATGATGAATAAACTTAGAGATTATATTTAATATCTCAGTGAAAAGAACACATAAGATGATAATGTAGGAAAGGGGAAGTAATCATGGTATTGAACTAAAGATAAAGATGAAAAAAACAGAAGTGACTGTTGATATAATGACACATAAGACTGAGCAAAAAGGAGGTATGGATAAACTTTGTGATGGATTTCAGAATGAATACATATTATTGGTCACTGAAAACACTTCCAGATTGCAACCTTCTGATTAATGTCTATTAAATGGATATATAAGACAGAAATGTAAGCCACTGATGCAACTGGACATTTTTCATTAACTATTTTAATAAGTCCAATAATCATTCAAAATATTTGTAATATATTTTACTTAATCCATCTGTCATAATAATTTTAGTATATAATCAATATAAAACACTGATATTTGGCTGGAGGGATGGCTTCATGGTTGAGGTGTTTGCCTACAAAGCCAAAGGACCCATGTTGGACTCCCCAGGACCCACATTAGCCAGATGCACAAGGGAGTTAGTTTGCAGGGGCTAGAGGCTCTGGTGCATCCATTCTGTCACTCTCTCTCCCTCTTTCTCTGTTAAATAAGTAAATAAGTAAAAATAAAATATTTTTTAAAAATTACAAAAGCACTATTGTTGTATTTTAGCTTTTTATTGGCATGAATTCACTGATACCTCATATAAATGTAGGATGTTTTGATTTGGATAACCACATTTCAAGATCATATGGCTCATGACTACCATGTAAGTTTACAAAGCTTTAGACTACTTGGATATAAATTCTCTGTGAAGGGAAGTAACATACTGGCCTGAGGGTGTTGAGTGATGGGTAAGGAAAGAAAAGTGATGAGGATTTAATATGGACATGGTAGACACAGTATAGTTCATGATTAAGGAGATATGAACCTATTGTATTAACCATCAGAAGTCCTTTCAAGAGGGCTAGAGAGATGGCTTAGTGGTTAAGGTGCTTGCCTGTGAAGCCTAAGACCTCATGTTTCAATTTTAAGGTCCCACATAGCTAGACAAACAGTGACAAAAGCATACAATATCACACATGTGCACAATGGATCACATGTGTCTGGAGTTTGTTCCCAGCAACTGAAGGCTTTGTCACACATAATCTTTCTCTCTCTCTCTCCCTCCCTCTTTATGTCCCCCTTTCTCTCTCCCCCTCTCTCTCTATTTTTCTCTCAAAATAAATAAAAAGTAATTAAAAACTCATTTCAATAGTTGTCTACTATCTGCCCTTCAAGCACATCCTTTTTGGCTAGTGAATTCCCTGTTCTCTTAATATCCAATTGCTTCTCAGTAATGGCTTGTATAGTTGGGTCTGGTCAAGAGAAGAGAGTATCAGGATTCTTTTTCAGCTTATTTGTTTAAAGTAACTCATAAAGTATAGCCAGAATCAGAAGCTCTTCATGTGCAAATCTGAAAATTGACTTATGCTCTCTCTGTTAAAATCACTCACTAAAATTCCCAAGCTTTACATGTTCTTCATGGAGATGACTGTGAAGAGATACAAAAAATGCAGCCCCTATTTGGCCTGATAGTCATAATGTCTATCCCTGTTTACTCTGATTCAAACTATAAGGCAATTTAACTCTATATGGCCCCTGTAAATCAGTGTTGATTTATAATGTTTAGGTATACATTTATAACAGTACAACAGTAGTGATTTTAACTTTTTAAATATATTTTGTTTATTTATTTATTTGAGAAATAGAGAGAAGCAGATAGACCTGAAGAGAGAGAAAGAGAGAGAGAGTGAGAGAGGAAGAGAGAGAGAAAGGAAGGAAGGAAGGAAGGGAGGGAGGGAGGGAGGGAGGGAGGAAGGAAGGAAGGAAGGAAGGAAGGAAGGAAGGAAGGAAGGGAGAACCAGGGCCTCTAGTCACTGCAAATGAACTCCAGACACATGCATCACCATGTGCATTGGCTTATTTGGGTACTGGGGAAATCAACATTGGGTCCTTACAGGCAAGCACCTTAACTGGTAAGCTATTTTTTTTTTTGGTATTTCAAGGTAGGGTCTCACTCTGGCTCAGGCTGACCTGGAATTAACGATGTAGTCTCAGGGTGGCCTCGAACTCACAGTGATCCTCCTACCTCTGCCTCCCGAGTGCTAGGATTAAAGGCATGCACCACTATGCCCAGCTAACTTTTATAATATGTTTACTTTTGTGGTTCTTTCTCTACCATTGCTAGGATATGAATTACATTGTTCAGTTTTTACACTCATGTGACAAATAGTAAAAGAAACTTCAGAATAGGGGTGCAATGACCATTTAGTATATGATTGAGTCATCACAACTCATCTTTCAGGTTCACTATAACCCAGCTGGAAGCCAAGTTCTAAAACTGTACTGTAAAAAAAATTACAGAATTTTAGAAACACTTTGGAATTTTTTTTCTTTTAAATAATTAGATACACATCTTGTGTAGCTGCCTGCAGAAAAAAGGTAGATAACAAATTGACCAAACAGAGGAGATCAAGAAAAGATCAGATATATTAACTCAGCTTACCACAGAACCACAGAAATTAAATGGAGTGCTTGGCATTCCTTCAACCCAAATGAAATGTGGTAATCCTTCATAGCATTTGATAGCTGAGGTTTGCCTTAAGCCAAAAATCTGTGTTGGAAATTTACACTGGATCATCAGCCACATGAGCCTTGGTTCATACCAGTTAACGCCACCAAGCAAGTGCTCAGACTTTAGTTTATTCAGTATGTAACCTTTCAACTTTCCTTGTCATTTAGCTAACCTCTAACAATTTCAACATGACTTCAATATAAATTTCCTGAAACTCAAATTTAACCTAATTGTAGGTAAAATGAACCATGTAGAATTGAGAAGAAGGAATTAATATATTTCCAAAATCTTTCAAGATGAATAACTTGACTCAATGACTCAATAGGCACTTCACACAGGAAAACTCTGGCATGTCATTTGCAGACTCTCCACTTCATTCATGACCCATGTTGGTAACTATCATGTCCTAATCACAATCTGCCTGACCTCCTACCTTCTCACTCATATATGTTTCTAATATTTAATGAGACCCAGTTACTTCTTTACTATCCAAATCATATTCTTTACCATTAGCCACAGTTTTACTTTGAAATCAAACTTAGAAGTTGGCAAAAAGAAATGTTTGCCCTTCTAGTTAACTTGCAGGTTTCTCTCGCTAATCCTGTCATTGTCTCCATTAAAATTCCTTAGTAACTTGGATTTCATTTCCAGGTAAAAATTCTATGGATGGAGAGACTCCAAACCATGCCAAAGAGCCTATCATGTTGTCTTACTAAGTGGATGTGTTATTAAATTCCCTCTTAAATATTTACCTTTACATTAACAGACCATTTCTGCTATCACCCCAGTTAGAAAAAAAAAAAAAAAAAGTTGTTTATTGATAGTGGGAGACAGCTAATACAGAATATAAGTGAATATACATCATCTGCTCCAGGACTCTAGCAACATGGTAGGAGAGACTGAAAGGATCAAAGAGATAGAGGAAGGGGAAGGTCTCTTTGGAACTCTGTTTTCTAGCTATGAAATTGCCATTGAACAATGAAATCACAGGAGCTGTGGTTATCTGCACATGACCAGAAAATTATGATGGGTCCAGTCAACATTGGCTTATGGAGAGAGTTGGGGCTTGGGAGGCCATTCCCCTCCTTGATGAATGACAATTAATGGCTTCCAGGGGTTGGTGGGTGCATTTTCTTCCCTTTAGAACCACTGGCAACTGATGAGATGCCAAATGATTATAGTGGGAATGAGGAGAATAAGAATCATAATATGTGGTACATCTAATAAACATCTAATATGTATATATGAAATGTCATACAGCAAATAATAAAATGATAAAAGTCATATATGCATGACATTTTAAAAAAATCAGAGGATAAATTTCATGTTGTTTTTATTCTCACAACAAAACAAGCAAGCAAATATATACCCATAAAAGGAGCATGAAAGAATTTTTGATGAAGAAGGATATGTTAATTGCCTTGATGATGTTGATACTCTTACAGTTTTGTATGCATGTGTACTGATCAAAGTTTGTACAGAACTTAAGCTTCCTTAATCCTAATTAAAATTTCATGTAATCAGTATAAAAAATCCTTTAGTAAATTAACTAATCTTTTTCCCCCTATTCCTGCCTTCATCTTATTGTATGTACTTAGAATTCTGGACTCAAAATCATGATTAAAAGCATACAAACCATCACCTTTTGCTAGTTATTTTAGCCATTCATGAGAGTATATGACTCCTATATGGTCACCAAACTGTACAGTAATACATTAATGTTACTCTCACATTTAGTTAGAGAACATTCTCTTTTCAGATGACAGTGACCTCAGGATGACTTAGAAAGCACCATAGTGCAAAGAAGAATTGACAGTGCAGTGCTCAGCACTGAAAAATCTCTATCCCACACTTCAAGTCTCAGGGTCCATTGCAAGAGGAGGCTGAAAGAATGTAAGAGCAAAAGGAAGGGTAGGACTCCTTACAATGTGCTCCTACAGACACAAAAGGGTATGAATATCCATGTCCTCACAGTGCCTGACACTACCTACACAAGACCATCATAATAGGTTGGAAAGATCATGACATCAAAATAAATGGTACTGGAGACTTCTGGTTCAGATGGAGGCATAGGAACCACGCCAAAGCAGCCTAGGGGAGAAAAAGCCAAAGAAAACCCAACAAAATACACACTTTTACTAAAACATGAGGTGTATGAGAAATTAAAATGGCAGCAGAGTAGTAGGAGAATCCCAGAGGATCCAGAGCCCTCACAGGCAGGCAGAAGCAGCTCCGGCAGTGGCACTCCTGCTCCAGCAGTGGAAGTGGAGGTGGGAGGCACGGCTATGGCTCCAGCAGCAACAGCAGCGGCTCCAGCACCAGCAACAGAGGCTCCAGCAGCAGCAGCAGCAGCTCCAGCAGCGGCAGGGGCAGACCCAGCAGCGGCAGTGTTCCTGGAAGAACCTTGAAGTGGAGATTCCTCAGTTTCTTATCTAAGCAGGTGGTCAGAGGCTGGGGCCTCCTCAGTACACTGTTTCTGGAGTGCCCTTGAAATGGAGATTTCTCAGAAACTTTAGGGGGAAAGGTGGCAATTAAGCAAGCAAAGTTTATAGAAGCAAAAATTCAGCACATTAGCTGGCTAGTTCTCTAAACCAGGCCTGGGCCTTTCTACTTAAAATGGTTATATTTGGCCTTTTAAGTTAAATTTTAGAATCTACCTGTATTTTGTTTCACTCAGCCTACTTCAATACTCTCACAGCAGGCAAACTCAACCCCTAAGAACACTTTTCTAGATGCTCTGAGAGTGTTAAGAGCCACTCCTAACATCTTAATCTCCTACACTGAAGATATATAACATCAGGTCAATTGAAACAGTTAAGAAAAACAAACTAACTAGAAAATCCAAGCATTAACTTAATCCAAGATGCAAAAATATATACATTATAACACAAGAAACACCAAAAATCAAGACAATATATAAATCCACCAAAAAGTACT
This sequence comes from Jaculus jaculus, assembly GCF_020740685.1. Taxonomy (NCBI): domain Eukaryota; kingdom Metazoa; phylum Chordata; class Mammalia; order Rodentia; family Dipodidae; genus Jaculus; species Jaculus jaculus. Next base: position 48,452,289 of record NC_059107.1, on the reverse strand, counting down.
AATGCATCAGAGAATTCAGGGCAAAGGAGAAGGAGAAGAATCTCACTCCAAAGGTATATGTAACAGACTGCTTCAGGTTCACTGAGATGAACTTCCAGACCAGGCACAATTATGGAGGAAGGGATATTAATGAAGCCTACAGATCCAGGGGAAGTTCCATAATGGCAGAAGAAGCTGGTCTGCCCTCACAGGACTAAGCAGAGAGAAGAGCACCAGCCATAAAGGCCAAAACCCAAGAGCCACACACACTCCAGGAACTCCAGCTAGGCACACTTAGCATATCTTTAGATTGAAATCGGAAACCCACCACCACACCTTAAGATCACCCAGTGACATTGCCTCCAGCAGGTGGCTACAGATGCAAACTACAAACAAGCAACTGAATATATTTGGGGCCACCTATTCTATTCAAATCACCACATTCCACCCCTAGCCACCAATAGATTTATAATCATCACACATTGTAAATTGTATGCAGTTCAATTTTAAAGGTCCTCACAGTCTTGACCAATTTACAATATTAAGACCTGTAAAATCAAACAAGTTAAACATTTCTAACATATAAAGGCACAGAGTAAACATTTTTAACTGATATAAGGCACAGCAAGGAGAGACTAAAACAATGCAAATTCAACCACCATCAAACAAACATCAAACTTCTGCAGTTCAAGTCCAATACAACCAGAGACTGATAGTCTCCAGATTTTCCAATTCATCCCTTTCAGCTGGGCAGAGTGGCCGGGGAAGACTTCCATCTCAGGCCAACAATGTGCTCCATGGTAGCCCTTGCACAGTCCTGGTATATCCAAAACATCTTGAGGTTTTCATGCAAACCATGGTCCATCTTCCAAAGGCTCTTTCAGCCTATCAGGGCATCATGCCCTGCCTCATGCTGCATCTCAGCAGCAGCTCCTAGAAGCATGTGCAATTCACAACCACTCCTCACATTTTTCATGCTTCTGAAACCAATACCAGGTGTGTAGGACACAGCCATATTCTAAATTCAAAGACAAAATAAATAATAACCTTGAAAAGTAGGTTCCTTCTCCAGTCAACTCCTTCCAAAGGTATTTGCATTTCTATGATAAGTCTTTCCTCAGGCATCCTTTCCATGGTAAAGCAATTGGACCATCTTCCTTTAAGATTGCTAATGTGTTTGGCAATAGCAGCTTTAGTAATCTAAAGCCAGTCTCTGTGCGAGTAAATTTAACTTGCTTAAAGTTTTCCAGCTTAAAATCTTAAGTCTCTCAGTGAAATATCCCTAGCTAAGCACATCAGTCCATTACAAATTTAACCTTGATCAAACTCTCTGGGCCTGGGCAGCAGGACACAGCCAGCCCTTATGCCAATAGCCAAGTTTCATCCAAGTCCTCTGCAGTCTTTCTTTCCCTTAGAAAATTCTATTCAAACCACCACAGCATAGTAGGAGTCCTCAACAAAATCATAGAAGAAAACTTCCCCAAATTGGGAAAGAGGTGCCAATGTGGATACAGGAATCCTTTGGAACACCAGCCAGACAAAACCTGGAAAGAATCTCTTCTCACCAAATGATAATCAAACTACCAAACACACAAACCAAAGAAAAAATATAGAAAGCAGTCAGAGAAAAAAATCCAGTTATCTACAAAGGCAAGCCCATCAGGATTATAGCAGATTACTCAACACAAACTTTAAAAGCCAGAAGGGCTTGGAGTGATGTAGTCCAAATTCTGAAAGATAACAATTGTCAACCAAGGTTACTTTATACTAAAAAGCTATCCATTCAAATAGATGGAGAAATAAGGACATTTCATGACAAAAGCAGGCTAAAGGAGTATTTGAAGACAAAACCAACTCTACAGAAAATACTTGAAAGAATACTCCATGCTGAAGAAAAGGAAAGGCACACATATAAGGAACCTGGAAAAAGCAAGCCATACTCAAATACTAATTAACACTAGAGAGCAAAGGTAGAACTGGAACCACAAAAAAATTGGCAAATATAAATACACACCTTTCAATAATATCACTTAACATCAATGGCCTGAATGCCCCAACCAAAAGACATAGGTTTGCCGACTGGTATAAAAAGCAGGATCCTACAATTTTTTGTCTTCAAGAAACTCACCTTTCTACAAAAGATGAACATTATCACAGGGTGAAAGGTTGGAAAATGGTGTTTCAAGAAAATGGGACTAGAAAACAAGCAGGGGTGGCTATCCTAATATCTGACAAGGTAGACTTCAGTCTAACGTTAGTCAAGAAAGATAAGAAAGGTCACTTTATATAGGTTAAGAGCACACTCCAACAGGAGGACATTACAATCCTAAACATATATGCACCTAACATGGGGGCACCCAAATTCATCAAACAAACAGTATTAGAACTAAGGTCACAGATAACACCAAACACAGTGGTAGTGGGTGACTTCAACACCCCAATCTCATCAGTTGACAGGTCATCCGAGAAAAAATAACCAGAGAGACATCTGGACTAAATAAGGTCATAGAAGGAATGGACCTAACAGATATATACAGGACATTTCATCCAAATGTTGCAGGATATACATTCTTTTCAGCAGCACATGGAATATTCTCTAAAATAGATGATATATTAGGACACAAGGCAAATGTTAACAAATACAGGAAAATTGAAGTAATTCCTTGCATTCTATCTGACCACAATGGAATCAAACTACAAATAAATAGCAAGAAAGGCTATAGAGCATACACAAAATCATAGAAATTAACAATACACAAATAAATGATGAATGGGTCAATGAAGAAACCAAGAAGGCAATCAAAAAATTTACAGAGTCAAACAATAATGACAACACAACATACCAAAATCTCTGGGACACAATGAAGGAAATCCTAAGAGGTAAATTTATAGCATTAGTGGCCTATATTAAAGAACGACTTAATGCTTCACCTTAAATCCTTTGAAAAAGAAGAACAAGGCAAACCAAATATCAGTATATGGGAAGAAATAATAAAGATTAGGGCAGAAATTAATGAAATAGAAACAAAAAAATCCAAAGAATCAATGAAACAAGAGTTGGTTCTTTGAAAGGATAAACAAGATTGATAAGCCCTTAGCAAATCTGAACAAAAGAAAGAGAGAAGAGATACAAATTAATAAAACTAGAGATGAAAAAGGTAACATCACAACAGATGCCAGCAAAATTCAAAACATCATAGGGACATAGTATAAAAGCATATACTCCATAACATATGAAAATCTGAAAGAAATGGATAATTTCCTTGATTTATATGGCCTACTTAATTAAATCAAGATGAGATTAATCACTTAAATAGACCTATAACAAGCATGGAAATCCACACACTTATCAAAAATCTCCCAAATAAAAAAAGCCCAGGCCCAGATGGATTCATTGCTCAATTCTACCAGCCCTTCAGGGAAGAACTAATGCCATCGCTTCTTAAGCTTTTCCATAAAGTAGAAAAAGAAGGAATCCTACCAAATTCCGACTATGAAGCCAGCATCACCCTGATACTAAAACCAGGCAAAGATAGAACAATAAAAGAAAATTACAGACCAATCTCCCTCATGAACATAGGTGCAAAAATTTTCAACAAAATATTGGCAAACAGAATAGAAGATTATATTGTTCACCTTGATATAGTAGGCTTTATCCCAGAGATGCAGAAATGGTTCAATGTATGCAAATCAATAAACGTAATACATCATATAAATGGGTTGAAGGACAAAAATCACATGATCATCTCATTAGATGCAGAGAAAGCATTTGACAAAATCCAACATCCCTTCATGATAAAAGTCCTACAGAGACTGGGAATAGAAGGAACATATCTCAATATAATAAAGGTTATTTATGACAAGCCTACAGCCAACATATTACTAAATGGGGAAAAACTGGAAGCTTTGTCACTAAATTCAGGAACAAGACAAAGTTGTCCACTGTCCCCACTTTTATTTAATATAGTTCTGGAAGTCTTAGCCATAGCAATAAGGCAAGAGACACACATAAAAGGGATATAAATTGGAAAGCAAGAGATCAAGTTATCATTATTTCCAGATGACATGATTCTACAGATAAAGGACCCTCAAGACTCTACTAGCAAACTGTTAGAGCTGATCAAAACCTACAGCCACATAGCAGGATACAAAAAAATACACAGAAATCAGTAGCCTTCATATATGCTAACAACAAACACACAGAGGATGAAATCAGAGAATCAGTCCCATTCACGTTTGCATGAAAAAAATTAAGTAACTTGGAATAAACCTTACCAAGGAAATAAAGAATCTCTACAATGAGAAGTTTAAAACACTCAAATGAGAAATTGCAGAAGACAGTATGAAGTGGAGAAACATACCTTGTTCCTGGATTGGAAGAATCAACATTGTGAAAATGGCAATGTTACCAAAAACAATCTACACAATTAATGCAATCTCCATCAAAATTCCAATGGCATTCTTCATGGAAATAGAAAAGAACAATACAAAAATTAATTTGGAATCACAAAAAAACCTCGAATATCTAAAATAATACTGAGCAACAAAAATAAGGCTTGTGGTATCACCATACCTGATTTTAACCTATACTACAGAGCCAGAGTAACAAAAAGAGCAAGGTACTGGCACAAAAACAGACCCATAGATCAATGGAACAGAATAGATGACTGAGATATAAGTCCAGGTAGCTATAGCCACCTGATATTCTATAAAAATGCCAAAAATACCCATTGGAGAAAAGACAGCCTCTTCAGCAAATGGTGTTAGGAAAACTGGATATGTATCTGTAGAAGGATGAAAATAGATCCTTCTCTTTCTCCATGCACAAGAATTAAGTCCAAATGGATTAAAGACCTTAACATCAGATCTGAAACTCTAAAACTGCTAGAAGAAAAAGTAGGGGAAACCCTTCAACATATTGGTCTTGGGAAAGAGTTTCTGAATACAACCCCAATTGCTCAGGCAATAAAACTATAGAGTAATCCATGGGACCTCATGAAATTAAAATATTTGGCACTGCAAAAGACACTGTGAATAAAGCAAAGAGGTAACCTACAGAATGTGAAAAAATTTTAGCCAGCTATATATAAAATAGAGGATTAGTGTCTAGGATATACAAAGAACTCAAAAAGTTATCTAATATGGAATCAAAGAAGCCAATCAAAAAATGGGCTATGGAGCTAAATAGAGCATTCTCCACGGAAGAAATATGAATGGCATATAAGCATCTAAAAAAAATGTTCTATGTCCTTAGTCATCAGGGAAATGCAGATTAAAACTACTTTTGAGATTCCATCTCACTCCTGTCAGATTGGCTACCATCATGAAAACAAATGATCATAAAAGTTAGCACAGATGTGGAAAAAGAGGAACCCTTCTACACTGTTGGTGGGAATGCAATCTGGTCCAGCCATTCTGCAAATCAGTGTGGAGGTTCCTAAAACAGCTAAAGATTGATCTACCATATGACCCAGCTATAGCACTCCTAGGCATATATCTTAAGGACTCATTTCATTTCCTTAGAAATACGTGCTCAACCATGTTTATTGCTGCTCAATTTATAATAGCTGGGAAATGAAACCAGCCTAGATGTCCATCAACTGATGAGTGGATAATGAAGTTGTGGTACATTTATACAATGGAGTTATACTCAGCAGTTAAGAAAAATGAAGATATAAAATTTGCAGGAAAATGGATGGATCTGGAAAGGATTATACTAAGTGATAGAACCCAGACCCAGAAAGCCAAGCGCCACATGTTTTCCCTTATATTTGGATCCTAGCTACAGATGATTACGCTTCTGTATGAGAAGGAAAATCTCAGTAGCAGAGGCCAGTAAGTGAAAAAGGAGATATAAAGGGAAGAGAAAGGAAGGGAAGAGGGTACTTAGTCGGTTGGTATTGTATATATGTAAGTAGAATGATTGAGATGGGGAGGGGATATGATGTAGAATGGAATTTCAAAGGTAAAGTGGCGTGGTTAGTGAGGGTATTTTTATGGGATACTTTTTTATAATCATGGAAAATGTTAATAAAAATTTAGAAAAAATAAAATCAAATAAATAAATGGTATTGGCAAAATTGAACATTCTCTTGCTGAAAAATAAAATTAGATCCATATCTCTCCCCCTGCACAAAATCAATTTAAACAGTTCCACATTTCTTAAAAAAACCCTTAACACAAGGTCTAACATGAAACACAGGAAAACTACTTTAGGAGGTATATGTATGTATTACATACATGCATATACATACATACATACATACACACACACATATATATATTTATATATTTATATATATACACATATATTTATATATTATATATATGTTTGCATATGTGTATATATGTATGTATATATATATATATATATATATATATATATATATATATATATATTTCTCCAAACATTTCTGGATTAGTGCCCAACTTTGCATAGGAAATCACCTCATGAATTGACAAGTGGGAAAAGAATTCTTTCTGACAAAAGAACCTATCCCAATCAGACAGAATGGGAGAAAATGTATTATGAGAAAAAGTACCTCTATCAGACAGCCTCCAGAATGGGAGAAAATCATTGGCAGACAAATGGTAATATTGAGAATATATATACAAATAACTATAAAATTTAACACAAAAACCCAAATAAAATCAGGCAATGAACTGAAGAGGCAGTTCTTTTAAAAAGAAAAGAAATGCAGCAGAACATACCAAGAGAACTCACACAGTCACAGTAAGAAAATCATCACATGGTCTCACTCATCTGCAGTTTATATCCTGGATCAACCTGAGTTGCTGACATACCTGAATGACATCTTGAGGCTTAGACAATAGTAAGGGTAGGGCTTTGGGGAATGGAAGGGGGTAGGGACACACAACAGTACCCAAAATGAAGTGGTACCACAGAAACATATATCCTAGAAGTTAGACTAAAAGGCTGAACCCTCAACAGAAGCTTAGGGGGAGCACTTGAATCAAAGGGCCATAGAAACAGTGAGATGAAGCCTAACCTTAAATTTCTCCAGTTTCTTTCTTGCTATTGATTTGTAGTTTGATTCCATTGTGGTCATATAGAATGAATGGAATTATTTCAATTTTCCTGTATTTGTTAACGTTTGCCTTATGTCTTAATATATGGTCTACTTTAGAGAATGTTCCATGTGCTGCTGAAAAGAAGGTGTATTATGCAACATTTGGATGAAATGTCCTGTATATATCTGTTATGTCCATTCCTTCTATGACCTCAATTAGTCCAGATGTCTCTCTGGTTATTTTTTTTTGGATGACCTGTCAACTGATGTGATTGGGGTGTTGAAGTCACCCACTACCATTGTGTTTGGTTTTATCTGTGACCTTAGTTCTAATACTGTTTGGTTGATGAATTTGAGTGCCCCCATGTTAGGTGCATATATGTTTAGGATTGTAATGTCCTCCTGTTGAAGGTTGTCTTTAATCAACATATAGTGACCTTCCCTATGTTTCTTAACTAATGTTGGATTGAAGTCTACCTTATCAGATATTAGGATAGCAACCCCTGCTTGTTTTCTAGGTTTATTTGCTTGAAACGTCATTTTCCAGCCTTTCACCCTAAGATAGTGTCCATTCTTTGTAGAAAGGTAGGTTTCTTGGAGGCAACAAATTGAAGGATCCTGCTTTTTAACCCAGTCTTAGAACCTATGCCTTTTTGTTGGGGCATTGAGGAAATTGATATTAAGAGATAATATTGAAAGTTGTGTATGTATGTTTGCCATTTTTGGTAATCCTTCCTGTTTTACCTTTGCTCTCTTGTGTTAACTAGTATTTGAGTATTGTTTGTTTTTTCCCAGTTCCTTATATGTGTGCTTTTCTTTTTTTTTTCAGCATGGAGGATTCTTTCAAATATTTTCTGTAGAGCTGGTTTTGTCTTCAAATATTCCTTTAGCCTGCTTTTGGTGTGGAATGACCTTATTCCTCTGTCTATTTGAATGGATAGTTTTGCAGGATAAAGTAACCTTGGTTGACAGTTGTTATCTTTCAGGACTGGGTGTACATCACTCCATGCCCTTCTGGCTTTTAAAGTTTGTGTTGAGTAATCTGCTGTAATCCTGATAGGCTTGCCTTTGTAGATAACTTGACTTTTTTCTCTGATTGCTTTCAATATTTTTTTCTTTGGTTTGTGTGTTTGGTAGTTTGATTATAATATTGTGAGGAGAGCTTATTTCCAGGTTTTGTCTGGCTGGTGTTCTAAAGGATTCCTGTACATGCATTGGCACCTCTTTCCCAATTTGGGGAAGTTTTCTTCTATGATTTTGTTGAGGATGCATCCTATGCCTTTGGAGTGCAATTCTTCTCCTTCTACTATGCCCTGAATACTTATGTTTGATCTTTTCATAGTGTCCTGAATATCTTGAAATTCCCATTCATACTTTTCTATTAGTTTGTCTTTTGATATTTTGGATTGTATTAGATCTGCCACCTGGTCTTCTAGCTTTATATGCTGTCCTCTCCTTCATCCATTCTACTGGTGAGATTTTCTAGAGTTTTTTATTTCATTAACTGTGTTCTTCTTTGTTAGTAATTCTGACTAATTTTTCTTTATTATTTCTATTTCCTTATTTATGTCTAGTATTGACCTCTTTATTTCATTAAATTGTTGTCCTGTGTTTTCTTTGATTCCTTTGATTTCCTCTTTGATTTCTTGTTTGACTTCTTTGAACATACTTATAATCATTCTTTTGAAATCTTTCCCAGGCATTTCCTCTAACTCCTTCTCACTGGAGGTCATTTCTGATGTATTAATACTTTTTGGTGGATTTATATTGTCTTTATTTTTGGTGTTTCTTGTGTTATAATGTATATATTTTTGCATCCTTGATTATTTAATGATTGGAATTTCTAGTTACCTGGTTATTATTAGATGTATCAGACAATCTGATGTTATATAACTTCAGGGTTGGAGCTTAAGGCATTAGGTGTGGCTCTCAAGATTCTCAGAGTATTTATCCATGAGTAGGTATTATGACAACCTTATCTTCTACCTGTCCCTTGGGGTGTGTGGTGCCCAACCCACACCCTTAATCCTGACAACAAGGAGGTTAAGATTTCTGATCTCTTGAGGGATTCAAGTCAGCTTGTGCCCAGGTGAGACCCTTCCCTGGTGTTTTCCCAGTTACCTCTGCTCCTGCGTGGGTCCTGCTTCTGTTCAAGTTGGCGTGGCCGGGTCCAGGACCGCTGCTCTGTTCCCTGAAGCTGTGCACTGGTGGTGGGGGTGGGGAGGCTACTGATGGTGCTCTAGTTCTCTTGCTGTTCCACGTGTTCTTCTACCTTGTGATCTGCTCCTCTGTTGTTCACTGCCGCTCTCCCTTCACATTTCTTGAGTTTGCGGAGAGCTCCAGTGTGAGTGGAATCTCTTCTCACCTGGCTTTTCCTGCAGCTCAAGCTGAGCCTAGCAGCTTTCTGGTGTGTGGCCACCACTGCTGTGATCAGCAGATCTGCTGGAGCTGCTTCTGCCAGCCTGTGTGGGCTCTGGATGCTCTGTATCTCTCCTGCTTTCCGTTGACATTTCAATTTCCTATACACCTCACTTTTCAGTAAAAGTGTGTATTTTGCTGAGGTTTTTTTTGGCTTCCCCCTTCCCCAGGCTGCTTTGGCTGGTACCAATGCTGCCATCTTAACCAGAAATCTCCTTTGCAGATATTTTTAAAATGCACAACTTCTCCACCTATCAGAGAAATGCAGATTAATACTACTTTGAGATTCCATCTCCTTGCATTTCACCACAGCCAGAATGGCTGCACTAGGAAAACAAATTGCAACAAATACTGGGGAGGATTTAGGAAAAGAAAAAGCCTTATTCCCTATTGGTGGGAGTGCAGCCACTGTATAAATCAGTGTGCTTCTTAAAAGAAAAACTAGATATAGAAATACTATATGGCCCATCTATTCCACTCCTGGGCATATACCCAAAGAACTCTCCATCACCTTACAAAGACACTTGTGCATAAATATATATCTCTGCTCTTTTGACAGTCTCAAAGAAATGTAACTAAGTAGCCTACATGTCCATAGGAATGAATAATGAAACTGTGTTGCATGTGCACAATATAATTTTATTCATCTGTGAAGTAAAATTATGGATTTTTTTGTAAAATGTGTGCTACTGAAAAATACATTAAACAACGTAGCCAAATCTCAGAAAGATTACAGTATGCTCTGCTTTATATAAAGTTCTTTGTTCCCAATGTAAAACAAACAAACAAGAAGAACACATGTCTATCTAGTAGTAACTGTCCACACAGAATAGGAAGTGAAACAGTACTCATGAGACTGAAAAGTAGAAAACTTAAGGGAAGGGATAGGGAAAAATAGATTTCATGGAATATTAGAGTGGCAAGCGGATACTAGGGGCAAAAGAGTACAGTGGGAAAATAGGATCAGGAAAATAAGGGGTATGTGAAAATCAACCAGAACCAGAAAATTATGTGCAAAAATTCCATAAAGAAACCTCTTACTTGCTAAGCTACTTTAAAATAATGACAAAAACACATCTGAAAATAAACAGCTCGATAGTCACAAATAAAAACCGTATAAACCTGATTAATATACATATATATTTATTTTTTCTGGAGGCTGGGTCTCATGTCACCCAGAGAGGTTTCAAAAAGCTCACTGTGTGGCCAAGGATGATCTTGTACCACTAATTCTCCTGTCACTACCTCCTGATTGCTAGGATTATAGGTATACAACCACACATCTGTTAAGCAAGGTACTTTAAAAAGTATGAATTATGTGGCTACTTGCAAATTGAACTTGTGCTCATTCTCTTTCTCTCTCTCTCTTTCACATCCATAAATAAATAAATGTATGAATTAGATACCTTGCAGCAAAGACTTCTTTCCAGTCTAACTTCCCTTTTATTTGGGAGCAGGCTTTGTTTATATAGTTCAAGTGACACAAATTAATGTCTTATTTTCTGCATTGTTGGAAAACAAACACAGCTTATGCGAGAACAAGATCATTTCAAGTTTACAGGTACCAGGGAAAGCATCAATGTTGGAAAAAAAAAAAAAAAAGCTGGCTCCCTTTCACAAACCAAGATGAGAGAAATCACCAAACCACCAAGGAACACCAACAAGCAGCAAGCAAAAACCAGCAGAATGAAGAACCCCTAAAGCTCTTTTTGCTCTCCATCCATTGGGCAGGAGTTTAGATCTACCAGAGTGACACACCTTTCCATAGCAGGAGTCTGCCTGTTAGGGGCTGAAGCTGCAAACTCAATTTTAATAAAACACTTGAGACTATGGGGCCATGCATTCAAACTACCACACTGTCCTATCAGAAAGGCACTGAACATCCACCTGTTGTGCTAACATACTACAGTAAGAGTCCCAGTGTTGCATATGGATTCCCTTGAATATGTTACTTTAAAAGTGACAAAGAATTTTTTTTTTAAAGTGACAAAGAATTGTCTTTGTGTTATACCTCACCCCAATCTCATCAGGAAAAATAGTGTAAAGTTATTTCCTATTATTTACATGATGACAAATTAAATGTCCTTTTTAAATGCATACTTCAAGGATCTCAAGAGTTTTCTACAATTTCTGTTGTTTCATGAGTTAGAATATCAATGAATTTCTGGTGGGTAACAATTACTTTGCTTATTTTTACGTGTGTGTGTGTGTGTGTGTGTGTGTTAGGATGTATGTATGTAAGATATAATAAAGCATGTTATAAAGCTGGGTGTGGTGGCACACGCCTTTAATCCCAGCATTTGGGAGGTAGTGGTAGGAGGATTGCTGTGAGTTCGAGGCCACCTTGAGACTCCATAATGAATTCCAGGTCAGCCTGGGCTAGAGTGAGACCCTACCTCGAAAAACAAAGCAAAACAAAACAAAAAGCATGTTATAGAAATAATAGATGTATATATTGTTTGCTCAAATTTCAATCTCACTTGAAATACAATTGAACCCATTATGTTGTCATGCTGTATGTTTTATTAGAGTAATGAATATGTATGTGCAAAACAATGTAAGCAACAGCAGCACTTTCATCTTCTGAAATTTTAAGGCATTTTAGATATGTATGATTGCTTATTTATTATGTTTCCTCCAATTATTTGTATAGAAAACAGTAAAAATCATTTTCTGAGATATAAACAATGTAGAATTATATATATATATATATTAAGAAGAATCAAATGAATAACATGGCTACATGGGTTGGGGAAAAGTAACCTTTCTAGATTTATTCCAGTTTATCTATTTGTATGGTCTATAAGTTTGTCTTTCTCTTTGTTGGACTGTATTAGATCTGCCACCTGGTCTTCTAGCTTAGATATTCTGTCCTCTCCCTCATCCATCCTACTGGTGAGATTTTCTACAGAGTTTTTTATTTCATTAACTGTGTTCTTCATTGCTAGTAATTCTGACTGGTTTTTCTTTATTATTTCTATTTCCTTATTTATGTCTTGTATTGCCTTCTTTATTTCATTAAATTGGTGTCCTGCATCTTCTTTGATTCCTTTGATTTCCACTTTGATTCTTTTGACTTGTTCTTTGACCTCTTTGAACATATTTATAATCATTCTTTTGAACTCTTTCTCAGGCATTTCCTCTAACTCATTCTCACTGGAGGACATTTCTGATGCATTAATACTTTTAGGTGGATTTATATTGTCTTGCTTTTTGGTGTTTCTTGTGTTATAATGTATATATTTTTGCATCTTGGATTAAGTTAATGCTTGGATTTTCTAGCTAGCTGGGTATTCTTAGCTGTATCAATTGATTTGATGTTATATATTTTCAGGGTAGGAGCTTAAGGTGTTAGGTGTGGCTCTTAAGACTCTCAGAGTATCTACAAAGGTGTTCCTAGGGGTTGAGTTTCCTTGCTATGGGAGTATTCAAGCAGGCTGAGTGGAATAAAATACAGGTAGATTCTAAAATTTAACTAAACACTGTACCCATTCAATCAAAACTAGCCCCAAGTATGTATGCAAGAGTAGTTATTATAACAACCAGATCCTCTATCAACAAAGAGGTTAAGATTTCTGGTCTGTTGAGGGATCCAAGTCAGCTTGCGACCAAGTGAGACCCTTCCCTGGTGCAATCCCAGTTACCTTGGATGATTTTGGTCTCAGTCAAGTTGCTGCCTGGGTCGTTGGGCTGCTGTTCTGATTTCTGGAGCTGGGCACTGGCTTTTCCTGTGGGGCAAATGGAGCCTGGCAAGTGTGGCCCTGCAGATCAGCACCCCTGCTACTGGAACTGCTGCTGCCGCCGGTGCCACTGCTGGGTCTGTAGCCACTGCTGCTGAAGCTGCTGCTTCTGGGCCCACTGCTGCTGCTGCCTCTGCTGCTGCTGTAGCTGGCACTGCTGGAGCCACCACTGCTGCTGAAGCTGCGGCTGCTGTGTCCAATGCCGCTGCTGTGACTGAAGCTGCTGCTGTGGGATCTGCCACTGCTGCCACTCCTGGGTCTGCTACTGCTGCCGCAACTGGATCTGCTACTGCTGGGGCCACTGTTACCGGTGCTGGAGCCACTGATGTTGCTGCCGAACTCTGCTCCTGCTTGGGTCCCGCTGTTGGCTCAAATTGGCGTGGCCAGGTCCCGGGACTTATCTTCAAAATTTTCATTTAACCACCTCTCCCAACACAAGTGATATCTATCCTTTTTATTTTGTATTTTCCTATGCATACACTGCATGGTCAGATTATCTTGGAATGTCATTTTAAACTGGTAAATTTCTATGTTGAATTTTCAGCCACATGAATATTTATGTCTTCATTTTCTAATACACTATTTGTAGACTTAAGCACAGTTGGTAGTTAATTTAATGGAGTTCCTATTGGACTGATTCTGAAAAGACAAAATCAATTAATGATAATTCAAGGTTAATCTATGGAAGCAGAAACTTTCTATGTTGACCAGTAGGAGAAAATGCAATGTGCCATGAGTGCCATGAAAACTAATTACAGTCATTCAATGGCCCCATCAAATAAGCTAGATAATATTCGGGCTGTGAAGCAGGACTACATTGCATACTAGCCTTGAAAAAAGTAATTCCAGTAATGAATTACCACTGTGGAATATATGAAGAAATGGTTAGCAACACATGTTGGGTGTACATATCCATGAAAAACCATCATTGAAGGGAAAAATAAAACAACTGAAGTATTTTAAATGACTTATGAAACATAATACTACATGTTCATTCTTTTTATATATTGTATATTTTTATGCCTTATTATCTGTGTGAGTGTACTGCAGTGGGATATATGTAAAAATTCCTTTAAAACCTGCAATATGAAGATGCAATGCACAAACATGAAACAATCACTTATTTAAAGGGAAAAAACATTAAAATTATTCCTTTAACTATGGAGTTGTGAAATAAATGAATATTAATAAAGCTCACTATCAGACCTCTATTATGAACAAAGTTTATGCTTAGAAACAATGAAAGATTTGAGTGATAGGTGAAAAATATACAGAAAAGCTTTCCTTTGCTGTGTGAGATAATTGCTAAATATAATTTTAAAATTTAATAATCATTCTAAATATTTCATCATAAACCGAAAGATGTTTATATTTTCCATCCAATTGTCAGCATCAGTGTTAAAGCAGTGTTCTTAGACAACTATCTCATACAGTGTCTGACAAACCATTTAGAATATTTACAAGCCTATAGTATCTAGAATTAGAAATAAGATAAATAGAAATGTCACTAAGAAGTAGTAGCACATTTACAGATGTATATATTCTACTGTGTTCACCAACATTGAGGTTCACCCTTCGTGTTACTCCTTTGGAACTAATGGGAAACCAAACACTTAAAAATATATTTATTTATTTGAGAGAATAAGGAGAGAGAGAGAGAAACACACACAGAGAGATAGAGAGAATGGGTGCACTAGGGCCTCCAGCCACTTTAAATGAACTCCAGACACATGCACCACCTTCTGCACCTGGCTTATGTGGGTCCTGGGGAATAGAACCAAGGTCCTTTGGCTTTGTGGCCTTAACTTCTGAGCCATCTCCCCAGCCTTTTAAAAAAGTTAAAAAATGTGTTTATTTATTTGAGAGAATGAGGAGAGCCAAACACTTTTTACATATGTGAATGAAACATGTCTTTATTGGGAAAATCTAAGAACTTCTATGCCCATCTTCTCCTTCTCCATACCTATCTCTATAGATTCCTGGTGGTTTCTTACTTACTGTGATCTGTTATCCTAGAGATGAATATATAACCCCAATATTAAAATGAACATTTTACATGTATTGTCACAACATGAAAAGTTAATATTGGTCATAGTCATATACAGTTTAACACTTATTGCATGACAATTGATTACACAGCTCTGTCCTAAGTCCTAAAATGACAAAAATGGATATAATAGAGATGATACTTGAAATTAATCTTGGGGAAAATTACTAGAAATATTTTTATCATATTTTCCAACTAGTTATTTAAGTAAATACCAATTTTCTTTCAAAAAGTGATAATGAGAGGTAGGTGTGGGGCACACACCTGCAGTCCAGTACTTTTGAGACCCAGGCAAGAAGATGACCAATGGTTTTGAAGCCTGCCTGATCTACATAGCCAGTCCCAGGAAACCCACAGCTACATAGTAAGACTTTGATTCAAAACAAGAGAAGTAGAAGTTGTAGTACTAAAGAACTATTAGTAGGTGTGGGATTTTTTTTTCTTTGTTAAATGACAAGAACTGAACTAAAAGTGTAAAGACAAGTATGGATCGGTTACAGAAAAATAATGAGAGAAAGACAGGCTTGTGTGAGAAGGAACAGATTGTGTAGATATCTTGATGATAGAAATAAAAATAAACATGATTGTCACCTCTGAAGTTTCACCTGCCAGTTTGCCTTTGTTGAGAACCATCTGCTCTGCTCTGCTGTCCAAGCCATGATTCATTTTGTTCACTACCCCTATGTTTAATGCATTTTCCTCATAGCTACTTTACATGAGGTTGACTGGAATGGACTGCTGTTGCATGTAGTGCTAATTTTAAGGGTGTAAATGATAGGAAGGCTGATGATATCACTGACCACTTAAACAGTGGATTGATGAACAAAATGGTATAGGGGAAGCTGCTTAATAAGTGAAATTGCTAACATCCCACGGTGCTTTCTTTTCAAGTTAATTAACAATACATATAAAACATCTCAATATCAAATTGTGATATTATGTAATGAAGTCAATTTATTCCTAATAGTTAAAGTAAACTAGTTTTCTATAATCTGTTTTTCTATAATCATGTTGGTAGAAAAGGAAACTAAACTATGACATATTCTTGGCCACTAAAATATATACTGTTGTATGGCAAATTCCTCATTCAATTTTCTCATTGAAAATAGTGAACAATTATTACTAGCTTTATCAAAAGCAGTTCACAAACAACTCACAATATAAGAGCATGAGGAGGGTCATAGGACCCCCACCTGAGATGTCTAGCATCCCCTTTACCAGCTGTAATCCAAGGACACATGAGATCTCATTGCTTCATTGGGAGAATGAACACATAGAGGGTAAAAGATCAAGGGACAATGAGCTCCAGTGAAGCACAGCATTGAGGTATCCATTCTCTGTAAGTGAGCCCTCCCCTGATGTTGAGAGAGGAGCATCCACGAAGGTAATTTAGACACAGGGGGTTCTAGCAACCATAGGGAGTTAGGATGTCAACTATGTTGGGATAAGACTTCTTGATTGTATAGCTGCTGTGGAGGTTCTAACTTCTACAAGCATCCCCTCACCCTGCCTTGTAAATAACTCCCATAAATTCGTTGGTTCACCAAATTTATATTGGTACAATTGTAATTTAGTCTGTTATCTGAGCTCTATCTGTGATGAAGATGTGCACTTCTGCTTTCCCATGGAAAAGTTCCCTGTGGCATACCCTCATATTTAAAAGGTTAAATTTAAGTGTCACATAGATAAAAACATACATTTGCTAAGGAATAGATACAGGATTTTGAGGAAAATATGAACATCAAAGACATAATAATTAATGCATTTTAAAAAGACTTCACAGAAGTACCAGGGTGGTCTTACAGGGTTTCATGTGTGGAAAGCCTTCAGTTGATATGGGGGAGCAAAATGTGGGCAGGACATGGCTTAAACAATGCCAAACTATTGCCAAAACTGGCTAGGTCCTTCTAAAATCCTTTGGATTTTTTTTCTGAATATTTAGTAAAATTGATGAGATTATTTAAGATTAGGAATTCAGATCCACATATAATTCAATAAAAATTTATTTTTATTGTTTCCTAAATAAAGTTTTCCTCTGTTTTACATCTATGTTTTTAAAGAAAATATTTTCATATTCACATAACTCTTTTTTCTTATCTCTATTTCATCATGTCAGGGAAAGCTGGAAGAAAGTCAGTCTCCAGACAGTCAGCGTGTCTAGTGCCAGAAGGTGCTTCATGGGTGACTGGGGGAAAATGACAAATATCTGTCCAAGCAACTCATGGTCTAACCTATAGCACAAATAACCTGTCATGATGCTCACATAAGTGCAGTAGTGGCACACAGCCATGGAGGGAAACCAACTGCTCTTGATTTGGCTAGCTGATCCCCTCAGTGGAATGAGACCCAAAGCTAGAGCTAGGCAACAAGTCAGAACCATATCCAAACATAAGCCTGCTCTCCATTAACAAGCTACCAGAAATTGTGGGCTCAATAGGGCCTACACCTTTTAAATTCTCTATAAAAAAATAAAGGTTATCCCATTCATCTGGTGCTAACTTTACTCTCCGTTGGAGAATCTTCTCTTTTTCAGATAGGTGCAGGTTCTCTTCTAAGGAGAGAGCGACCCTATCATACCTCAAAAGAGCCCCAGAAGAAACCAAGAATAATTGGTGAAACAAGCAAGGGTGTTGTTTTCTTGGTGGACCTGGTACCAGCACAAGGGTGAAGGAGATCAACACAGGGAAGAATCAATTCCTACCAAATCAGATATCCAGAGACCCAGGGGCCCCCAACACCTTATCACTGAAGCAGACCAAAAATGAACCTACCCTGGCTCAGGGAAATTTTTTGGAAGAGGGGTCAGAAAGAATGTCAGGGCTACATGCTACGTCATGATATGCAGAGATATTTCTCCTACCCATAACTGTGGACTAACTCCACAATGCATGACCCATATACCTCAACAAAGAGGGTTCAGAGGAGGGGGTAAGACATTGATGAGCCTAACAATGGTACCAACTTGACTGTATTCACTGAGTACAAAACTAATTAATAAAGTAAATAAATAAATCATAAAAATATTTCTAATAAGTAATATGGAAAATTGAGGAAAGTTAGAAAGGAATTAGAAGTCAAAGCATAAGCTTGATAGAGATTTTTAATATGGAAATATGTTATTTCATATCATGTTTTAAAAAATAGATGTATAAACATATGATAAGATAGAAAGTATGAAAAATAATTCATTAGGTAGTTCATTTTGTTTTCACATAAAATTGCTTTTCATAGGATAACTTGTCCTGTCATGCCAATGCATAGAGATTTTAAAAGACACTATTGAGATGTGGGTACAGTTAGTGTGACTGGAACCCTGAAAGTAAAAGGGCAGGCAATTCTACACTTTCTAGAAGTCAAAGATGATCTGACTTCTTATCTCTTGCCTAATTCACTAGACCTGTTTTTCCACAAACAACCAGGGCACTTTCTGGGAGCAAGGTCTTACATAGGATTTAAACATTGTGGTTGGTTAAATTCAGCCCCTGGAAGTTATAGTCAGGGCTAGCCTCTTCCTGAGACAGCCCCTAATCCTAACCAACCAGGTGTCCCTCTGGTTCATCTGAGTTGGAATACAGCCCAATATTATAAGGTTTTAAATAACTTTGCAAGGGGGTGCAGGATCTCTGATCAATTGGGAACTTCCAGCTATTGGTGAGTCCAGGCCTAGCTGAGTTATGCCAAGGGTAAGGCCCTCTAGTATTTACCACATGAGTTCTTTAACCCCCCCCCCTTCACAGGCCCCTCACTCCCCCAGTTCCCCACATGGAAGGAGCTCCTTGAAGTTTCTTTCTTCTCTTTTCTTTCCATTGTGATTCCAGGCACTCCAAATGGGATCTAGCCATGGGGGCATCTTTCCTTGGTTCTGTACTTCCCTCGATAAATATAATAATTTAATAATTATCCTTCTTTGTAGTTTTAAATTAAATTAAAATTAGATTATAATTAGATTAAAATTAGAAATAAACCCAGGGCTTGGGGTTCAAGGATTTACTTGGAACAAGAGCACCATATTACACTATCTTTTAGGTAGGAAGAGTTATTTGTTAAAATGTTGTTTCTAGTAAAGTGCCAAAATTTTGGACATACTGGAGTATGGCAGGTACTGTGTTTATGGATGACATTTTTTATGTAGGGTATAATTATCAACATCTGTAATAAGCAATGCAATATACAAAGAAGTGAAAAGCATACAAAATGCAGCACATGCTTCTGATTTAAGCAGACAGAGATGAGAGGTGGGACATGATGTTGCTATTGCTTGTAACATATATTTCTTGCAATTAATGAGACTCAATGAGGAAAAGAAAAGCAGAAAGAAAAGTAGAGAGTAGGTTTTAAAAATTCAACAGATTACCTGGGTGTGGTGGTGCATGCCTTTAATCCCAGCACTTGGGAGGCAGAGGTAGGTGGATCTCCAAAAACTGAGGACACCCTGAGAGTATATAGTGAATTCCAGGTCAGCCTTGGCTAGGGTGAGACCCTACTTTGAAACGCCAAAAAAAAAAAAAAAAAAGACAGAAATATATTCAACAGATTATTACTGTGTACTGTATGGATTTGAGAGTGATAAACTTAAACTGCTAGCCTAATTGGCACACATACACACATATGAATGGGCACAAGTTCAAGAGTCCAGCACTTAAAAAATTCTTGTATTGGCAACAGAGAAGAATTATTCCAAGTCTAACAAGGAATTTCTGACTTTAAGTAACAAATATCAAAAAAAAAAAAATTAGAGGAAAACTCATTTCAAAAAATGTTTAACTATATCCCCAAACAAAGAAAACCATATAAGGTAAAAGTTTTCATCATCCAGTTAAAAATCACAATGTTTAGCATAAAATGAAGATTATCCAGCATGCAAAGAAGCTTGAGATTAAGAGAAAAATCAATTAAGTGTGATTTCAAACTGACATGCAGTTATGTTTATTTAGCAAAAATATTTAAGCAGTTGTTATTAATGTATCCAGGTGTTCAAGAAACTCCAAAGAGACAATGAAGATATACAAAGGATTCAAAGCAAACTTTCAGAAATCTTGTTGGCATACACAGTAGAGAAGAATGGTAGCAGTCTAAATACTGGGGAAGCTTCATTAAAAATTAGAAGACAAAGACAATGAAACTATCCAAAAGCAAACACAAAAAATAATAATGATTTTTAAACAACATGATTAAAGACTCAGCACAGAGTTGGGAAACATCAACAAACTGTGTAACAGAGAAATGATATTTCAATAAAATGAGAAAAGAATGGGAAACAGAATAAATCTTTGAGTTAGTAATGAAGAAAAATGTTTTATATATTATGATACTAAGAATACCCACACACAAACTCAATGAATGCAAAACACAAAACTTATGGAGACAAAGCAGAAACTATTTAAAATCTCTCAGTATATTTTCTGCAGGTGTAGCACATTGTCTTCATGTTTACCAGTTTCTCTACTTCAGCTGTTATAACTGTAGCCAATGAGTGCTATATCAGATTTACTTGATATAGTGTATCTCCTTGTGGTAAGTTTTAAATTTCTTTCTTGGAGTACTTCCTTATCCGGTAGTACTATAATATGTCCTACGAAAATATTTAATCTTTCTACCCATGCTATTCTATGAAATCATTTTAGTAGACTCATTAACTGTAATTTATCCTCTCATTTATTCAACAGTAGTATATTATGACTTAACTGAATGGTAGAATTTTATTTGTGTGTGTGTGTGTGCCCACATGCATGCCCGCATGCATGTATCTGCCACAATGTGTGTATGAAGATCAAAGGAACAACCTCTTGGGGTTCTCCTATTCTACCTTGTTTTTGGCAAGGTTGCTCTTTTTTTCACAGCTGCATTTTCCAGTCTACCTGGTGGATGAACTTCTTCTCAGGGATTCTCTTGTTTCTGCCCTACTTCTTGCCCGATGTGCACTGAGAGTCCAGATGTATGCCGCTGTTTAATGTGAGATCTGGGGATTCCCACTCAGGCACTCACACGTGTGTGTCACGCACATTATGTACTGAGCCAGCTCCCAAACCCTGATATCTAAATCATACTGTTACGAAAGCAAGCTCATCCAACAGTGTGGACTGTAGTGGAGTCTTGAGTCAGAGGACTGCCTCTCAAAGCTCCTGAACCATCTTGTTCTTCCCCATGCCTTCCCCTGGAGTTTATGCCATTTTAAAAATAATATACAAGCTTCTAGCACTCTTTATTCTGTTTCTTGGGTTGTCTTTTTAAAGATGTATAAAGGGCATGATTATTTAAAAGTTTTTCAAAGAAAATTTAAAAAAATACATTAAAAAATGAGTGTATAGCCAGATGTGGTGGGTGGTTCATGCCTATAATGCAAGCACTTGGGAATCTTGAGTCTGGAGTACAGCTGAAAGTAGAAGCCATTCCAGGTTACACAGTGAGTTCCAGGCAAATCTACATTATAGAGTAATAACTTATCTAAAGGACATAAATAAAATCCAAATTAATAAAATAAATAGATTAAAATAAGAAAAGTGGATTAACTAAAACAACATACAGAATCAGTCAAATCAAAAGCAGTTTTTATTGCATTTTTATTTTACTTTATGTTTTTTATTTTCATTGACAACTTCCATGATTGTAAACAATATCCCATGGTAATTCCCTCCTTCCCCCCGCCCACTTTCCCCTTTGAAACTCCACTCTCCATCATATCCCCTCCCCCTCTCAATCAGTCCCTCTTTCATTTTGATGTCATGATCTTTTCCTCCCATTGTGATGGTCTTGTGTAGGTAGTGTCAAGCACTGTGAATTGTTTTTCATTTTCTAATTTCCTATTAATCATCTTCCTTCCACAAAGAAGAGTGTGGATTTACCACTATCATATTATATAAAGATCTAGGCATTGCTGAAATTGTACTGTCATTTTATTTATTTATTTATTTATTTATTTATTTATTTATTTATTTATTTATTTATTTATTTATTTGAGAGAGAAAGACAGATAGAGGGAGAGAGAGAGAATGGGCGCGCCAGGGCTTCCAGCCTCTGCAAACAAACTCCAGACGCGTGCGCCCCCTTGTGCATCTGGCTAACGTGGGACCTAGGGAACCGAGCCTGGAACCGGGGTCCTTAGGCTTTACAGGCAAGCGCTTAACCGCTAAGCCATCTCTCCAGCCCTGTACTGTCAATTTTTAAAGAGATTAGAGGGTTAACTAAATTGCATGGTGATAGAAATGCTATAGTAGTCTACTGATGCTTCTGTGGTATACTTACTGAAAATCAAAGGAATGCCAGCTTCATTTATGCAAAACACAAAAGGTCCTCTCTCCCCCTCTCCTTTCCTCATGTCCTCTTTACTGTCTCTTTCTGTCTCTCCCTTCTGTTTCTTCCTCTCTCTCCTTATCTCCCTTTTTCCCTCTGAACCTTTCTTTTTCTCCCTGTTCTCTCTTTTCTGTAGTTTCTTTTCCTTGTCCCATCTTTTCAGAGTAGATACAAGACTCTTAAACCCTGTACTTTTTTTTGCTTACCAAGTATACAGCAATTCTGTAGCCTTTCCTTGTGCATATGGACTGAAAGCTTCAGTGATGTTATACAAAATAACTCTGTCTTTATAACAATGCAAAGTATCAAGTGTTTCTATTAGCAGGCAGTTTGCCCACATGACATAAATGTTTCTAACAGTAGAAAACATATGGCTTGGGGGATCATGAGTCTTTAATGGGTTTGAATTCTCAAGGCACTGGGATAAAAATAGCCCTTGGAACTGTCAAGTGATGTTGATTATACATTAAATTTTGCCAGGCATCACAAAGATAATATGTCTATGAATTCCATTTCTATTTCTCATTATCTGTATCCTACATCATTAACTTTTAATGATTGTGCCTTTTATTTGCTATCCCAACATTGTAAATGTTCATTTTTCTTCTTCAATTGCTAAAGCACTTTTGAATAAAGCAAGAACATGTTTCTTCTTGTATATGATTCTTAATTCCAATGGTTCCTTATACTCCTTAATTTTTGTTAAAGCTGAAATTATAAGGATACAGTCACTATAAAAACTTTTTCAAGACTTAGTCATCACCCCATCATATCACACATTTATCACCAAAAAGCACATTTCTTTTTCTGTTCTTTTCTTCTCTTTTACTTTCTTTTGGTTTTCTTTCTTTTCTTTTCCTTTCCTGTTCTTTTCATTACTTTATTCTTATCTTCCTATTCCCCCTACTTCTTGCATTCCCTCTCCTTTCTTTGCTGAAATTGTTTCCTTCATGAAAGCTTAGGACTGAATACACATTACCTATCTGCCAAAGAAGCCTTAAAATAATATGTTTCAAAATATTGTAAGCCGAAAAACCGATTTCCAGGTATAATGCTAATAGACAATATGACAAAACATAAGGGCTAATACCAAGGACATGGGTGTCTTTGAGTGATTTTTGTTTTCTCTATGCAGGGAAGTGACATTTTGCAGCAACTAAACATAAAAGAGCCTCTATATGGGCCTGTCTCATAAACAGGGAGCAGGTTGGTTCAGCATGAAAAGAGGCCACAACTAATTGAAATGAGCCAATTTAAAAGCAATGAAATCATTAGTTTCCCTGTGTTAAAGAAAAAGAAATAGGTTGCAAGAAATGATAGTGCTCATTTTCAAAGAACCTAAGGCTTAATTCTACATACTGTTATTCTGCAAGGTGGCCTCTTATACCTCACACACCATGTGACTGCTTCATACATCAAGGAGCTCTGTTGTTGAGTGTTAAGGAATTAAAGAGTTCAGCCCAGTGATTTATCAACTGCTTTCTTGTAAGGGACCTCAAACGTTTTCATAAAACCCTGTAATTTGTTTCTCTATCACAGTCACATCAATGTCCTAAGACCTCTACTCTACAACATAAAGGATTCAACACCCAACTCACTTGTTTTCTGAGTTAGATAAAGTATGAGTGAAGACTCTCATGCACTTGAAAATGAAGACTCTAAGTACTTGAAAGGGTACCTAGAGGAAACTGAATCACAGTGTTCTGAGTACAAGGATAGAAATAGAAAAAATAGAAAAAAAAAACCCTGAAATGCAAACATATTTACTTCCCTAAATGAAATAGCATTATTCTCTCTCAAACAGACCATTGTATTATTGGGAGACTATTTTCAGAGGGTTAGATATTTGGATTTTAAGGACAAGAGTAGCATTTGCAGAAATACACTTTTATAAGTAGGTATTTTGACTAACAGCTGGAAGTATTGCCCTCTACCACCAGTTTGATCTTCAACAATAACTCCTTGATTTCTACTGTGGTAATTATTTGCTAGCCTGTGAATCATTCTTCATTCTTCAAAGAAAAGCACTTAGATGCAAGCTATAGGGAACATAACAGGTGGCATTGCCTCCATAGTACATAGTAGGATCCATTATTTCAAATAGCTACCTATTCAAACAGCATCCCTTTCAAGGCCAAGAAAAAAAAAAAAGGTGTAGATGAGGTGTATGTGACAATGTACCATGACCAATTACATTCTTGTATTTATTCTTGAATTGAGTTCATGAATATACCAAGTTTTTCTCTTTGTAGATTGTACACTGGTGGGCATGATTAGGGCCTAACAAATAGTTAGTGCTTCATGTCATAACACTTAAAAACTGTGTGAGCATCAATATAATTAAATTCTCTTGTCCCAAACTTTTTATTCTAAAAGTTGGGTAAAACTGATACATGACTAAAGGAGTATGCTAAGGTTACCACTAAGGTAATATATCCAAAACCTGTATGTTTTAGTTACAAAAGCACATTATTTTATAACATAGGTTCATATATCCTTAGTAACTAAATTGGTTTCTGGATCATTTACTCAGTGTCAATTAAAAAACTTGCACATCTAAAAAATTAGCTTGTTTTCCTTAGGATATACAGTGCATTCGAAGATCATTCTTAAAAGGAAAGAACTACTTCTATGCTTCTGCATTCCTGTTCTGGATAGACCTGTAATACAAAATTTAACAAAAAACAACATAGATTCTATAATACTTATATAATAAACAAATGTAGTACTATGATAGTCATTATTATTTACTTCACTTCACTACCTTATTATTGAGTTTATAAAATATGCAGAATGCCCTGAAATAATGAAATATTTCAATGAAAAACAAACATGTATATCAATAGAATATGAGGGAATGGAATGGAATGGAATAGAATAGAATGGAATGGAATGAACTGGACTTGACTGGACTAGACTGGACTAGACTAGACTAGAATAAAATAGAATAGAATTAGAATTAGAATAATAATAGGAGGATGCATGTATATGAATATAAATAATTTTTCTCAAATATGTCAAAAGCACACATTGGAAAAAGATTTTCACAAATAATTCTTGGAAAACTAAGTATCTATGTGTGGAAGAATTAATATTAATCCTTGTCATTCACCCTGCACAAAAATTGATTCACTTCAAATGGATTGAGGACTCATATTAAGTCTTATTTTGAAAGGGATAAAGTAGGGAGTACACTTCAAGTTGTACATAGGAGGAAGAACTTTCTGAATAGGACCCCAGATGCCTAGGAGATGATGCAAATAATTAACAAGTGGGACCTGATAAAAGTAAAAATATTTTGTACAACAAAAGAAACATAATATTTGTATGCATGTAAGAGGTTGTGTACACAAATCTTCATGATTAGTCTATAATCTGTGGATTTTTCTATAAATAAAATTGTAAAAGTAGTTTCCCATTAAATATGAAATTAGGGACTGGGAAGAGATAGTGAGTAAAGTACAAATGTGGGTACATATGTTCAGATGCCCAGGACCCATGTAAGGCCAAACACTGAAGCACTGGCACCTACAGCGTCATCATACCTACGATGGGAAGAGAGGAGCAGACAGAAGAATCACTGGAAAGTCATGGGACAGTTAGGCTGGTAAACAGTAGAGCAGTAAACAATGACAGATCTTTCGTCAAGAATATAAAAGGCAAAGACCAACACATGATGCTATTTTTTCACATCCACACCAATATTGTGACACAGACTGGGTTACCTGTACACACACGCACACACACACACACACACACACACGATCAAAAAACATTCAAGTAACTGGATAAATTTTCCGGAAAACTTACATCATCATACCTTAAATAGGCACACTATAGCGAATACTTCAAATTAAGATACCTTCTTCCTCAAGAGCAGGGAGGGCTGAGATTTAACAAAAGCAGCAATGACTATGCAATTGCTAATGAGAAGAAGTGTTAGTGAGCATGGGTGTCTCTGGTAACTGTAACCTCCAAAAGTCACCAGCATGAGTGATGATTCACAAAAGCTGTATGACTGAAGTTCCCTGAACAACTTGCAGACAACTCTTCCCAAGATTCTCCTCTCCCCTAGGAATAGTCGACTTCTTATATAATCTTGGGAAGGACATCATACACATTAAGAGTTTATGAGCCTTGTTAGTCTTTTAAGTTTCTTAACAGTTTCATAAGGCTGGCCAGCCTTCTACTATTCAAGAAGAAATATTGCAGTCTGGAACAAACAGTTATACTGCAACAGAGAAAATCTTAAGTCTCAGGTGAACTATTTACTTTATGCCTCACCAGCTAAGGAGATAGTAGATAACTTGTAAGACAACAGTAATGCATGTATGTGATTTTTTTTTTGTTTTTTAATATAAAGACAATGAACTTTATAGTTTTGCTCTATGTACTCAAGAATGTTTTGGGAGTATACTTTGGTTTCAGTGAAACATTTCATTAAATTTATATGTTAAATGGTGTCTGTGCTCAGGTATTGGGTTCCAAGCTCTCTAATACTTCACTTCCTAGTTGCATGAGGCTTGTCCTGGTTCTCTGAATTCGTCTCCTATTCAGATTTACACACTGATGAATTGCAGATGCTCTGCTGAGCTATCTTTTGTTCCTGCTGATATTGGCACAGTCCCTGGCAAGATGTCTACAATCACAAGCAGAGAACTGGACACAGCCTACAGGCTTAATAGTAGTTGAAGCTTTGTGATTCTTACAACACAAGACCCTTCAGAACTGATTTCATGTCTTGAGATAATTGAGGTCACAAGAGCAAATATGCACACAATTTCACCAAAGATGTTTCTAGATCTAGCTTTATTTTTCTTCCTTCTTGAAGCAAAATATAAAATAAAATAAAATATATTGGATATTGGAAACTTTTGAAAATTTCCCTGCAAAAGTTTGTGTACTGTTTTAAAAGAAAAAACAGGGCTGAGATTGGCCAGGGCAGAATAATTGAGGTAGAGAAAGCAATGCTAGGTCACACAGATGTAGAAAATTGCATATGACCCACAAGCTAATAGCAATCTTAAAAACTGATTTTTTCAACACAATAATGAATTTAAAAGCAAACTGATGAATAAAAATAATAAGAAAAATTAAATTTACACATAGACCTATATGCATACAACACACGCTATATTACACACAAGCAAAGAAAGCAAAATTTTATTTTATTATTAACATTATCCATAGGAGTTCACCTTATAAAATTACTAAGCACCTATTCTCTTGTAGCAAACATATCCTTTCTACAATGAATGGTCCAATATGAAATCCATATTCCTTTAAATGTCCTTACTTTGAAATGTTAAAGTTAGCAGTATCACTTTGGTACTTAGAATTTTTACTGAACTATAACAAGCACATGACAAAATTGTAACGACTTGGGGAAAGAACACAAAACATTCTCTTTGGAGCATAAGTCTCACCAGCGAATTATATAATTACCAAGGGAATTTAAGCTCATGCTTCCAAAAACTTCAAAGTGGGAAATGGTGAAAGGAATTATCTCTAGACCTAGAAATTTGGTCCCAGCAGTATTGTTAGAGCATGAAACTAACATTAATTTTTCCTTGTGCCCATCAATACACATATAAGCAACTCTAATTCAGGGAGTTTAAAAATGGCTTGAATTTAGGAAGGTTAATTAAAAAGAAGGGTTTCAGTAAGATTGGGAGAATAATAAAAGAGAAAAAGAGGCTGCGTATAAGATCCAAATATATTATGTATGTTGGATTTTTTTTATATGGTTTTTCGAGGTAGGATCTCACTCCAGCCCAGGCTGACCTAGAATTCACTATGTAGTGTCAGTGTGACCTCAAACTCACAGAGATACTCCCAAATATACCTCCCAAGTGCTGGGATTAAAGGCATGCACCACCACACTTGGTTCAAAATCTATTATGGATATACATGGCATTGACAAAGTCAGAAGTAAAAAGATCGAGTTTGTCTAGAATGGTTGGTATAATATGGAACATTACTGAGGATAGATCAACTTTTACAAATATCTCTGTGAAGCTGTACAGCTTTGATCATATATATATATATATATGTATATATATATATATATATATATATATATATATATAT
Organism: Jaculus jaculus; assembly: GCF_020740685.1. Classification (NCBI taxonomy): domain Eukaryota; kingdom Metazoa; phylum Chordata; class Mammalia; order Rodentia; family Dipodidae; genus Jaculus; species Jaculus jaculus. The sequence continues at coordinate 48,423,694 of NC_059107.1, read as the reverse complement.
ATATATATATATTTATCAGTCCAAAGAGGGAAAGTTAAAATATTACCTTAAATTTTTTCTTGACAATTTCTGTAAGTATAGACAATAAATCATGATAATTCGCTCATATCACCTACATTTTTCCCCTCCAAAATGCACACTCCATTGAATATCTTATTTCCAATTAATCTCCCTTCTATTTTGATGTCATGTTAGCTTTTCTCCTATTATGAAGGTCTTGTGTCAGGTACTTTGACTTCATGAACTTCAAGGCCATTTTTGGTCTGGTAGACAGCAATATAAGCAGATGTACCCTTCCTTTGGCTTTTACATTCTTTTTGCCACCTCATTTGCAATGGACATTGAGCCATGGAGAATGCGCTAGAGATATCTCAATGATAAACAATCATTTGTCATTTCTTCTTGGGGCTATAGTGCACTTTGAGTCACTCCAGTCAGTGGTTACTGCCTTCTGAAAGATCAGCTTCTCTAACCAAAAGTGAGAGTAGCATTAATAGATCCCATAAACATAAGTGTTTAAAGGGGAGTTTGGTGGGAATAATATATGCATTTATTTACACAATACTAGTTGTACCTCTCTTAGGGCCTATAACCTCCCCAGTCTAAACATTTTGACTAGGTTTGTAATACCAGACATACAAGGCCTACATTTTCTCCCATGGAACGGGTCTGCAGTCTAAACAGAGAGCTGTTGGTGTTCCCCATAACAGACATGCTGTTATTCTTGCACCAGTTGGCACATTTGGCCAGACAGTAATGTTTACAGGGCCAAGAGCTGGTTAACACCACTGATGACTTCTCTCTCTGAAACGGCTGTATGTTGCATAGCTCTTTCCAACATTCTGAAAGCTACTCAATAGGGAGGAGGTTTTCACTCAGGTCCAGCTTGATTTCTCAGTGACTTTCAACCCAAGCACGTGGAGTTTGCAGAAATAGGGTCTTGCCATCTAGCTCTGCTGGACAACCAAGAACCTTGTCAATAGTCTGTAATGTTGCAGAGGCATCAGGGACCTCCTTAGCCAATAATTCACTGGAAGGTATTCTATGTCTGGAACTGAACTTTTGCTAATAACAATCTATGGCTTTTGGGAAAATCATTATATACCACTACGGGTTACTACTATCCATGCTTTCTTTTTATTTAATTTTTTTTTTTTTTGTTTTTCAACATTTTTATTATTTGCTAGTGAAGAAGTAGGTTTTCATATGGCTTAGTCATAACACCTTAAATTTTAATTAACTGTACTCCCACACTTCCTCTCTGTTATCCCTTTTCATAATCCCATAAAAAATATTCTAGGTCTGGGGAGATGGCTTACTTATCGAGGAGAAAGCTGGCAAAGCCAAAGGAATCAGGTTCAGTTCCCCAGTGCTCACATAAAGCCAAATGCACAAGGGGCCACATGCATCTGAAGTTCATTTTCTGTGGCTAGAGTCCCTAATGTGCCCATTTTCTCTCTATCTGCTTCTCTTCTGCAAATAAATAATTAAATAAAGTATTAAAATATTATAAAAATGTGCTTGTTTGGCAATGGATTTAGCTCAATTGGTATTATTCCTGTATATCATGAACAAGGCCCTGATGTCATTCCCTACACCACATAAACCAGACATGATATTGTATGCTTAGGGTTCTAGCAATTTTGGAGTGGAGGTAATGGATTAAAATTCCAAAATGATCCATAGATATATTGTTCTGTATATATGATAGACTGTCTTAAAAAAATAAGAATGCATAATTTATTTTTAGTAATCCATAGAATAACAATATGCATAGTAAATGAATATATTAGGATAAAAGAAAATAAATAAATAGTAGCAATAGTCAGAAAATTGCTAGCAATGTGGAAATTCTTTTTGTTTTCAGTATAGTCAGTTTAATTTCTTAAACCCACCCCTTTTCTGTTGCATGATAAACTACTTATGCATTTAAAGATAAACAATGAGCCAAGAAAGCACTACAAAAAAACTTGTAGGTAATTTCTTTTCAAATATGATACAGGGAAAGACTTTCTAAATTTAGATCAGCACATTTTCACTTTCTTCTTAAAAACCTTTATTTTTCTTTTGAAGATGACATGTGACTAGCATAGTACTAACCAAGAAAACACATCACCTTCTCTATCCAGACATATCAAAATGTACTAGCACAGCTAGTCCAGTTAGATGGTCTTCCTTTGAAGTTAGTCAGATATAACATGTTTGTTTTGTGTTATTAAACAATTAAGTAGAAAGGGAGTCACATAGGTACAAATTACTTATGTCTTCTTTGAAAATATAAATATTGATAGAAATACCCTTACATTAAGAAAATGCATCAGGACCCAAGGGCTGAGGGGAGTAAATAGTTAAGAAAATATATTTGCAGTTTGAAGATAATGGTAAATGTAGAATGTAAAATTTTAGAATTTGAATAAAGGTCACGATGTTAGAAACATTAAATTATAGAAATAGTACAGGGTATGTTTCTGAACAAGGACAGAGGGTGAATTCTACTTTGATACTTTAGTGGACATTGAAAACAAGCTATTTGTATTTATTTAAATATGTAAAATTGAGCAGCAGTGTGAGTGGGTACAGTAATGGAGATGTTTAGTCTGAGTTGTGATCTGTAATGAGTCTGGAGATGACTCTTAATATATCTTCTGAAGAAGGAAGTATGCATAAGTGAAACAACATTTATAATATCTAAAAATTAAAGACAAGAAACTTTAAAATATTGAACTATATGCTCATTAATGTCTCAGGATTATGCTGTAGCTTCAGTGAAATAATTCAGTATTTTGACCAAATCCTATTCACAATGCAGTTTTCACTTGTATATCCAGCCCTTCAAACACACCTATTGAATTTAGTTGTTTATTATCCAAAATGCATGCTTCAGGCTTTCTCAACACAACACAGGATGATCTGCAGACAAGTATAAAAAGTTGGCTGTTGATAGGAATAAAATAAAAACATGAATGGAAAAGACTAAAGACAAAAAGTTGAGGATTTCAAATAGAACTATAGGAAAAGAGAAAATAGGAGCTGATAATATCAGTGAGTAAAATAAAGTATAACTTGAAATTTTTGTGTGAGAAGGTGATTTCATGAAGATAAGTCCTGGTATGTAATTCATTGAATATACACAAGATCATATTCAAGAAAGGTATTATGAGGCTAATAAAATGCTTATTTGGAAAAGAAAGTACTTATCATAATGGCAAAGAGTGGAATGTGAACCAGCTCTAAAGATTGAGATTTGGAAATGACAGTGGCAAGATGTCATATTCAAATCCTTTGTGCAGCTGTGCCCTTTTCAGCATCTCTATCCTGTCATAATAGGTAATCACATCTCCAGCTTTACAAGATGAGACTCATATAGAGGAAGAGTGGAAAGCTGGTTGTAGCTGTCCAAGGGAGTTATCCTCCCTCACTTTCCTTATAAATCACACTCAACTCATTTTGAAATTCAGCTGCAGAAATGATTCTCTACTTTTTATGTTACCTCTGAATGTTTTTAAAATTTAGGATTAATAAATTACTTCTTGTAGAGATAACCAATGTTTAAAAAAGATGAGTGTAGCATTAAAAAGAAATATGGATTATATTAATAATACTAGTAAGCAAAGTGAGCTCTGTTTTGTTGTGTCAAGGAAATTGTATATCTTCTTAATAAAATGCAGCCACCCTTTTGGTCTTATAAAAACATACAAAATAGTACCCTTTTGGCCTTACAAATAAATACAAAAGAGTACTGTATTTTGTAAGAAAGATAGTTTTTTTTTTTTTAATTCAGTGTGAAAGTAGAGAAAGGGAAAATAACTTAAACCAGAAAATAACTAGGAGAATTTCCTTCTTTAAGGCTATGAAGGAAATGAACACATGATTATAGTCACCAAATGGTAGGTTAGAAAAAGTGGGAGACATTTTTAAGGGACCCAGAGTCTGACATGAAATACTCCATCAATGGACAATGAATGTCTTGATTTCTTCATGGACTGAAACTCATTACTGATGATAGCTGAACACAGTGTTACATCAGAAATCCACTGGCTGTGAAGTAAAATAAATTATCATTTCTGTTTCTCAATTCAAAGAACAGACCTCTTATTCTATCTCAACATATCAAATTCTAATCTACATTTCATAAACTCATAATAACTTTAAAAAGTTGATTCTAATTCTATGTAGTTAATAAGATATAAAGTAGATGCATCTGAGAAACAGCAACATAACCTCTTATGACTATAAAATTTTCCTTCTTTACCTCAGAAATTTGGCTGACTACCATTTTATCCAATAAAATTATCACCACTATTAATAAGTAAAATTTAGATAATGCTTGACAAATGATGGTAATTAGAAAATACAGGATGTTTTCCCTTATATTAGAAAATTTTAGCTTCCAAGTGACAGAAGTTTAGAGGTTAAGGTTTGACAACAAAAGAAGCTGAAAATTCAAGAGGAAAACATTCACCAATATCTTGTTGATGATATATCCTAACATTGTAAATGAGATTCTATCATCTATAAAATGCCCAAAGAATGTCTTAGTTTTTTGTGTTCCACAATTTCTCATTCAAATTCATGATCTTAAGCAGTCATGATGGAAGAGTATTATGAGGGGTTTGAAAGTGCAAAATAATGTCATATTTCAATGGCCCTTGTCAAAGTTTCATGAACAGAGACAAAAGATCCCATGCTTTTATGCTACAGGAATGAAAGAAAAATTAAGAGATACAGAATTTTTCCATCCTCCATATTTATGATCCTGTTCACAAGTCATTCATTGCTCTTTTGTGTAGAATATGTAACCTAATCTTTGACCTAGCTAGCCTTTTATGGTTACCAAACAAGTGCTAGTTTCTTTACTTGTTGCTTATCAACCACCTGATCAGAAACCGCTTAGAAAAAGAAACATTTCTTTCAGCTTTGAGTTGTAGGTTATAGTGAATCATGGTGGGGAAAACGTAGCAGTAGGAACTTCTCTTTGAGACTGTAAGCCAAAATAAGCAACTATCATTCCATCAGCTGCTTTGGGTCAGGTGTTCTGTCCCAGAAATAAGAAGGTAACTATAACAGCATGTTCAATCATATTGGCCAGTACAAAGTAAGTTTTCCCATGTGGCTGTATATGAGGAATGCATTGATGGATAATGTCTGTTGATCTTGTACAGGAAACAAAAGGAAATATAACTTTTTTAGATGCTATAGTTTTGCCTGACTCCTTATTCTTGCTTTTCTAATATGAATGTTATAATCATTTAATTTTTAGTTATTTATCAAACCAGCCTTTCCCCACTCTCTATGTTTGAGGATGTACCCATACGTTAGACCTCTTCTTTCAAAAACCAATACTCTTTGGTTTTTCATTGTATCTAGGACTATCCCTGAAAGAGTTTTCAATACAGAAGTTCTCTTCTAACTCGTGACAACATGTTGTGTCAACTATCTCTGAAGCAGGGTGTTGCAGTTAGCTCCTCATTGCTGGAACATGCATCCAACCAAGAGCAGGTTATGGGAGAACAAGGTTTGTTTCAAACTTACAGATCCAGGGGAAATACCATCATTGCCGGAAGAAGCTGGTTCACTTCCATGGATCCAAACCAAGAGACATAATCAAAAGCCAGAAAGCACCAAAAGTGAACAACCAGCACCTCAAATTGCTCCTTTTACACCTTTGAGCTGGACTTAAGATCCACCCCCAGTGAACATACTTCAGCCAGACCTTTGGATGCACAAATTACTTAATCAAGCCCTACTAAATATAATATAGACATGACAGTAGAATTAAAATAGGAAAAGGGAGAAATAAAAAGGCAAGGAGGAAGGGCTACTGGGCAACAAGTCAATAATCAGCAAAAAGAAAGAAAAAGGTATGGAAAGGCCTAGGGGTTACAGAAAGAGGTACATGGGAGAGAGGATAATTAATGGTAACATGAATCAATCACATACAAACCTTCTTCTGGGATTCCATTCTCCAAGTCATTAACCTCAATAAGGGGAATGAGGATCTGAACAGAAGCGCTCCATAAAAGGTGGAGAAAGCACTACCCTAAAACCACTGGTACTGGCTGGTAATTCCCAGGGTCAGAATTTGTTCAGTACCCCCCAGTGACAGTAAACTGTTATTCAGGAACTTACGAGGACACAAATTCAGGTTATTACAAAAACAGTTATCTGCAAGAGCTAGAAGATAAGTCCCTATTTCTGAAGACACCACAGCCTCCAGCCAAAAACAGTGATCATGCTGCAGCTGAGAGGCAATCCAGTTTCATCCCAGCTGATGAAAAGTGCTATGATAGCAGCTAGAGAATAATGATTGCTAACAGATTGATTAAGCAAGAATCAACTAGCCGAGTAAGAAGTATACCCTTGTGCAGTAGTGGCACACAACCAATGTAGGTAATCAACTGCTTACGATTGAGACCCACTCAGTAGGGGTGAGCTCATATCTGTCTCTGGGAACAAAGCCATATTTACCACAATAAAAAACCAATAGTCTCCACAGAGAACCTCTACTGATCTCTAACTAAGAAGAATGGATATATACATCAATATATCTTGCTAATGATTAAGCTTATCCCTTTGTATTTAAACTATTCTCACTTTTGCTTTGGAGAATCTGCCCTATTTTACAGAATGAGGAGGATATGGGGAGAAAAAAGGATATGTCAATACATCAAGAAGAGAGAGTTGACTAAATTTTAGGTGATGGGTCACCTCTACTTCATCTGCTGGGGCCCAGAAGTGATTATAGGGGAAGTGGTGCCATGAATTCATGGCTAGCCTGAAAACCAGTTCCTTGGAAATGGTGACAGACACTGTGGCCACTCAAAATGCAAACCTATGTGTGCAAACTTTTTATTAAAAAAATACCTTATACATATTCACTTTTAACCCCCCTCCACAGGGCCACTCTACTTTCTTTTATCAAAAAAGTCACCACTAATAAAAGTACAGGCATGAAGTGAGGAAGAAATATCAGGATATCTGAGATAGATGACATGGAGTTTTGAGCTTCCTCTTAAAGCAATTTACTTCTTCCTTTACATCTGCTCAAAACCAACTTCATATGAATAATTTCAATAACATATATGTATTGCTAGGTCTACACCATCATATTACCAGATGACTGATAAGATCTTATGTATATATTATCACTTGCTGTTTAATAATTTGCTATTTTACCTTTATTAGGTTCAAACAGGACAGTCTGAAATCTTTGTGAATGAGTTTTTCATTCAGTTACTAAAAGAAAATGGAAGATTTTGATGTTATTAAGGTTTTTTTTATATATACTTCTTGCAGTACAGTATACAAAACAGATTAATGAAAGCCAAAAATCACAGATGATCAGAAAAAAGAGCTATCTTCTAAATGTCTCAATATATGTATTTGGGCAATTCAATCATGAAGACTATTGTCATTTTCCTCTGGCTTCCCCTCCTCTCCTTCATTCCTGTGACCTTCATAGAAGAAATTCAAACAAAATACATCTAATGTAATATAGATGATAGCAGAATTTATTATAGAGTAAAATGCAGCCCATTAAGGGATGAGACTGGACAAGGGCCACTGCAGAGCTAAACATTCTCATGGTTCTCAAGAGACAAAGAAAAGTTGATACACATTTACCTTTTAGGCAGATTTAATATTATTTCTAAAATGTCTATAACAGACACATTTCTGAGGTACATTTTCTTGTTCAGATAATTGACAAGCCCATTTGGTTAGCATATACAGGAGGGGCAATGGTATGGTCTTGTGCTTTATAGGAAAACCTTCTGCTAAAGAGTGATCTTGTAAGGTATAGGGATCTGGGAACCTGGTATTGATAGTTACCTATTACTGGTCTCTGTGTAGTTCAAGATGTCAGGCCTCTTCTGAGGATCAATTAGGACTGAGGTCCCCTACTTCTGACTAAATTAAATTACTGAAGTTCTAGTCCCTGCTTTTTTTTTTTTACAAGCTACTAATTATGAGGATACATTCATCCTCAATGTACTTCACGTTTGAAAATTTACCTACCTAATACTACAGAATTTACCATCTTATGAACAACAGAGTAGAAAATAGGAGATTTATTTTTTTATGATTTTCACTGCCATAGTCTTATTAAAAGAGAAGGTCACAACCATAATTTCCTTTTTTGTACTAAAGAAAAATCAATGAAGCATCATCTTTCATGCCAAAAGGAGTTCCTTTATGTCACTGAAGATAATGCCTCTAAAAGTTAAATATAGTGTAAGGGAGAAGTCTGAGTTGTCAAGATGAAATAGTTATAATTGAGATAAATCACAAATCAAATCAACATACACTTCCTAATAAATCTTTATTTATTTGAAATTGAGACTTTAGTAGGTGAAGAACCAAACATAAAATGTATTTTAGAGGCAGGGAAACAAACTAGTATGTACAGTGCATGACATTCATTTAGTTATAAAATGCTTTCATATACATTATTTTAATTATATCACTTGCAAGTATTTATACCAAGTTAAATAAAAGCTAACAACATTGAGCCTCAGAAATACTGTTTGTTCTAATTCAATGAAAGAAAAAGAATATTATAATTAGTATTTATTAGTAGAATTTGTATAAATACATTTTAAGCAATTTCTCTTTCAACAAAATAAATCAATTTTACAAAGTTTGTCTTTATAATAGCAATTTAGATATGAATCTTTAGTTAATATGTATAATAAAACTATCAAATTGACATATGATTCAGTCAACTTAAAATTTTAGTTTTAATATATTTGACATTTCAACAAATATAAATATGTTTGTTTTACTTAGTCTCTTATATTTAGTTTTTTATCTCTGCAACATTTCCTGTATACATTGAAATAAAACAAATAGAAATGGAAAAGTTTTAGCCATTATTAATATAAGTGGACAAAATTGAATTTCTATATTATCATAGAACTAACAATGAGAGGTAGATGAACCATGGAAATGATCATCAACAGAAAGCTTGGTTGTATAACGGAAAGATAGGTATGAGGTCATCTATAAATACATTGTGTTAAAAAAATAATAAAATCTAAAAAAAACTAATATAATCTTCCATTTCTTTCTCCTGGAATATACTACTTGTGATACTTTCCAGGACCTGAATTTAGCTGCTAAAACATAATAGTCCCTGATTCCTAGAAAACTGGCCATTCTCACTAACAGACATTTTCTTTTGGAGATAGTGAGTGAAGGTAATTTATATGGCAGACAAGAACATTCCTATATCTGGAACTCTTTTGAGTCTTTAAAAAATATAATCCCACAAGTAGGCTCAACAGCACCTTTCTTCATTAAGAAGCACAAAAGAATTATACTACTATCATATTCTTTGGACTAACTTATTTTTTAATGCGTAATTGTAAATTGGAAAGAAATAACAACCTTCCCTAAAACTCCACTAGATGTTGTCAGCATAAAGGATAGATTCTCCTCAAAGGGAATGAGATAAGGTTTGTTCTTAGCTAAAGATACATGAACATGGCCTAGGAACATAGATTTGGGTTATCTTAAATATTATGCTCCATCATGGAAGTGGCTACATGAACTTTAATAGTTGCAGAACTGAAGAAAGTCAGAAATTGTGGCATTTTACAAAATTATTATTAGGAATTTCAGAAAAGAATAGGTGGGTTACAACAAAGTGGGAAAAGTTCTGTGATAGATCTCTTTTATTATCTGATGATATTCTTAGCTTATACATTGGCAGAAGTTAGTGGCCTGTTAAGTTAATACAATCCAAAAATTTTAAGAGAAAGTTGACTAAGGGTGGTTCAGACACAGCAGTGAACAATGGATGTTTTTTCAAAGGGTCTAAAGATAGACTGACATAATTTAGCTCTGTGCTTACAACAAACCAAGTTTCCCAAATCATGAAATTCCAATCAGTCATACTTACATATGCTTACCATAGCTGTGGCTCCTTTCTCAGAATTTCACTTCATAATCCCCTTATTGTATAAGCACATTTTTGCTTATGTAGTGCCAATATTGTTTTATGGTAAATAGCATTAAGAAGGTTCTGATACAGATGAGGTTAAATAGGCAGGATATCAGTCTCTAAGAAAAAGAAATAGTTGGAGAAACTAGAAAGGAAAAAAATCCCCTAAATCCCTAACTCATATAAATATTCCTATCACTCTCTAGGACCTTTATTTGTCCCACTTTTTGTTACTCTTACATCAAACATACATTTACATGTGATATATTATAGGAATATGAAAGTTAATAAGGTAGTGTGGGCTAAAGTAATAAATTATAGCAGGAGAGAGGAGTAGGCATCCTAACCAACCAATACTCCATGTTCATATGTCAGCATACTCCTTAATCAGACTTACTGTGTGTTTACCCATTTGTAGTTTAACTGAGAATATTATCGTATGAACATATTCAATTGGTCAATACTCCCATAAGGATGCACTAGTGAGTCTCAGGCAGGGGATATCTTAGAATACAGCTAACTGCACTATAGGGTACCTTTAAAACTTATTTAGTTTGAAAATATGAACTATCATGGTATAGACCCTTAGGTTACAATGCATTTTTAAAAATGTACCCATTTATTTTTATCAGTTTTGTACTCAGTGTTATAAAGTCAAGTTAGTACCATTGTTAGCCTCCTCCCTGTCCTTCCGGCTCTTCAGGGACCCTCCTCATTGGGGAATATGGGTAGTGCATTGTGGGGTTAGCCAGCACTTATGGGTAGGAGTAAATGTCTCTGTGTATCTATACCCAATGTGTGGCTTTCCACCCCCTCTTCCACAAATTTCCCTGAGCCATGTTGGATTCATTTTAGGTCTGCTTCATTTGGCAGAAAAGAGGGGGAGAGAGAGAAAGGAGAAGGGAGAGAATGGGCACACCAGGGCCTCCAGCCACTGAAGACGAACTTCAGACACATGCACTCCCTTGTGATTCTGGCTAATGTGGGTCCTGGGGAATCCAACCTGGGTCCTTTGGTTTTGCAGGCAAACACCTTAACATCTAAGCCATCCCTCCAGCCCTACAATATCTTTTTGAAATAACATTTTTTCTAAATGTTCTATTTTTGTGCATTGATTCTTCTCTAATATAGGCCCTTTTTATTATGTTATATAAAATTAACCTGAACTTAAACTTCTAGTCCAGGATGCATGTTTCAAGTAAAGTATCATGTGGCTCTATCATTTGGTGAATTTTGATAAAAAAAAATAAGATAAAAACACATAGATACAAACCCACCATAAATACTTTTGTTATTGGAATCATTGTTTTTATGTAACATAGGAAAAAAATTCTACCAACATTTTTATCTGTCCATAACAAGAATCAAGAGCCAAATTTCCTCTATGATAGACAGAGCCACTTATGCCATAGAGCTGCACAAAACCTTTGTTATTTCATCATACCTTCTTTTATGTTTGTTTTGTTCTTTTCAAGGTAGGGTTTCACTCTAGCCCAGGCTGACCTGGAATTCACTACAAAGTCGCAGGTTGGCCTCGAACTCATGGTGATCCTCCTATCTCTGTCTCCCAAGTGCTGGGATTAAAGGCATGTGCCACCATGCCTGGCTCATCATACTATTTTTAATATTAATATGAACATACTTATCTCACTGAAATGACCCAGTGAATAATCTCTTTTTCCTTAACTGGAAGATGTTTTATGGTCCATGAAAATAGAAGCTTGGATTTGAAAAGAGGTAGCCTCTAAAAATGGTCTCTTTCAATCCCAAAACTGGATTCTTTAAAAATTGTAATGGAGGAGGCAATGAATGACTACTAATGGATCTAAACACAACCAAAGACAATTTGACTATGGATCTGCCACTTTCCAACTTTCTGCAATTATAAAAGTTCTAGTCAATACTCCTTATAGATTCTTTAATTTGGGTTTGTATATTTTTCTGGGAGCTAGTGTTCAGTGCTCTAAAAGTAAAATACATTGTATACATGCTGCATCTATTCCATTAGCCTCTTTAATTGTAAAAGTCAACACACAACTTCCTTGTTTATTTGTTTGTTTTTTTCTTTTTTTTAAACAATTAATTGGGAAACAGAAGTTGTTAAAGAAAAATTGATTTATTGCTATTTTGGACAAAATGGGAAGAATGAAGTCTATTTCTTTCCCACCACGTCTGTGATGACCTTATAATTCATATAAATTTAAGTGTAACCACTTATGTCAGTCCTTGTCCTACCCCACTGACAAGTCTTTTTTGTATTTCTCTGATCATTAAGATCAATGTGGGAATAAGGGGCTTTTTTGAGTTGTTTTTACAGAAGTGCCTGAACATTACATTAACTAATGACTAAACTACTGTTCACAGTCCTAGAAAATAGCAAGGGCTTTTATTTATCTTTTATTTTATCTGTGGTATTTGACAATAACCATTTTAACCAGAGTAAGGTGACATGCTATTGTGATTTTTTAAAATGTTTTACTAATTACAGAAACACTTAGTATGAATACATCATGAGTTGGTATCATCCTTTCCCTTATCCCTGCCTCTTTCTGAAGGCGGCCCTTCTCAATGGGGCCCAGGTTTTCCCCATGCATATTGTGCACTATATGCATTATGAAATCAGGAGTCAATTATTGGGGAGAGGCAGTGCCTCTGGCATGATTTCCCAACATGTGGCTCTAACAATTTCTTCTCCCCACTTCCTCAAAATTCCCTGAGCCATGTTCTGTGTACTTTAAGTCTACTTCAGTGAGGACCTCTTAGGAGCCTCTGGATCTCTACTTTGGTAGATTTTGAGTACTCTCAGTGGCTGTCTCCTTCACCCTCATGCTGAATATCAGGTTCACAATGGAAGCAGCACTTTTGCTTATCTTCCCAGTTCCCGTGTGGTTTCATTAGGGGGCCAGACTGAATGAAGTGCGAGGGTTAGTGTACCTCCTCTGGTCTCCCTCCCATGGAAAAATAAAAGTAGATTCTCCAAAGGAGAGTGAAATCAGCACAGGTTAAATGGGATAAGTGTTAACAATTTAAAGAGAATTTGATGGATATAATCCCTCTTTTAACCAAAGATCAGTGAGAGCTTGACATTAGAGAGCAAACTCATTGTCTGTATAGGATTCTGACTTGTTTCCCAGTTCCAGATATGACGTTCCATCTCTACAAGGCAATGCCCCACTCCCAGTGACTACTTGGGACACTGATATTTTGAGTAACTTTTTCATATGACTGTTGGACTTCCACTAATCTGTCTTGTGATAAGTCTGTTTGGAGTATTTTTCAGTATTTTTTTATTGTTTTGAGAGAAAGGCAAAGAAAGAGAGAAATAGTCAGGGAGGGGACCCAGAGAGAGAGAACGGATACGCCAGGGTATTCCACAGCCTATGCCCCTTTGTGTGCATGTGCAGCAGTGCATGCTTTGCATAAGTGCACCTGGCTATGTAGGACCTAGAGATTCAAACATGAGTTCTTATGCTTTGTTAGCAAACTCCTCAACCACTAAGCCATCTCTCCAGCCCATTTTTCAATTTTTAATTTGGGTATTTGCTTTTCTGCTATTGAGGTTTATTTTCCCTTGGGTTTGAATTCTTTTTTTTTTTTTTGAGATTTTTTTTTTAATTAATTAGTCTTTATTCAGCAAATACAGTCAGTTTGGTACCATTGTTAGGCTCATCCGTGATCTACCCCCTCCCCTTGGCCCCTCCTTGTTGAGGTATATGGGTCATGCATTGTGGAGTTAGCCCACAATTATGGGTAAGATAAATGTCTCTGCATATCATGACCGAACATATGGCTCTAACATTCTTTCCGCTCCTCTTCTTCAAAATTTCCCTGAGCCATGTTTGTTCATTTTTGGCCTGCTTCAGTGATGAGGTGTTGGGGGCTTCTGGGGATCTGGCTCTCTGATTTAGTAGGAGTTGATTTTTCTCTGTGTTGATCTCCTTCATCCTTGTGCTGTTATCCGGTTCATCAGGAAAATAGCACCCTTGCTTGTTTCTCCAATTTTGCTTAGTTTCAGCTGGGGCCCTTTTGAGGTATGATGGGGTGGCTCTCTCTCGTTAAGGTCTACATCTATCTGAAAAAGTGAAGCAGATTCTCCAGCAGAGAGTAAGTTAGCACCAGGACAAATGAGATAACTCTTACTTTTTTTTTTTTTTTATAGAGAATTTAATAGGTGTAGGCTCTCTTGTAGCCCATGATTGATGATAACTTGATAATGGAGAGTGGGCTTATGTTTGGATATGGTTCTGACTTGTTTCTCAGCTCCAGCTATGGGTCCCCTGCCACTGAAGGGATCAGTCAGCCAAATCAAGAGCAGCTGGTTCCCCACCATGGCTGTGTGCCACCATTGCACTTTGTGGATATCACAATAGGTTATTTACTTCTAAGTAGGGTTAGACCATGAGTTGCTTGGACAGATGACCAATATATTGAGTTTTTTGAATCTCTCATAACTATCATTTGTTTCTTTAGCTGTCTACCACATTATCTTTTAAATATTTTTTTTTTTTTACAAGAGAGACAAAAAATGGATTCTCCTCTAGCCACTGCAAATGAACTCCAGAAACATGTGCCACCTTTTGCATCTGGCTTTATGTGGGTACTGAGGAATCAAACCCCATTCCTTAGGCTTTGTGGGTAATGGCCTAACTACTGAGCAATCTCTCTAGACCCCACTACATCATTTTAATAGATATTAACATTAAATTTATGTGAGGAAATAAAGTCTATGCATTTTAACATCAATTTCACATTTGCATTTCTTTTTGCTGTGAAAATACCTATGTCCTCATATTTCTTAGATGTTGGCTTTCAATTCAACTGATAGTTTCTGAGATTTATACCAAAATTTTTATTTTGAGTACCATCTGCATGAGGATCATCACATGACATCTGTTCATGCCCACACATTCCATATTTAGGATTTAAATTGTTTTTTATCAATCTTTCTGACATACTTATGGATAATGCAGCTAGCTGAGTTCTGCTTTGCCTTATTTATCTCTCTCTCTCTCTCTCCCTCTGTGTATGTGTGTAGTGTGTGTGTGTATTTGTGCAGATACTTTATGGGGGGTCGAAGTTTGAGATAAAGATGTTGTCATCAATTGATTTGCCACTGGTTTTGAGACAGCCTCTCATTGAACCTGGTGCTTGCAGCTTTGCTGATCCTGACTGTCCAGCAAGGATTAGGTTCCACCTCTCTCTGCTCCCCATCACTGGGGTTTCATGTGAGTGCCACCATACCATGTTTTTATGTGGTTATGGGGGATCTAAGTTCCATTCTCCACACTTGCACAGCATGTCCCTTACCCACTGAGTCATCTTCTAGCCTCTGTTCTTTTAGTTATGTTTATTTCCTCCCAACTAACACTGAATTGTGTGCACACCTTAAACAGTTGGCCTGCACATTTTTCTGGCCCTACTAAAAGATCAGCTTGCCTCTTGTTTTGCATTGTTCACAAGTATTTGATCCTCAATAATGCCTGAGTAGGTTTGGGGCCCTGTTACCTAATAACTCTAAATCCAAAACCTTTCTATATTTATTCAGTGCTTAATCTCAGCAGGTACATAGATTCAGCCTCTCATAGACCCATCCTCTGTTAGTTTCAGCATTTTGTTTATATTCTGGTCTAGAATTTTTTTTCTTGCTTGTGACTACAAAATTTCATTTCCTTGAATTTATATTTATTGTTAACTTTGACAGTATTTTTTTATATGTGCTGACAAAACGATCACTACTTTCCCAATATTTTTGAAGAGCATTTAAATATATGAACAGTAGGTCTACCTTGATAAGAAGCCCCCTCTTTATTCTTTCCTTACTGGCCTATCAAAAACCCTTGTATAAAGCATCAAAATAGGGCTGGCAAGATTGCTTCGTGGTTAAAATCCTAAGGACCCAGATTTGATTACCCAGTCACTGTATAAAGCCACATGCACAAAGTGGCAAATGCATCTGGAGTTTGATTGAAATGTCTAAAGACATCGGCATGCCCATTCTCTGTCTCTCTTAGCTCTCTGCTTGCAAATAAATAAAACCAAAAAGAAGAAGCAAGCGATCCACAACACCTTCTGTAGTTTTTACATCATTTATTCAATTTCCAGCAATTTTTAATGGGTTCAATTCCTCACAGTTTACAGAAATTAATAGAAAACTCACTGATGATCTTTGAATCACTCAAGACAACATCAGCTTTACATATTTGCACTAGTATTTGCATTAGTATTTATCCACCAAAATTACCCTACTTTAAATGGCTTGGTATTATTTTTATAGTTTAAACAAGATGTTATCCTTTCTGAGACGGTTAATCTCTCTTGTTAATTTGGCAAGGTTTACCATCACTGAGGAAACACACCTCTGGACATGAATGTGAGAGTGTTTCTAAAGACATTTAACTAAGGTATATGGCCCACCCTGACTCATGAGCTGCCAGAATCATATGCATGAGGATTAATATATAGCATCTAGTGATTTTCATACATATCATATTTAAGATTTAAATTTTTCTTAATCATTCTTTCTAAGACATTTGTGAGTAGCACAGCTAGCTTAGTTCCAGCTTGACTCTTGTATTTTCGTGTTTATTTATTCCAATGAAGCAGTCATAAATTGTATGAAAAATGTAGGCTCACTTCCATGCAGATGAAACTGAGAGCGCATTAGTTGGTGAATCTATGCATTGGTGTCCCATTCTCAATAAAATGGAAAATGGAGAAAGTAATCTGAGCACCACTCTCTATATCTGTTTCTTGACTGTGGATGTAATGATAGCTGCCTTTAATACCTGCTATCTGACCACCACTGTCATAATGATTGTACCCAGAAAACATGAGCTCAAATAAATCCCTTCTTCCTTAAGTTGCTGTTGTCAAATGTTTTGTCACACAGTGTACACTGGCATAAGTGTATGCATGACAAATCAAAATAAATAGATATAAGCCTCCTATTGGGTTTACACTGTCTTAATATATCACCTATTTTCATATACAAGAAGCAAAATAAATGAGTCTATGGTAGCCTAATAGTTGGGTAGAACAAAATTAATCACTTGTTTTCCAAAGAATCAAATAGAATTTAAGCATTATCAACCTTACTTCCTGGCATACAAGTAAAAGTCAGAAGAAAAGTATAACAAAAATAATTTTAATTTTAAGGTACTTTTAGTTTTATACACATTAGTATGGGAGAACACTTAGATTCCCTATATGTCTATTTGATCTTAATTCCAATAATGAATCTTTTATGTATGTTAAATCAGTGAATTTTTTTTTTTTCCAGTTTGATTGTGAACACATTTTTAAACTGTGGCTTTGTTGGTTAATCTATGGTTGTCAATGTGACAGGACTTGGAATTCATGGAAACAAATCTCAGGTCATGCCTGTGTGGGATTTTCTAGGTTAGGTGAGCTGAGGTGGGAGGACTAACCCTAACTGTAGGCAGCCCTGTCCATGGGCTAGTGCACTGGAGTGCATAAAAAGAAAATAACCAGCTCAGTCCTGACAATCGTTGCCCTCTACTTCTTCCCTGCTGACAGGGTGGGGTGTAGCTTCCTGGTATTGCCATGCTTCCTCTACACTTTGGAACTTTAGCCTAAATAAACCATTTCCTTTCCTAGGTTGCTTATAATTGAGCATTTTTATTCCATCAATGAGAAAGTAACTGAAAACAGTAGCTTAATAGTAATATATATTTTTTTAGTGAAGATATTTTAGAGACACAGATATACATGGTAGAAATAATACAAAGAGACAATAGTTTATTTCACCAACTTAGTAGTAATATTGTAGAAAAGAAGTATAATATTAAAACCACAATTTTGAACATAGTATAATCCAGTGATCTTATTCAGATTTCCCTGGGTTTACTTGCACGTTTGTATGCATGAATATGCCTATGTACTTAGAACTATATAACTCCATCATCAGCATTATTTATGCACTCACAATCACAGTTAAGATGATGAAAAGGTCAAGCTCTCCAATTAGAAAGTGGAGAAATACATGAAAAGCAATTATATAGAGAAGCACAAATATATAGCATATTAACACAATAAGGTGCTTTAACATTATTAGTCATTAAGGAATCAAATTTAAAGACCACAGTGAAAAGATATCACAATGCACCTTTTAGAACAACAACAACAAAATACCTCATTAAATGCTATGAGGAATATGAATAAACTGGATTTCTCACCTAAGGTTTATGGGAAAATCAAATGGCACAGCCAATTTTGGAAAATTGCAGTGAGTTACTATAAAAATAAATATATCTTTGATATATTGTCTAGAAATTTCCCTTTCTAGATTTCATTCCATAGAAATAAAAATGTAATAATAAAAATGTTTTACACACATATTTTAAAAGCTTTGTTGGTAATTGCTCCCAACTAGAAATAACTAGAATGCCATCAAATAGCTAAATACAGTCTTCAGTACACAGAAACCATGCAACAAAGATTTTCAATGAAAAGAATAAGTTATTAATAAAGCAACAACCTGAATGAATCACTGAGGAAGTCAATTGAATAATTTTTTATCTGTCAAAAGTCTGATATTATGTAATTATATTTATATTGAAAGAAAACAAAAGCAAGGAAAACACATTAGTAACTATAAGAACTGGGCGAAATAGAAATGTAAGTATAAAGTTACAACATAAAATAACCTCATAATCATCACTATTTTATATTTCTGCAACATTCTTTCTAGTTAAGAATACAATAGCCATAGGAAGAAACTTCACTGATACTTAAAATACTAAGGAAAAATGAAATTTCTAGAAGACAGTGATAAAATTGTATGTATATATAATGTGTATATTAAACAATGTATGCTATCTAATACATCTACCTATCAATTTATCTAGAGATGGATTATATGGTTTACAATTATATATGACTTAAAGCAATTGATAATAAGTAGAACTGTAGGAAACAGACCTGTCATTTCATCACTTAGGAATACTATTTTAGCTATTTTTAGCAGACCTTATTTCAGAACACTCTGACATTAATCACTAAAGTGTTATGTGTTAAATTCATAGAAATACTACTGTTTGCAGAGTAAATCAGAAGTTTTTATAAATAAAATTCTTTATCAACTTTTTCCAAGGAAATATTTTACAGAAAGACCATGAATTCCACTTTGGAAGATGCATATTATAATCTGCATTTAACTCTCATTCTGCTTGTGATCAACCTATATTTAAAGAAAAACTACATGATCCAGTCCTAAAAAACTTAGAAAAAAATACATTGCAGGTCTAGTCATAGTTAAAAAATTATAGAAATGTAAAATGTATATATACTCCCTCCTGAAGCAAAGGAAGGCATAATTGATTCTACCTTGTTAAATGATTGAACAAACATATATAACTTGGATATACAAAAGGAGTCATAATAATATTCAGGAGGAATGTGAAAAGAAGCATGCGTCTATTTGTTTGGTCTCTGTTCATTTACATCCTTTACCTAAATAACCATCACATGTTAGTTGACATATCCTTGGGATTAGGATATTCTTTTTTTTTTTTTTTTCAAGGTAGAGTCTCACTCTAGCTCAGGCTGACCTGGAATTAACTATGTAGTCTCAGGGTGGCCTCGAACTCATGGCGAACCTCCTACCTCTGCCTCCCGAGTGCTGGGATTAAAGGCGTGCGCCACCACGCCCGGTTTAGGATATTATTTACGTAGCTAAGAGAGGCACATCTGTGGTTGAAGAAGGGGTGGGTTCAGTATAGGAAACATAACTAAGACAAAATTATGAGGATTTTTGTCAAAATTCACTGTATCTATAATATACTTTCTTTTGTATTAGCTAGAGCATGAAATAATAGGAATATTGCACATTTCAAAGATTACAAAAGCAATCACTTTTGCAGTTCAGACAAGGAGAATGAGCCAGATAACATCAAAGATCTGAGACATCTGCTTTCTTTCGCTATTTGTACATCCATGTATTATAGAACTCAGCTTAGCTTAAAAAGATTATAATTAGGGGGCTGGAGAGATGGTTTAGCAGTTAAGGCATTTGCCTGCAAAGCCAAAGGACCCAGATTTGCTTCTCCAGGACCCATGTAAGCCAGAGGGGGACAAAAGGGCACATGCATCTGGAGTTCCTTTGCAGTGGCTAGAGGCCCTGGCATGCACATTCTCTCCCCCAACATCTCTCCTTCTGTTTCTCAAATAAATAAAATATAATAAAAATATTTAAAAAGAGCTTATAATTAGAGCCAGACATGGTGCCACACAGCTTTAATCCCAGCACTAGGGAGACAGAGGTAGGAGGATTATCATGAGTTTGATGCCAGCCTGGGATTACAGAGTGAATGCCAGGTCAGCCTGGGCTACAGTGAATCCTACCTTAAAACAACAACAATAACAACAACAAAACATTATAATTACATACAGGACTTTGCAAATGTAAATGTATAAAACAAGCATGGAGAAATATATTCAATTATACACAACAAAGCTTCTTAAATTTTTGCCTTTAATGACCCCATTTTTCCTGAGAAAAATTATGTGACTGCAGGTAAAACATATAATATAGTTTTACAAATCACATGCTTACTGATTATAAATCATAAAGAAGTTAATTTTAAAGCAGATCTTTAATATACATATAATTTGACTGAGTTATTAAAGATGAAGGTAATTTTGCAAACGAGTAAGATGGATTGTTTATTTATTCTTACATAGCAATTTAATCTTGGCAAAATGTTTGATACTAAAATTTGTAGAGAATCATATTTTTCAGGTTTGATCAACATTTGTTTTATAATTATCAATCCTGAGAATGCAACTGTACATACCTGAGTAGTACATAATAACAAGTATGTTCAGGGCTATTTAAGAAAATTTTGCAAATTCTAGTCTCTCTATAAAAGGGTTGCACACATAGGCCCCTTCTCTCTGCCCCAGTTCTGCTGAGAGTCTTTGGTGGGGTTACTGGTATTCACTGTGGGAACAAAGAGCCAGCCTCTGGAGAGACTGGGTAAAAATGGTGTTGGACTTATTCCCACCCACCCTGAGGCTCTTACAGTCTTTCCGCCCACACTTCCTTGATGCTCCCCAAGCCTTGGTGGTCAAGATAGAGACATGATTTAGTGCTGCGTTCTCTGTAGACTCTGGATTTTTTTTTTTTTTTCTGTGATGTTTGAGTTGACCATGGTGTCTGTGGCCCTTTCCCTGTAATTGGTTTTCAGGCTAGCCCTGGGAGTAATATTCATGTCACCTTTTCCCCTATAATGACTTCTGTGCCCAGACAGATGAGAGGGTGGGGTAGGGGACTAATCTCCTGGTAGACATTCCTCTAGATGCATTGATGTATATTTGTGCTCTCCTGTATTCTCCTCCATTTTCAATATAGAACAGATTCTTAAACCAGAAGTGGGAACAGTTTTAACAGAAGAGGATACGCTACTCATTAGTAAGATATATTGATGTGTATTCTCATTCTTAGTTAGAGAGCAGTGGAGGTGCTCTCTGGGACCTACTGGTTTCCTGTTCTAGGGAATCTGGCTTGTTTCTCAGAGACAGATATGGATTCACACCCCTCACCCCCCACTCAGCTGGTCTCCTGTCCACATCAGCTGTGTGCCACTATTTTTATTGTTTACTAATGTTTTCCTTAATAGTATTGGCCCACAGTCTTTATAATACAGATTTTTACAAAGGAAGTTGATCCATGCTAAAATTTTAAAACCTATTTATATTTTGAATTTAATAGCTGTTTTATATATTTTGTCTCCTGAAATTTCATAAAATTTTAACTATCATTTCCATTTTATTCCCCTTCCTAATACATATCTCTTCTTGCTTCACCTCTCATGAAAGTTACACTGACTTTAAGTTCTTACTGTTTTATTTTCTTTCAGATTTCCTTTTTCAGGAAGTTATTGCACATCAACTTGATGAAGCTACAGACTTCATGACTATGACTTCTATTTGACTTGGAAAAGATGAGGAATGAAACCAGAAGATAGTACCTTAAATATGCAATGTTAGTGACAAGATTCATGAAGAACATCCTGTATCATGAGTATATAACAAAACACAATGTGAAAAGAAAACAAAGAATCTAAGTGCCTGCAGCACACTATAGTTCTGTTCTCCAACTTCAGCTAAGAAATATGAAAATAATAATAATTCTCAATGAATAAAATGTCCTTATTTCAGTATTAATAGCATTACAGAAGAAACCATGCAAGTCAAGGTAAGAAAACTGTAATTATAACAACCAATAATTGATGATTATAATCTCAGTGAATGCAAGGACAAGTAGAGTATAATTTTGGGGTTCTCAATTACAGAATCTTAGCAGAGTTGAAAGATCACTATGAGTCCTGGAGGTAAAAATAACATTTCTGGAAAATCTATGAATCTATGGCTGCAGAGATGGCTTAGCAGTTAAGCACTTGCCTGTGAAGTCTAAGGACACCAGTTCAAGGCTTGATCCCCCAGTATCCACGTTAGCCAGATGCACAAGGGGGCGCATGCATCTGGAGTTCGTTTGCAGTGTCTGGAGGCCCTGGTGTACCCATTCTCTCTCCCTCTCTCTCTCGTTCTATTTGCCTCTTTCACTCTGTCTGTCACTCTCAAATAAGTAATGAACAAAACAAAACCTATGAATCTAATCATAATACCATTCTAAACAAAGTAATTAATTAAAATTAATACCCTTTTACTAATTAATATTTGTATTATTTCTACTTATATTGATAACATGTATAGAAAAATAATAGTTTATGTGGTGGTTTGATTCAGGTGTCCCCCATAAACTTAGGTGCTCTGAATGCTAGGCTCCCAGCTGATGGATATTTGGGAATTAATGCCTCCTGGAGGGAGTGTATTGTTAGGGGGGTGCTTATGGGCTTTATATCCAGTTTCCCCATGCCAGTGTTTGGCACACACTTCTGTTGCTGTGGTCCATCTTATGTTTGCCAGGGGGTGATGTCCACCCTCTGCTCATGCCATTGTTTTCCCCTGCCATCGTGGAGCTTCCTCTCAAGCCTGTGAGCCAAAATAAACCTCTTTTTCCCAGAAGCTACTCTTGGTTGGGTGATTTCTACCAGCAATGCTAACCGGACTGCAACAGTAAAGTGGTACCGAGGAGTGGGATTGCTGCTAGACACCTGGCTGTGGCTTTGGCCTTTTGGAGCTGATTTTGAAGAGGACTGTGGGAGGATTTGAAACCTTGGCCTAAGAGATGCTTTGCAGTGCTGTAAGAAAAGCTTGATGGTCTATCCTAGTTAGAGCTGAAAGACCTGAAGGCAGTAAGAACTATGGTCTGTGATGTTTGGCTTATCAGGGTGAGAAAGAGCTTTGCCTGGACTGGGCTAGCAGTTTGTATGAGAAGCTTGCTCTTGTGCCCATGTCCTGAGAAGTTGTGCAGGGTTGCTTTGCATAGAAATGAACTGGTGTGTGCAGAGGGATATGGCACAGAAAGAAAAATCTTTGGGTGAACTATTGCCTCTTCCGCTGCAACTGAGAAACTACTTTGAGACTGGGCTAGCTGACCTATGCTGGGGCAACAAGAAGAATGTAGACTCTTTAGAAGGGGCCTGAGTGCTCAAGGAGTCTTGACCTTCAAAGTCTGCTTCAATCCCCCCTGGATTAACAAATTGGCACCTACCTGGTATTGTGGAGTATAAAATGATGGAAAGAGGGTCATTGAGTTTGCAACATGGTCTAGTGCTTTGGAAATAGCCATGGGCAGTGTGAAGTGGCTTTGCTGGTGGCCTGCATAGAGACCCCATGGAACCATGAGGATGAACCGTGGCTTGCAGTGGAGACCCAGTGGAGATGCCGAGGAGCTGCTGGCCCCAATGAAGTTTTCCAGGACTGTGAGTAGCCTAGCTGGAGGGACGGAATTGGAATGCCAGAGACTTGTTGCTGGTTAGAGTTATCGGACTTGAAGACTTGTCACTGGCTAGAGTTGTTGGACTTGAAGCTACGGAGTTTGATGTTTGCCTAGTTGTTTAAATCTTGTATTGGTTGAATGTTTCTTTGCTATGCCCAATGCCATCTTTTGCAGTGTGAATATTTATTCTGTGTCATTATGGGTTTTTTGAGGTTATATTTTGGTATTATGGTTCAGTTAAAAGATCTTGAACTATGGGGATGTATGAACATCATTGGAATTGATAAAAACTATGGGGATTTTTAAAGTCACACTGAAAGCATTGTATTTTACATCATGTATGGATATGAGTTTATGGGGGCCAGGGGTGGAATGTGGTGGTTTGATTCAGGTGTCCCCCATAAACTTAGGTGCTCTGAATGCTAGGTTCCCAGCTGATGGATATTTGGGAATTAATGCCTCCTGGAGGGAGTGTATTGTTAGGGGTGGGTTTATGGGCTTTATAGCCAGTTTCCCCATGCCAGTGTTTGGCACACCCTTCTGTTGCTGTGGTCCATCTTATTTTTTCAAGGGGGTGATGTCCACCCTCTGCTCATGCCATCGTTTTCCCCTGCCATCGTGAAGCTTCCCCTCAAGCCTGTGAGCCAAAATAAACCTCTTTTTCCCAGAAGCTACTCTTGATTGGGTGATTTCTACCAGCAATGCGAACCGGACTGCAACAGTTTATATCATCTAAATGACAGGTATTGACTAATTATATTAAAACTTTAAATATTTTTTAATCCTTAGATCACAGAAATTTGGGGGACATACAGCTACCTTATGTTTGGGAACAGAATAATTTTCAAATGTAACATAGATACAATTTATATAAGATGACAGAAACTTCATGTCATTATCTTGCATGTTTAATGAAATGTGAAACTAATTTTATTGTATGCATACTATGTTTAATATTAGTGTTCTATGGCTGGACAGATGGCTCAGTGGTTAAAAGATCTCATTTTTTAAAGCTGGACAGGTTGGGTTAATTCCCTGGTACTCACATAATTCAAGATACACACAGTGACACATGTTTCTGGAGTTCATGTGCAGTGGCAGAAGGCCTTCTCAAATACACACTCCCTCTTTCTTTCCCTCTCTCATCAAAAAAATAAGTTATTTATTTTCTTAATTTTCATTTATTTATTTGAGAGAGGAAGAGGGAGAGAGAGAGCGAGAAAGAGTGTGCCAGTACCTCTAGCCACTGCAAACAAACTCCAGATTCATGAGTCACCTTGTATGTCTGGATTTATATGGGTACTGTGGAATCAAATCCGGGTCCTTTGGCTTTGCTGGCAAACACCTTAAACTCTAAGCCATCTCTCCAGCCCCACTTTTTTTTTTTAACACTACTGTTCTAGATACGGAGAAAGATAAGGTAAACAAGCTCTACAGAAGATACTGTCTTCATGGAATCCATGCATTGCTGTGGGAAGACAGTAAGTATCTAAATAAACATACAAACAAGAGTAACTATTAAAATAATTATGACTCTGGTTAAGATGAAGAATGACAGTGAAATTTAGTCACACAGTTATATTATTAGAAAGTTGTTTCTTTTGTATAGTATGGGGAAGTATTGGGAAGTGGTTGAGTAAGGTCCTAAATAATAAGGAACAAGGAAACACAACATATCATACAACTAATATACACATGTTGATTGAGATAACTGGAACTTTGAACGAGACTTAAAGGATAATGGCTGCTGCAACAACACAAGTTACACTGATTCAAATATCAAGATCAGGGCCATAGAAGAATATTGTCTAGGGACTTCCGGGTAAGATGGTGGCATAGGCACCATGCCAAAGCAGCCTAGGGGGGAAAAAGACCAAAAAAACTCAGCAAAATACACATTTTTACGAAACAGTGAGGTGTATAGGAAATTGAAATGGCAGTGAAGAAGTAGAAGAGATCCAGAGCATCCAGAGCCTGCACAGGCTGGCAAAAGTGGCTCTGGCAGGTCTACCAACTGCAGCGGGAAGAGAAACACCCCAGAAAGTCACCAGGCTCAGCTCGGGCCACAGAGAAAGCCAGGTGAGGGGAGCTTCCACTCATACCGCAGCTCTCCACAAAATCTAGAAACGTGAAGAGAGAGTGGCAGTGAACAACAGAGGAGCAGATCACAAGGTAGAAGAACACATGGAACACATGGAACAGTGAGAGAACTTGAGCAGCTGCAGCTTCCTCCCTCACCTCCTGGTGTCCAGCTCCAGTGAACAGAGTGGCAGTCCCAGGACCCGGCCACACCAACTTGAGGCGACAGCAGGACCCAAGCAGGAGCAGTGTGGCAGCAATATCAGTGGCTCCAGAACCGGGAACAGCGGGCCCCAGTGGCAGCAGATCCAGAAGCAGCTGCTTCAGTGGTAGCACTGGTGGTTCCAGCAGTGGCAGCTTCACAGGCAGCAGTGGTGGATCCAGCAGCAGCATCAGTAGCGGTTACAGCAGCAGGGGTACTGATCTACAGGGCCACAGTTGCCAGGCTCATTTGCTCTGCAGGAAAAGCCAGTGCCCAGTACCAGAAATCAGAACAGCAGCCAAACGACCAAGCCAGCAACTTAACTGAGACCAAAATCATCCAAAAAGGTAACTGGAATTGCACCAGGGAAGGGTATCACTTGGTCACAAGCTGACTTGGATCCCTCAACAGACCAGAAATCTTAACCTCTTTGTTGATAGAGGATCTGGCCCTTATAATAACTACGCTTACATAAATACTCAGTGCTGTTTTTGATTTAATGTGTACAGTGTTTAGTTAAATTTTAGAATATACCTGTATTTTATTCCACTCAGCCTACCAGAATACTCCCATAGCAGGGAAACTCAACCCCTAGGAACACCTTTGTAGATACTCTGAGAGTCTTAAGAGCCACACCTTATACATTAAGCTCCTACTCTGAAGATATAAAACATCAAATCAATTGATACAGCTAAGAATACCCAGCTAGCTAGAAAATCCCAGCATTAACTTAATCCAAGATGCAAAAATATATACATTACGACACAAGAAATCCTAAAAAGCAAGACATTATAAATCCACTTCAAAGTATTAGTGCATCAGAAATGACCTCCAGTGAGAACGAGTTAGAGGAAATGCCTGAAAAGGATTTCAAAAGAATGATTGTAAATATGTTCCAAGAAGTCAAAGAAGAAATCAAAGGAATCAAAGAAGAAATCAAAGAGGAAATCAAAGGAATCAAAGAGGAAATCAAAGAAGACGCAGGACACCAATTTAATGAAATAAAGAAGGCAATACAAGATATAAATAAGGAAATAGAAATAATAAAGAAAAATCAGGCAGAATTACTAGCAATAAAGAACACAGTTAATGAAATAAAAAACTCTGCAGAAAATCTC
Source organism: Jaculus jaculus (assembly GCF_020740685.1). Classification (NCBI taxonomy): domain Eukaryota; kingdom Metazoa; phylum Chordata; class Mammalia; order Rodentia; family Dipodidae; genus Jaculus; species Jaculus jaculus. Next base: position 48,396,488 of record NC_059107.1, on the reverse strand, counting down.
ACCAGTAGAATGGATGAAGGAGAGGGCAGAATATCTAAGCTAGAAAATGAGGTGGAAGATCTACTACAGTACAACAAAGAGAAAGACAAACTTATAGAAAAGTATGAGTGGAAATTTCAAGGTATTTGGGAAACTATGAAAAGATCAAATATAAGAATTCAGGGCATAGTAGTAGAAGGAGAAGAATTCCACTCCAAAGGCATAGTAGGCATGTTCAACAAAATCATAGAAAAAACCTCCCTCAAATTGGGAAAGAGGTGCCAATGCAGATACAGGAAGCCTTTAGAAACCCAGCAAGACAAAACCTGGAAAGAACCTCTCCTTGCAATATTATAATCAAACTACCAAACACAAAAAACAAAGAAAAAATATTGAAAGCAGTTATAGAGAAAAATGAAGTTATCTACAAAGGCAAGCCCATCAAGATTACAGCAGATTCTTCAACACAAACTTTAAAAGCAAGAAGACCTTGGAGTGATGTATTCCAGTTATGAAAGATAAAAATTGGCAACCACGGTTATTTTATCCTGCAAATCTATCCATTCAAATAGACGGAAAAATAAGGACATTCCATGACAAAAGCAGGCTAAAGGAGTATTTGTAGACAAAACCAATTCTACATAAAATACTTGATAGAATCCTCCATGCTGAAGAAAAGGAAAAGCACACAGATAAGGAACTGGGAAAAAACAAGCAATACACAAATACCAGTTAAAACAAGAAAGCAAAGGTAGAACCAGAACCACACACACACACACACACACACACACACACACACACACACACACACACAAATGGCAAACATAAATACACACCTTTCAATAATATCTCTTAACATCAATGGCCTCAATGCTCCAAACAAAAGACATAGGTTTGCAGACTGGGTTAAAAAGCAGGATCCTACAATTTTTTGTCTCCAAGAAACTCACCTTTCTACAAAGAATAGACATTATCTTAGGGTGAAAGATTGGAAAATGGTGTTTAAAGGAAATGAGCCTAGAAAAGAAGCATGGTTTGCTATCCTAATATCAGATAAGGTAGACTTTAGTCCAATGTTAGTCAAGAAAGATAAGGAAGGTCACTTTATATAGATTATGGGCACACTCCAACAGGAGGACTTAACAATCCTAAATATATATGTACCTAACCTGGGGGAACCCAAATTCATCAAACAAACAGTATTAGATGTGAGGTCACAGATAACACCAAACACAGTGGAGGTGGGTGACTTTAACACAACACTCTCATCAATTGATAGGTCATCCCAGGAAAAAATAAATAGTGTGGCATCTGGAAAAAATGAGGTCATAGAAGGAATGGACCTAACAGATATATACAGGACATTTCATCCAAAGGCTGCAGAATATACAATCTTTTCAGCAGCACATGGAACATTCTTTAAAATAGACCATATATTAGGACACAAAGCAAATCTTAACAAATTCAGGAAAATTGAAATAATTCCCTGCATGCTATCTGACCACAATGAAATTAAACTACAAATCAGTAGCAAGAAAGGCTTTAGAGCATATACAAAATCATGGAAACTAAACAATACACTACTAAATGATGAAGGAGTCAATTAAGAAATCAAGAAGGAAATCAAAAAAACTTATAGAGTCAAACGATAATGACAACACAACATATCAAAACCTCTGGGACACAATGAAGGCAGTTCTAAGAGGTAAATTTATAGCCTTAAGTGCCTATATTAAGAAATTAGAAAGGTCGCAATTAAACGACCTAATGCTTCACCTTAAATCCTTTGTAAAAGAAGAACAAGGCAAACCAAAAATCAGTAGACAGGAAGAAATAATAAAGATTGGGGCAGAAATTAATGAAATAGAAACAAAAAATAAAATCCAAAGAATCAATGAAACAAAGAATTGGTTCTTTGAAAGGATAAACAAGATTGATAAACCCTTAGCAAATCTGACCAAAAGAAAGAGGGAAGAGACACAAATTAATAAAATTAGAGATGAAAAAGGTAACATCACAACAGATGCCAGAGAAATTCAAAAAATCATAGGGACATAGTATAAAAGCATATGCTCCATAAAGTGTGAAAATCTGAAAGAAATGGATGATTTCCTTGATTTATATGGCCTAATTAATGAAAGCAAGATGAGATTAATCACTTAAATAGACCTATAACACACATGGAAATTTGAACAGTTATCAAAAATCTCCCAAATAAAAAAAGCCCAGACCCAGATGTATTCATTGCTGAATTCTACCAGACCTTCATGGAAGAACAAATGCCATTGCCTCTTAAGCATTTCCATAAAATAGAAAAGGAAGGAATCCTACCAAATTGGGTCTATGAAACCAGCATCACCCTGATACTAAAAGTTGGCAAAGATAGAACAATAAAAGAAAATTACAGACCAATCTCTCTCATGAACATATACGCAAAAATTTTCAACAAAATATTGGCAAACAGAATACAAGAATATATCATTCACCTTGACATAGTAGGCTTTATCCCAGAGATGCAGGAATGGCTCAATGTATGCAAATCATTAAATGTAATACATCATATAAATGGGTTGAAGGACAAAAATCACGTGATCATCTCATTAGATGCAGGAAAGCGTTTGACAAATCCAACATCCCTTCATGATAAATGACCTACAGAGACTGGGAATAGAAGGAACAAATCTCAATATAATAAAGGCTATTTATGACAAGCCTACAGCCAACATATTACTAAATGGGGAACAACTGGAAGCTTTTACACTAAAATCAGGAAGAAGAAAAGGGTGTCTACTGTCCCCACTTTTATGTAATATAGTTTTGGAAGTCTTAGCCATAGCAATAAGGCAAGAGACACACATAAAAGGGATACAAATTGGAAGGGAAGAGATCAAGTTACCATTTTTGCAGGTGACATGATTCTATACATAAAGGACCCTAAAGACTCTACTAGCAAACTGTTAAAGCTGATCAACACCTACAGCCATGTAGCAGGATACAAAATAAATACACAGAAATCAGTAGCCTTCATATATGCTAACAACAAACATACAGAGGATGAAATCAGAGCATCACTCCCATTCACAATCACATCAAAAAATAAATAAATAAATTACCTTGGAATAAGGCTAACCAAGGAAGTAAAGAATCTCTACAATGAAAACTTTAAAACACTCAAGTGAGAAATTGCAGAAGACGCTAGAAAGTGTAGAAACATCCCTTGTTTCTGGATTGGAAGAATCAATATTGTGAAAATGGCAATCTTACCAGAAGCAATCTACACATTTAATGCAATCCTTATCAAAATTCCAATGGCATTCTTCATGGAAATAGAAAAAACAATCCAAAAATTCATTTGGAATCACAAAAAATCTCGAATATCTAAAATAATACTAAGCAGCAAAAATGAGGCTGGTGGTATCACCATACCTATTTTAGCCTATACTGCAGAGCTATAATAACAAAAACAGCAGGGTACTGGCACAAAAACAGACATGTAGATCAGTGGAATAGAATAGAGGACTCAGATGTAAGTCTAGGTAGGTATAGCCACCTGATATTCGATAAAAATGCCAAAAATACTCATTGGAGAAAAGGCAGCCTCTTCAGCAAATGGTGTTAGGAAAACTGGATATATATCTGTAGAAGGATAAAAATAGATTCTTCTCTCTCTCCATGCACAAGAATTAAGTCTAAATGGATTAAAGACCTTAACATCAGACCCAAAACTCTGAAACTGCTAGAGGAAAAAGTAGAGGAAACCCTTCAACATATTGGTCTTGACAAAGACTTACTGAATACAACCCTAATTGCTCAGGCAATAAAACCACAGATTAATCACTGGGACCTCATGAAATTACAAAGATTTTGCACTACAAAGGACACAGTGAAAGAAGAAAAAAGGCAACCTACAGAATGGGAAAAAATATCTTTGACAGCTATATATCTGACAGAGGATTAATATCTAGGATATACAAATAACTCAAAAAGTTAAATAATAAAGAATCAAACAAGCCAATCAAAAAATGGGCTATGGAGGTAAATAGAGCATTCTCAAAGGAAGAAATACGAATGGCATATAAACATCTAAAAAAATGTTCTACGTCACTAGTCATCAGGGAAATGCAGATTAAAACTACATTGATATTCCATCTCACTCCTGTCAGATTGGCTACCATCATGAAAAGAAATAATCATAAATGTTGGTGGGGATGTGGAAAAAGAGGAACCCTTCTACACTGCTGGGGGGAATGCAATCTGCTCCAGCCTTTGTGAAAAACAGTGTGGAGGTTCCTAAAATAGCTAAAGATTGATCTACCATATGACCCTAGTCCTATATCCCAAGGACTCATCTCATTTCCTTAGAAGTACGTGCTCAACCATGTTTATTGCTGCTCAATTTATAATAGCTGGGAAATGGAACCAGCCTAAATATCCCTTAACTGATGAGTGGATAATGAAGATGTGGCACATTTATACAATGGAGTTCTACTCAGTGGTAAACAAAAATGAAGTTATGAAATTTGCAGGAAAATGGATGAATCTGGAAAGGATTATACTAAGTGAGGTAACCCATGCCCAGAAAGCCAAGCACCACATGTTCTCCCTCATATGTGGATCCTAGCTACAGATGATTGGGCTTCTTGTGAGAACAAAAATACTTAGTAGCAGAAGCCAGTAATTTAAAAAGGAGATATAAAGTGAAGAGAAAGGAAGGGAGGAGGGTACTTAATAGGTTGGTATTGTATATATGTAAGTAGAATGATTGAGATGGGGAGGGGATATGATGGAGAATGAAATTTCAAAGGGGAAAGTGGGGGGTGGTATTACCATAGGATACTTTTTTTTTAAATATTTTTTTTGTTCATTTTTTATTTATTTATTTGAGAGCGACAGACACAGAGAGAAAGACAGATAGAGGGAGAGAGATAGAATGGGCGCACCAGGGCTTCCAGCCACTGCAAAGAACTGCAGATGCGTGCGCCCCCTTGTGCATCAGGCTAACGTGGGACCTGGGGAACCGAGCCTTGAACCGGGGTCCTTAGGCTTCACAGGCAAGCGCTTAACCGCTAAGCCATCTCTCCAGCCCAAACCATGGGATACTTTTTATAATCATGGTAAATGTTAAGAAAAATTGTGAAAAAAAAAAAAAAAAGAATATCGTCTAAGAGAATGAATCTGTTTTAGGGACAATCAATTTATTTTCTAGGTTTGAGCATGGGTATGAAGGTCCTTCATTATGGAGATTGACTTTAATTCAGCTTTAGTTGATTTTATATGAATTAGAGACATTCATATCTGATCTGTGATAAAAGTATGTTTTCCTTCTTATGATTTTGCAATATGTGTAGATTTTGAGAACTGGTTCATAATTCTGGCTTTACTTCTTAATAGGCTATACTGTTCAATATTTAAACTTAACATCTAGTTTCCTCTTGATGTAAATGAGATTACTGATTTATTGAACATAATTAGAGAGACAAGAGTTATAAGACATGTAACTCAATGATCTGTTCATTATTCAGTTGTGAATATAGTAATTAGTATGTATTCATATGGGAAACCATCACAATTTTGTAGTATCAATTGAATAAATGTCTTTCATAGGTATAAATGGAAATATAAATTAATTTACTCTCTCTCTCTCTATATATATATATAATATATATATATATTATATATATTCACTCATTATTTTATACTAATCAACATTGAAAGTTATAGAAAAAGATTTTGGTAATTAATAGATGTTTTATTGCATACTTAGTAGATAAGTTTCAATTCATATAACATACACTTAAATACATAATGATATATCATAAGAATGTGAAAGGAAAAAGTAAACATAATTTCAAACTAAATATCAATCTATTAGTAACCTCCAAACCCTAGGACGAAGTGATAGTGAAAAAAAAACCTGCTTTGCATGTATTGATCAATTACGTACAGAATTAGGGAGAAATTGGGATTTAGTTTTATGTATGACAATGTGCTACTTTTCTTGATCTCAACAAAAGGTGATGTAAAAGATACAGAAAAGGCTTGTTAAATATGTTTAATGGTATCAAAAACATTTGAACATGCAATAGAAATATGCAGGCACCTCACTGTGCATTTTAAGAGGAAATATGCATGCAGAGAAAGAAATGAGGTTATTCAGTATAGCTCCCTAAGAGGAAAAATTTACTATCAGTTGCAGGAATTTTGAGGCCAAAATGGTCTAGCAAACAAAATTCATTATCAAAGAATAGGCTTCTTTATAGAAAATGAATTTTACATGTGATTAATGAGAAAGGACTATCACTCATGAGAAAAGTCATAATCAGATACACGTTTTCTACTGAAAAATATAATCACGCTGGCTTTCTTACATCAAAAGGTAGGAAGTATTAAGAACCAAGATGACTATTTGTTTTTAATATTTAACTACATCTTAAGACATCTAAAGACTTTAACCACCTTGTGGACTCAACAGCTGACATGAAACAGGAAGGAGAGTATTGCATGCTTATAAATTCCCACCAGGAAGTATCAGTTACCTGTCTCCAAAACAAACAAGACATCAAGGGGCAATTCCATCTCCATCTCCATTAATGAACTTTCTAGAGAATTGCTCAACCTTGATTTCTGTCACCATAAAAGATTTTGGGCTGGAAGGATGGCTTTTCAGTTATGGTGCTGAAGGATCCAAGTTGGATTCCCTAGGACCCATGTAAGCCAGATGCACAAGGTGGCGCATGTGTCTGGAGTTTGTTTGCAGTGGCTGGAGGCCTTGGCACGTCCATTCTCTCTCTGTTTTTCTCAAATAAATAAATAAACTTTCTTTTAAAAAAGATAGTGAGTTTTTACTTTACCTTACCCGACAACTAGGTGAATAGCTTGAGGTCCTATTGTTCTCCGTGCTTATCTGCATTAGTCCAAGTGCCTTCAAACTCAATACAGATAATACATTTCTAAACTAAATTGAAATCCACTCTGATATTCTCAGTACAAAGTATTCAGAAAATTAAAAACAAAAACATATGTCAAGACTAAATTGCTACTCAATATTGATAGTCTTCGTTTCTACACTTACTAAAACCCATATGAATTTATTAAGAAAAAATGAGATTATGTGTGTTGTTTTATTTTTTTATCAACTGCTATATCTATTTTCTGTGTGGTGGGGTTGTGGGGGCTGGGACAGACCTGTACTTTTGAAGCAACATAGGCTGTTTCAAATACATCAACTTTGTGTTTTTTACCCCTTGCCTTACTTTAAAATATAAGTATTATTTACTGAATGAAAGTTCAAATATAATGATTGTTTTACAGCTAATAATGGTAATAATTTAAAAGCAGATTCAATTTTTTTGCTTCAGCTACATAACAAATTGATTTTCAAAAAGAAAGTACATTTTAAATTATCATCCTACTTTCACGGCTTATTCCAAGAATATCAGAACAAATCTATCTTGATGTGTGTGAAGAAGCTATTTCTAAATAGTGAATCATGAAATTTTATTATATAGTAACACAATTACCATAGTGAAAATACAAAAATTCACAATTTACAAAACATATATGATGTTGATACTATGCTATACAACTGTATAGCACAATAATCTATACTCCTATATTTCTTACTTTATACAATTTTTTATTAGTTTTCTATTCTGCAAGTACAGGCAGTTTGGTACCATTTTTAGGCTCATCTGTGACCTAACCCCTCCCAATTAGTCCCTCCTTGTGGAGGTATATGGGTCATGCATTGTGGAGTTAGCCCACAGTTATTGGTATGATAAATGGTTCTGTATATAATGACCCAACATGTGGCTCTGACATTCTTTCTGCCTCCTCTTCCGCAAAATTTCCCTGAGCCATGTTGGGTTCATTTTTGATCTGCTTCAGTGATGAGGTGTTGGGGTCCTCTGAGGCTCTGGCTCTCTGATTTGATTTGGAGAGAAACTGACAGTTTATAGAACAGCCCAATAGAGTTTTCTTCCACTTCTACTCTGAGTTCCTGATTTGTTCTCTTCTTATCAGTCTCAGGTGAGTTTGCTACAAAAAACAAGCTATGTCAGTCCCTTAAGTTTAGTCTTTCCGTCTCATTCCCCTTAAGAATGAAAATACAAAATGTTTTCCTTTTTTTAAAAAAAAAATTAACGTTTTCCATGATTATAAAAAAATCTCATGGTAATTTCCTCCCTCCCCCCTGACATTTTCCCCTTTGAAATTCCATTCTCCATCATATTTCCTCCCCATCTCAATCATTGTACTTACATATATAAAATATCAACCCATTAAGTACCCTCCTCCCTTCCTTTCTCTTCCCTGTATGTCTCCTTTTTTACTGGCCTCTGCGACTACGCATTTTCCTTTTCAGCAGAAGCCCAATCATCTGTAGCTATGATCCACATATGAGGGAGAACATGTGGCACTTGGCTTTCTGGGCCTGGGTTACCTCATGTAGTATAATCCTTTCCAGGTCCATCCATTTTTCTGCAAATTTCATAACTTCATTTTTGTTTACCGCTGAGTAGAACTCCATTGTATAAATATGCCACATTTTCATTATCCACTCATCAGTTGAGGGACATCTAGGCTGGTTCCATTTCCCAGCTATTATAAATTGAGCAGCAATAAACATGGTTGAGCACATACTTCTAAGGAAATGAGATGAATCCTTCGGATATATGCCTAGGAATGCTATAGCTGGGTCATATGGTAGATCAATTTTTAGCTGTTTTGGGAACCTCCACACTGTTTTCCACATGGCTGGACCAGATTGCATTCCCACCAGCAGGGTAGAAGGGTTCCTCTTTTCCCACATCCCCACCAACATTTATGATCATTTGTTTTCATGATGGTGGCCAATCTGACAGGAGTGAGATGGAATCTCAGTGAAGTTTTAGTCTGCATTTCCCTGATGACAAGTGACATAGAACATCTTTTTAGATGTTCATATGCCATTTGTATTTCTTCCCTTGAGAACTCTCTATTTAGTTCCATAGCCCACTTTTTGATTGGTTTGTTTGATTCTTTATTATTTAACTTTTTGAGTTCTTTTTATATCCTAGATATTAATCCTCTACTAGATATATAGCTGGTGAAGATTTTTTTCCCATTCTGTAGGTTGCCTCTTTGCTTTTTTCACTGTGTCCTATGCAGTACAAAATCTTTGTAATTTCATGAGGTCCCAGTGATTAATCTGTGGTTTTATTGCCTGAGCAATTGGAGTTGTATTCAGAAAGTCTTTGCCAAGACCAATATGTTGAAAGGTTTCCCCTACTTTTTCCTCTAGCAGTTGCAGAGTTTTGGCTCTGATGTTAAGGTCTTTAATCAATTTGGATTTAATTCTTATGCATGGTGAGAGCCAAGAATCTGTTTTCATCCTTCTACAGATATATATCCAGTTTTCCGAACACCATTTGCTGAAGAAGCTGTCCTTTCTCCAATGAGTATTTTTGGCATTTTTATCTTATATCAGGTGGCTATAGCTACTTGGGCTTACATCTGGTTCCTCTATTCTGTTCTACTCATCTACATGTCTGTTTTTGTGCCAGTACCACACTGTTTTTGTTACTATGGCTCTGTAGTATAGGTTAAAATCAGGTATTGTAATACCACCAGCCTTATTTTTGTTGCTCAGGATTATTTTAGATATTCGATGTTTTTTTATGATTCCAAATTAATTTTAGATAGTTTTTTCTATATCTATGAAGAATGCCTTTGGAATTTTGATAGGGATTGCATTAAATGTGTAGATTACTTTAGGTAAGATTGCCATTTCCACAATATTGATTCTTCCAATCCAGGAACAAGGGATGTTTCTCCACTTACTAGGGTTTTCATCAATTTCTCACTTGAGTGTTTTAAAGTTCTCCTTGTAGAGATTCTTTACTTCCTTTGTTAGGTTTATTCCAAGATACTTTATTTTTTTGTGATGCAATTGTGAATGGGAGTGATGCTCTGATTTCATCCTCTGTATGTTTTTTGTTAGCATATATGAAGGCTACTGATTTCTGTGTATTTATTTTGTATCCTGCTACATGGCTGTAGGTGTTGATCAGCTTTAACAGTTTGCTAGTAGAGTCTTTAGGGTCCTTTATGTATAGAATCATGTCACCTGCAAAAATGGTAACTTGATCTCTTCCCTTCCAATTTGTATCCCTTTTATGTGTGTCTCTTGCCTTATTGCTATGGCTAAGACTTCCAAAACTATATTACATAAAAGTGGGGACAGTAGACACCCTTTTCTTCTTCCTTATTTTAGTGTAAAAGCTTCCAGTTGTTCCCCATTTAGTAATATGTTGGCTGTAGGCTTGTCATAAATAGCCTTTATTATATTGAGATTTGTTCCTTCTATTCCCAGTCTCTGTAGGACTTTTATCATGAAGGGATATTGGATTTTGTGAAATGCTTTCTCTGCATCTAATGAGATGATCATGTGATTTTTGTCCTTCAACCCGTTTATATAATGCATTACATTTATAGATTTGCGTATGTTGAACCACCCCTGAATCTCTGGATGAAGCTTACTTGGTCAGGGTGAATGATCTTTTTGATACACTCTAGTATTCTGTTTGCCAATA